>NW_008237619.1:6170926-6197066 GCF_000691975.1 Corvus brachyrhynchos
TGCTGTTAAGTTAAAAGACAAATGTGCTTATATTATCAAAGAAGGACAGAAAATAAGGCAGTGCTTTGGCTGGCAAATCTAACTGTTAAATTAGTTTCATTATGTGTAATGGCTAAGAATTAGGTCTGCCAAGTTAGACGGTAAATTAGATGTGGAAATTTTATCTATCTGTTTATCTGCTGGCAGAATGCCTTTATGCCCTTTAAGACCATAGTGACTAGAAAAGGACAACTTAGTTCATTTAGTGCACTCCTTTGCAACCACTATGTATCAGCTGCACTTCCTGAGTGCTGTAATAAAATACAAGCCTTATGTAGCTGCGAGGTGATAAAAGTCCCAAGAAAGATCAAGTGTCCCTGTGACAGTAGGACAGTTTTAAATATAACTTCTTTTTATGTTAATAGTGTTAATGTTAGTGACAATTATTTTCAGCCTTGATTTGTATTTGATTTTTCGCTTGCAGTTTTTTCAGATCTGAAGCTTTCTTGCTTTTTTATGAACTGCACTGTTTTTCTGTAACCTTGCTTTTACCTGCCAACCACATATGGCCAGTAAAATCCCAGGAAGTAGGGTATGCCCATGTAGTGGAGGAAAGCAAAACCAAACAAACCTCAAAACCCTGCCACTACCAACAGAAAACTCCTCCAGTGATCCCTAGCAGTATAATTTGGGAAGATGCTGCTGCTGCAGCCAAGCCTGGAGTGCAGCAGTCTTTGGGCAGAGTGTGTCTGCTGGGGTTGTATAACACGCTCTTTCTGGGAGTACCATATTTTCCCAGGGACTCTGATGTGCTTCCTGACCATGCCAGAGTTGCAGGGAGTTTCTGTATAAATGATGGCTTAACAGTCCCTCTAGCAGTGCAGAATTACAGTAACTATACTAAAACTCCAGGGTAAGACATTTACTTTTCAAGAATATTCAGACAATACACTACTTGAGTTTCAAGTCCAGACTCTGTTCATCTTCACTGATGTTTAAATGAAAACTGAACAGGGAAAACCCGTGGTAGCATTGCATTAAGTGGAGGATCCAGAGAAACAGTGTGTGGTAAGAATGCATTTCACACTGCAAAGCTTCACTTGGGCAGCAGTGGGTTAACATTTGCAGAGGTTTCTCTGTGTGAATTAAAGCCATGTGATAGGGCTGGCACTTTAAATAGGCCAGCAGGGTATTTCTCCTTGCTCCCTTCCAAAGTCACAGAGGTGAAGAGAAAAATTTGAGATAGAATATAGGAAAATTTCTTAAACTGAGGAGTAAGTGAGATGTGATGGGACTGAATGTGAATTTTAGAAGTAGAAAATAAAGACCAGTCGCAGAAGAGAAGCTATGTTAGCACTGTCAATGCAAACATCAGATGAATGTAATTACTCTCCTCAAAGTTTCAAAATGGTGAAAGCCCCTGATGGAGGTATACATTTTCAGTATTCATTTAAGTGTGTTTGTCTCTAGATAAAAAGATGAAGAGAAAAAGAAATGTAATTTCTTTTCCTTCACTGTCATGAAGTCCTTTTGTCCCAGGAAGATAATTTTGGAGACAGACTTGTATCTTGAAAAATACAGCAAATACAGCAAACTGAAAACAGAGGCTTTTGCCTGAGAACAGGACGTGTATTAGTTTGGCAGTACTTCATCGTATTCAGTGGCACATTTTAGTGTACTCCAGTGATTATCAGAATTCCTTTAATCTCACTTTTGTACGTTGTTTCCTAGATGTCACTGCAGTCTGCATTTTAGAAGCCTTCCAAAACCAGCAAAGTATGTTATTAGCTGATAAAGTTCTTAAACTCCTTGGAAAAGAAAAGGCCAAAGAGAAGTACAAGGTAGGACTTTTGATATTGCTGACTAATTGTTATTTCACCTGACCAGTTGTTGAAAAGTTGGTTGTTGGCATTCTGTCAGTTGTTGTAAACAAGTCACTGTCTTCATCTGCTGAAGTGTAACAGGCAACACAAACTGGTTTCTACAAAGCTGCCATTGTACCAATGTTATTTTCCTTTGGGACCTCTCCAAAGTTTTTGGAACCTCAGCAGGGAAGAGAGATCTACTCCTAGCAGTTTTTTCCCTTTAATAATCAAATTTGTTATGACATTCAGGAGACACCCTAAGTTGGTGTGCTGCCCTACATAGGGCTTTTCTGAACTTGCAACTTCATGGAAACTGGGTGTGTTGGAACAGATGTCTATGCATGAATGTTGGGAAACTGCAGAGCAGAGAACTGTGGAAGCACAGAGGTAGCCAGGAGCAGTCATTTCAAGTGGCTGTAGGTTTACAGAAAGGTTGGGACAGGTGCCCACACATTCTTGCTTGTTATTAAAGCATTCTTGCTTGTTTTTTGATGGTGGTTGAAGTACTGAAATCCCGTGTTGGTTTTGAGATGCTGAATTTCTTTCCTACAGAAATTCATGTAAATGTGTAGTGTCGAGGCAACAACAGATGGTGTTGTAAGTGTGGTGCACATAGCATCACAAGATAGGTGTGCTTCAGAAGAGTGCATTCAGTGTTTTCCTGCAGGAGAAATTTAATTGTAATTCTTGTGTGCAGTTTATTTTGAGCAAGAAATATTTTTTGGCTGTAGAAAAGATTCAGTACCTGAGAGGTGTTGCTTCTGGGACTTCAAGTAAAATGTGTTTTATCTGGGCCAAGTTCGGCACAGAACTAGGATATTGCCTCATTAGTCTCCACTGTAACAATGACAGCAGCTTCTCTTGGACAAGTTGGAGAACAGAGAAAACTGCCATTCAGAATCTGCTTGAATTTAGGCTTGTGCTTAAACCTCTAGTTTGCATTTTTCACCCAATTTATGTGCACACCCAATGCCTTAGTACATCTCCCCAATGTCTTATGATATCCTAAGAGTCCTTATTTCTAGCCACATATGTGGAAAGATACTACCTCCCTCCCCCCCAAATATCATCACTTTATTTTCACTGGTGATGGTATTGCATTGTGATGTGAAGCTTAAAGAATCCCTAAACATCAAGCTGGCAAATCCAAAATATCAGGCTATCAGATGAGATAGTGGAAGTTGTACATTGATTCTTCCATCAATTTTTTTTAATAATCACATTTGTTGTCCATTTCCATTGTTACCATCTGATCTTACCACCTAATGACTTGGAATTACCTTTCTCTGTTTCAGAATCGGGAGCCTCTGATGCCCTCACCACAGTTCATTAAATCCTACTTCAGTTCTTTCACAGATGATATCATTTCCCAACCTTTGCTTAAGGGTGAGAAATCAGATGAAGATAAGGACAAGGAGGGAGAGGCTTCTGAAGTAAAAGAAAAGTGAGTGTACAGTACAGTTGGGAATTATTTGGTATTGGAATTAAGTTTTCAATGGTTTGGGCATTCTGCTGAGTGTAACGTGCTGCTCTCTGTGTAGTACTTGGCATGGAGAATCCTTTGATATAAATGATAGCAGTGTTGTAAGTGAGGCCTTAGTGAAAGCTGACTGACTGATTCCAAACTTGCACTAAACAGAGGAAGGACAATGAGATTGGGAAAACATGCTGAATATTTACTACAGTATCACAGTAAATCTTGGGAGAACTGGGTAGGGCTGAATGATGCTTCTTGGGAAAGGAATATTTTATACTGAAGGAGCATTTCCAAGGAAGAGAGCAAGTTAGCCTTTGGACTGGAAGGGAAAAGATGAGCTAGGAAAAGGGGATTTTAAAATGAAAATATGCATTTACAGCAACTGAGGCTGAAAGGGTGTTTTATCTTTCTGGAATCAAATTGCCCATAAATGAGAAGTTTGTTCTGGCGTAGAAAAACTTGGTTTTGTGGTTTTGTTTGGGTTTTTTTTAGTGGAGCGTGAGCACCATATAAATGGCTCTTTAATTTACTATGCTGCTTTCCAGATTATTTTTGGAAGATTGCAGTGCTGTCAGTTTGGAAACAATTGCAAACAGCATTATGATTTTTTTTTTTAAAGTAAGAGAGAATGTCCTGATCTACAGGCAGATTCACTGAATCCAGGACACAGCTGAGAACAAGGCAGTGCTGTAATTTTTTGCTATTAAATCCTTTCTTCCACATATAGGCTGCACATTGCTAGGTTTAATATTTCACTTTCCTGTCCATGAATTCCACCCTTTTGTTTTAAAGCAGAGATTATTGCTGTTCTTCATGAGAAAAAGAAACTCAAGGGACTACTGAAGCTCACATTCAAAAGCTTTAAAATATTTTTCTTCTTTATTTCCAACGTAATTTAGCCAGTTTTTGTGCAAATTGTTTTCCGTCTGTGATGGCCCCATCCAGGAATGGATGTTCCAGTGGAACTATGCTGGTGGTGTAAAAGTATAGCACATGTTAATATTTGTAATTATTTGATGAAACATCTGAATGGAAATTGCAGTGTTCAGTGAATACATGTATATATACAATTGTTCTTACATCATTTACAGCTCTGGCTATTTGAGAGCAAAACAATATATGGAAGAAGAGAACTATGACAAAATTATCAGTGAAAGCACAAAAGAAATTGAAGCAAAGGGAAAATACATGGCAGAAGCTTTGCTTCTGCGAGCTACTTTCTACTTACTTATTGGCAATGCAAGTGCTGCCAAACCAGACCTAGATCAGGTCATCAGCATGGAAGATGCAAATGTGAAGGTAAGAATCTGTCACGGCTGGATTGTAGTTGGGATTGAGAAGTTAGATGATAAACTTGCCATATACTTCAAGAAGTTGTTTTTCCAAATTTTCAGATGTTTTAATGGGAGTATTCTGGTTTATTTACTGTTTTGTTCCTGACAAATTGTTTTGTTCAAGGGCTTGTTGATTTTTGAGACAACTGTACTGAGTAGTGCAAACTAAAGGTGATAAGCAGTACAAACTAAAGAATGAGGGAAGTTGAAGGAATTGGAGGCTTATCCACTCTGGATAAGTGAAAAACCTTAAGTACACTTCCATATTCAGCTGCTTCAAAAAACACTGATGTGTTTGTAAACATAGGAATTTAGAAGGATTTGGGAGGGCTTGGAAATCCACCAAGATGGAAGCATAGGCTGACATTTTTGAAATTAAGTAAGGGAGCTGATGCATTTAGGGTCAACATGAAACTTACTCCTGCTTAGAATAATTGAAACCTATCAGTGGGAGAGACTAGTCATATGAAAAATTTACTGTGATTGTAATGAAGCCTTAAATGTGGAGAAACACTGGGGTGGCTGATGTTTCTCTGACCATTTCTTGCAGCTGCGAGCCAACGCTCTGATCAAACGGGGCAGTATGTACATGCAGCAGCAGCAGCCTGTGCTGTCCACTCAGGACTTCAACACAGCTGCTGACATTGATCCTCAGAATGCTGATGTTTACCACCATCGAGGACAAGTAAGAAACCTTAGAGATTTGGTCCCAGCACTTGGCTATTTCAGTATATACTGAAAGGAAAAACGGTGTCATTGGAGACACTTCGTACTGGTTGTGGCAGAAAAACATGAACTCCTAATTGGGAACTTTTGTGGGATAAACACCCAGTCTACTTTGGAGGTTCAGGTCAGGTGGAAGCAGTTTATTTCTATAGCTATAGGAAAGCCCTCTGTCAGTATAAGCTGTGACTTACAGGTACTGTGGCTTGTGTGCATTTACGGCAGATAAAAGCTGTTCTGTGAAGGGGCCTGGATGGCAGAGCAGCATCTGCACAGCAGGAAGCTTTGTTACAGCAGAGGTAACGTGTCCCTGATAACATCTGCAGCCCTGTGGCCTGGACTTGGATCTGTTCAGCTCATCCTTCTCTGCCTTATGACACTGCTGTGTCCTTTCTAGCCCTAGAGAAGCCTGCTGCCACAGACCTGCAAGATGAATGGTGCTGGAAGTAAAAAAGGAACACTAGCATATGCAGAGAGGCTAAGTCGTATTTGTAAGGAAGACTTCCATGGATCAAGGGTCTTTCTCCATGAATTTTTTAGACCTCTTTAGTGCTCAGAAATGAAATGCTATGTCTTGACTGAAGGGAATGAAAGTTTTCTGCAGATTGAAAATTGGTGTTTTACAGTAGCTTCACAGTAAAGTAAGAGAATGGTGAAGTGAACTCTGCTCCTGTGGAGGAATAAGAATGTCAGAACAAAACCAGAAAAACCCCAACCAAACAAAAGAAGTTGGAATGAAAGCTGGAAAAGCTGAAATGCTTCAACGTCCAAATAGTCCACAGATACTGGCTACAGAGAGGCAAAACAACTTGAGAAAATATGGCATAATTTTGGAGACTGGACATCATGCTGAAGCAGTGATGGCAGCAGTTTAAAATGCAAGCATTCTCAATCCCTACACAGGGTCATTGCCTACTTGTGTAGGTAGCCAAAGTTTCACTGGTGGCTTTGATAATATAGTATGACAGTGATTTTTAGTTATGGGTTTTGTAGGTTTCTAGACAGTTCTAAAACTGATCTGGAGATGATATGAGTAACTGATGCTATTTGAATTATCATGTAAGTGTCTGAAGCACAGATGAAATAGAGAAATAGGATTTTCTTTCATTCTGGGTAGCTGAAAATCCTGCTTGACCAAATTGAGGAAGCTGTGGAAGACTTTGATGAATGTATCCGACTGAGACCCAATTCTGCCTTGGCACAAGCACAGAAATGTTTCGCTCTGGTAGGTAACGTGCTGGGGTTGATCTGGGTGCTTTTTCTTTAAGGAGTTCTGGAAAACACTGTTTCTCTGGTTTATTCCAATTTAACAGGAAAGTAGGGCAACAAACATCTCTGTCTTTTAATAATAAGGTAAAGGAATAATGCAGCAGTTTCTTCAGTTGGAGTATGGGTTTGCTGCTTTCCTTCTGAAACATTCATTGTTCAAACAGTTCAAACATTTTTTCTGTTTTGTGGGAGAGGAACAAAAATCTTCATTCTAATTGGAGCACATAAAATTGATTTTAATAAAGCTTTACTATTGTGGAGAGCGGGCAGCATCAAGAAATTGGAAACAAACTATTTCAAGCTAGTACAATGACTCAGTGTGCAAGAATCTTGTCAGGACAGCTTTGCATGGTGTGAACGAGGAGGAATGCCAAGTTTGGAATTTCTAAGCATTTGAAATACAGGGAGGCTATCACAATTATCAGGCCTTATGACTTCCTTCTTTCACCCATTTTCCTCTCCAAGTCCAGACACTTGGACATGTGGTAGGTTCCCAAAATCAGATTTGGTAGGATGTACAGGTATGTCACCTTCTGGAACTTAGCACAAAATCATAGAATGGCCTGGGTTGGAGGCAGTCTCAAAGATCATCTCGTTCCAACTCCCCTGTCATGAACAGGGACACCTTCCACCAGACCAGGTTGCTCAGAGCCCCATCCAGCCTGACCTTGAACACTGCCATGGATGAGGCATCTACAACTTCTCTGGGCACTGTTCCAGTGTCTCACCACCTTTACAAGAATTTTTTCCTAATATTCGATCTAAACCCGCTGTCTTTCAATTTGAATCCATTCCCCCTTGTCCTGTCACTACAAGCTCTTGCAAAAAATCCATCTCCGTCTTTCTTATAGGCTCCCTTCAGGGATGTGAAGGCCACAATTAGGCAACCCCAAAGCTTCTCCAGGCTGAACAATCCCAATTCTCTCAGCTTATGTAAAATAACTTTGAATTATTATAATGCAGGCAGCCCTTGGGGAGGTGGGTAGAGGCCTGATCAGCCTTTTTTAGTCTGGTGATGGTGTAATTATTTTCTTTTATTTTTTTCCCTTGGAATAGTATCGCCAAGCGTATACAGGAAGTAATGCTTTGACTGTGCAAGCAGCCATGAAAGGCTTTGAAGATGTCATTAAAAAATTTCCAAAGTGTGCTGAGGGCTATGCACTCTATGCTCAGGTATGTTTTTCTCTCTCTTAAAGAACATGCTGTATTCTCTTGTACTTTTTATCTTGGATATAACATAACATTTCTTCAAATAATAGATGAAGATTTTTGACACCAAGTTCTGAGATAACACATGCTGTCTTGAATAATGTATTTGCATTTATGGTTGTGGGTGTTCTGGGGTAGAGGAAGTACAGAAGGAATTGGTGAAGCAGGATATAAGTAATGAGACGTGAAGGTGGTTATTAGGAGACAGAGGTTATTCCTGCGCAGTTCCCCCCTTCCTCATGTGTGTGGCATCTCAGTTGATGAATGTCAGGGATTCTCTGGGTAATTTGAGAGTCAGATGTGTGGAACTAGGGTGACATTTTTGTTCTGCTACCAGTGGCACGTTGTGGTTTAGAACAGCTGTTCAGAGTACACTTGTAACAGAGACTGTAATTTCTTCTCTAAGAACATACTGCTGGTTTTAGTAGGAAGCATAAGACGTTCTGATTGTAAGTAGGTTGGCAATATATGTGCATTTCCTTCTGAAAGAAGTGTATTTGAAAAAGGAAGAGTTGAAGCTTGCAGGTACAGACTTTTAGAATGGTTTTTATCTGCAGCACACAGCATGTTGCTTGTGGATCTGCCATTACAGGTGACAGTGTGGTCAGTAATTTGTGCACTTAAAGCACAGAAGCTTTCCAAAAAGCCTCCATTTTGAAACTTAACTCCGGTAACTGATGTGCCTGGCCTGCTCTACCATAAATGAACCACATCCAATCTCATGTTGTCAATACAGTTTTAATTAGAATTAGCCGAGTGCAGAGCACATGCTTTGGTTACTTATTGACAAACAGGTTTCTCTTCTGATTCGATTCAGGCACTAACTGATCAACAGCAGTTTGGCAAGGCTGATGAAATGTATGATAAATGCATTGACCTTGAGCCAGACAATGCCACTACATATGTTCATAAAGGGTATGTATTGAGTTTGCAGTCCTTTTGGTGGTGAGCAGTCAGCATATTTAGATGAATCAACCTGAATTGAATGTCTATGTTTAGAAGTTTAACCAGGAAAAACAACTTTGTGAAAATATCTTTGTGCTCTTAAATGTATTTCTATATTTTGTCTTGACTAAGCTGCAGATAAGTTTCAGGAAAGTTTCATCAGTGTTCATTTCTAATTGAGTATCTCTTTGAAGTATATCTGACTTTTCCTTTAGCCCTATTAGTTTCAGCTTTGTGTTGAAGTTTTTTCTTTCATAAAACAACATGTACCAAGTCCTCTTGGGAAAAATTTGCCTTTCTTAAGAGTCATTAAAGCAGTAACGTGGTTTATTGAAAGTGACTTTCACATAGGTGTTTTTAAAAGTCGTGAAGTTACTAAGTTACTGTCTACCTGCATTAGAAATGAAATACATTATACATTTGGGATGGTTCTGCTTACCATGATGAGGGTTTTGGGAGGAGCATGTGAAGTCTGTTTGAAATTTTCTTTTTCTTGTAGTTTACTTCAGCTCCAGTGGAAGCAAGATTTAGACAAAGGATTAGAACTCATAAGCAAGGCCATTGAAATTGATAACAAATGTGATTTTGCATATGAGACCATGGGAACGATTGAAGTGCAAAGGTAATGCTGAATTGCAGTGTTAAAAGTTCTTAGTTACTTCTGAAGTTATAGTAGTTCTTTAAATTTTCTCATGGATCCTAAGTCTTGAGATCTTCTCCCTGGTGTCCTCTAAGGCCAGCTCTTACCCAAAGTCCTGATTTCTGTTCTGTAACTCTTAGGTAAAGCCCTCCATTCTCTGTGGCAGAATTCTGATTTATGATCTGATAACTTCTCATCACCAATTTCATACTTAATGGACAACATGCAGATGAGTCTGTGTATGTTTAAATACATCTCTTCTGCATTTAAAGTGACTTCCTCAATCATTACGTGGCTTTGTGTGTATCTGATGTTGTCCTTGGACATCGTGGGCTGTTTGTACTGAGGATCCTGTGCTGTTTCCTCCTGCAGCCAACAGGACTCCAGTTTGCAGTTCTTGGGGGAAAGAGGAATGCTCTGTAACATTGTATTGCAACTGTGCAAAGGTTTGGCGTGTAGCTGACAGTACAGTTGAGTCTCATTTTAATATGTCTAGTCTTCTAAAGGACAGACAAACTATTGCCATGAGAAATTTTTCAAGCATTTCCTATTTAAATAATGTGCTTCTGTCTGTGCTAGTTTTCCTCTTCTGTATACTAAGTCCTTTCAGGGGAGATGGGAGTTCATTCAGTTGCCCAGCATTATCTTTCTAGTGAACTTGGTGTCCTCTGGAGAACATTTTATCCTGCACCACCACCCACTGGGGCTCTCAAGAGGGAGGCTGTTTAACAGCTGCCCTAGTTGCTTAGGCTTGGTGACAACTTCTCTGAGTTTACTCAGCATCACCACAGGTTCTTGTGGTGGTTCCTTCTGAAGTCCTTTTAAGTTATTAATGGTGGAGAGTGTAAGTCCTGAAAGAAAAAAGATGTTTTAGAGATGGCAGTATTGCTTTGGCAGTCTTAACTGGGCTAAATTTTTGTTTATTTCAGAGGTAATCTGGATAAAGCCATTGAAATGTTCAACAAAGCTATCAACCTGGCCAAATCAGAAATGGAGATGGCCCACCTCTACTCACTCTGTGATGCTGCCTATGCCCAGACAGAAGTTGCAAAGAAGTATGGATTGAAACCACCAACACTGTAAAGAAACAAGGAGGAAATGACCTTCCAAAGTGAAGTTGCCCACTTCAGCCAGCCCTAAAGACGCTGTTGCAGACCATGCTGAATGGTGGAACTTAGTTTTTTCCCGTTCGTGGTGTTGTCATTTGCTACATCTGTTAAATGTTTAGGTGTTGTGGGAGTGGTTGTTCAAGGAAGTATGCAGTGCTGCATCTTGTTCCTTCTGCAGCAAAAACCTTAGAGTGTGTTAAGGGAAATAAAGTTGCAGGGGAACCAAAGGAACATATTTTGGCCATGCAAATAAAAACTTCACACTGGTTCATTTTGGGTGATTATGTTGTGGGCGGTTTTTGCTTTATCAAATAATATTACAGCATGTGGGGTTTTTTCCTGTTGATTTTAAAGGTAATACTAGTCAGTGCTGTAAAATAGGTTTCTTTTTTATATCCAGTTAATCCTTGAGGGTTGATTTTAATTTTGCAAAAATTAATTTTCAAACTTTAATAATAGAGGGGTTTTTTAAGTCAGTAGATGTGGCAAGGATCCCTGTAAATATATGCAAGCATGCACAATCTTCCCTTAAATCCCCTTCCACCCTCTGCATAACTTACTTAGAAATAGTCCTGTGGCAGCTATTTGGGAATTAATTTGATAGTCCTTATTCTCACCCCAGAAAGCCCCAGAGTACTGCATAGGAGAACTAGGAAAAAGGTTGGCTGGGGAAGGAGGTCAGGTAACACTGCTTCAGTGTAGACTTTGCTGGAAGAAAGATTGTATTCCTGTGCAGCAGTCCTTACTTGAATGTCATGGGAAATTGTTCTGGAGGGTTCAGAGGGACTTTCAAGAACAGAAAGCACTGCTGGGAGTCAAGCTCCGAAAGGTAAGGTCATGCTTGCATATAATCTTTGTAATCTCTGATGCTGTTGCATAAATGTAGCAGCTGATAGACATCTGAATTCTCTTCAGTCTCTAGAGACTGCTGGGTTACGATCTCTTCCTTTTAAGAGCCCCTTGGCAGGATTAAGTGAGATAAGGAACAAAGCATAGGCTCAAACTTCCAATAATGGATTTGGAATCTGCACTCACTTCCTTGTTCTGTAGACCCTGTCTTGTTCAAGATTACAAATACTGTAGAAAGGAAGCAATTGTGCTGCAAACAGCAGATGGGCAAATTATGAAACAGTTTTCCTCTCGTTAGGAACTTCACAGAGAGCCCTCTTGCTTTGGGTTGATCTTTCTGGTGTGGAAGTCAGTCAATCCATCTTGCCTTTTCCTGGATTGATGTGGCTGGACAAACCTCATGCAAATGATGTAGCTTAATTTATGACACACTAGTTTGGGCTTCTTTACATCCTCAAATCATAGATTTGTTCGTGGTGAATTGTCTAATGTATTTAACCTTTTAAAGAAATTAATGATGCTGTAGTCACACTGTCTTGTTCTGTAGTTGTGCCACCATACAGCAGCAGGTTGCATTTTCAACTTGACCTTCCTTTCTCCCAGCAACTACAGTTGAGTATTCAAATGGTGGAGAGTAGACATAAAGATTTAATCATTATTTTAGTAGCTCATTAGGTGATCTGAAATCACAGCACTGGTATAGAATTGAAGCTATGGGAAGGTACTGGCAGCTTCTAGGGGCACTGAACATAACAAGTGTCAAATGTCTTTTCCAACTTCCAATCTCTGCATCAATTACCTGAGAACAAAAATACGCCAGACTGACGAGTCCTGTTCTCCGAGGAGTTTTTATTCGCATGGCCTTATTTACATTGGCATTTTCTCCTCATCACCCCATCTGTACCCCATTCCTTACCCCCCCAATCAATTAAGGGAAAAAAGCATGTGCTGTCAATTACTAGCATTCCAAATCATCACAGACTTTTGCCTGTTCTTGAACTAGTTTGAAACTGCACTGAAAGGATGCATTGTCTGTAATTTTTTTGTAAATGACATATCACCTGTAAACTGAAAAAATAAATACTACCTTCAAGTATCTCTCTCTGACATGTATAAGAACAGGTTCTGATGAAAGTGTTCTCTGCAGTGGTGAGCTCAGTGCTTATGTTGTTCTAAATCTAGGAAGAACTGGTAATTGACTGACTCCTTGTCATCTTCTCTCACTTCAACCTTTAAGAAAGAATGAGGAGGAGATGTGGAATCAACAAATCCAACCTCTGCTTGCTTCCGTCACCCACAGAGGTATGATCTTGAGAGCTGAAGATGACGAGGGAAAGGAAGTCGAGCCAGGAAGGCTGGGAATCTGAGTAGCTGAGACCCTATTACTGTGTGTATGCAGGTGCATCCCTGTGATGAAAGGGACGTTTTTTAAGTGGCTGATAAGGTTGAGGTTTTATTTTAAGCCAGGTATGCATGTGAACTTTGAAGTGAAACAAGTATTACTGCTATTAAACAAAAAGAATTGAAATTGTGTGGGAAGCTAGTACTGAAGACTTGGATAAAGCTGGTGCATCCTAGAAGGAGACTCTGGGAAGTTGCTTCTACATACAATTGTCTAGCAACTTAATTCTCATCGTGTATGGTCCCTGTTGTTCACAGGGACAGTGCTCTCAGGCACAGGGCCTGATTTTTGGGATGGCCTGCACAGGGCCAGGAGTTGGACTCTGATCCTGATGGGCCCCTTCCCAGTCAGCATATTCCATGATTCTGAGCTGTGACTTGAATTACTAGGATCTAACTGCAGATTGAAAGGGAAGAGGGAACTAACATACACTGAAGAGCTGTACTGTAACTTACTCTGGGACTATCAAGAGCAGCTTAGATGCAGCTTCAACCAGCCCAGCAATCCTAACACTGCCCAATTTTCTGCCATTTCTTTAAAAATAATTTAAATTCTTGCAGGCTGAAATTCTGGAACTATTTCAGGGGTCATTTCTGATTAGTTTCCTATACTTACAGACTACTGGTGCATACATATCGTACGGATACTTAAAAGTGCCTGTTTTCTACCAACACAAAGGCTGAGTATTGGCTGCTTCAAGTACTCTGGCTATGAACTGACAGTGTACCTTTTTTGTGAAACCCTCACAAATTCAGTCGCATTTGTATCACTTCTGAGTGGAGCACACTGGAGACCCTACTAAATACCCTACTAAAACAAGGTGCTTAGAAGTTGTCCTGATAGACTGAAGAGAACTGAGCTCATGTCAGTTCTTCAGCTGAGTTCACCAAAGTAGCTTATAACAGATTTTCATCTATCCTCTCCATTTGGGATTCCAGGGGAGGGGAGTTCAGACCACAGATTCTGTTACCTGTTGCAGACTGCACTTGGCATTTCTCAGATATAAGTGGTCAGCCCATGAGAGTCCTGCACTACTTTAATCCTCCAAAGGTAGTATTTAATTACTGCTGCATGTTGAATGAGTACAGAGAGGGAAGAGAAAGAGATAAAATAATTACTATGATTTAGAAGTTGGAGCCCAGTGATGGCCATCATGGATATGGATGTGGGAAGCACTAATCTAATGCAGGAAACTTGGCTCAAATGGGAAATTGTTAATTTTTTAATATTTATTTTGCAACAAATAAACCTTCATTTCACCTTGTGCTCTGTGGCTTGTTTCTTAAGAGTTCCAGTGCAGTGTGTACACCAAAATGCAGTGAAAAGTGCAAACCAAAAACACCTGCTGCTATAGATAATGCCACCGAGTGGAATGGTGGGACCTAGCTTTTGAGGGGAAGCATGCATCAGGGCTTGGCTGAGCATTTATTTTTGTTTATAAAATACACACTAAGCTCATTGCAGAGAAGCCAAAATAATGTTAAAAAGAAAAACCAACCAAAAAAACCCACCAAACAAAAAAACTATGGGAAGAGGAGGATTGCTGAACACCAATAAAAGGTAAGATGGTTTGGGGGGAAATGTGGTTAGCTAGAGCAAGACAAAACCTTCTCTCCCTCCCACTTCTGTATTTTGAAATCTCTTTTAGCCTTACTGCTGTTCAATGCTGCTGGAAAACTAAAAGCTTATCAGTGAAGGCTGGTGAGTTCCTTTTTTTTTTTTTCCATCCCCAGGAATAAAAAGCGTAACTTGTAAATTCCTTTTACATTAAAAGATGTTGCCCTTCTAAGAAAAAAAAACCAAAACCAAAAGTGCAACATGCTTGGCTGGTTTTCAGTATTTTAAAGCCATTGTTCACAATCAGTTTGTTAGTCTCCAGCAAAAGCAGCACAGTAAGGAATGTATTCTCTGCAGTGGATAGGAGCTGCACGTGGTAGCAAAAACACATTCAAACATTGAGCAGTCTTCTGGGAGACTGTGGGCAGAAGGACTTAGCAGTGCAACAAGCCCCTCAGGCTTTTCAGGCAGCAGAATTAAAACCCACTCAAAAATTCTATTAAGGAAGCAGTATGGAGAGCAAAGGTGTGGCAACATGTGAATTATTGTACCAACACAGTAACCCATGTCACTTCAGCAATGAGCAGGATTTGCCATAAGGAGAATTTAATGCTTATATCCAGGCAAGACTCATAACCAAACACTGTTACAGATTCTTCTATAGTAGCAGCTCTGTCTGGCAGCTTCTTGCGGTGTCCCGAGTAGTGCAGAGCGGAATTGGGCCTGTTTTGCTCAGTGTGTTAAATTTTAAGCTTTCCAAGTTAGAATTAGGGCATTCAAGGACCCTAGTTAAGACATGTACATCTAAAAAGGACAGAGTGAGAAGAGTCGTGCTTCATGATTTTCTGATAATTACTGAAAAATTCATAATACCAAAGCTGACTTGAGAGGGAGTTTCAGAGAACAAGATTTCCATTCCTGTGTTCCACAAAAAAGCCCTCAAAAGGTAACTAAAACATTATGATGCATAAAAATCAATCACTGCTGTGTTCAACTGATTTCATCTCCACCTTTATGCTAGCTGTAAAATACTATGAAATACTTAAGTATGAGAGGAGATATAAAAGTTGTGTTTGAATAATTTTAGAATTGCACCAAGTTTTTTTGTTACATGGTAGTTTCTTAACCGGCACACTGGCAGTAAATTGTGGAGCAACTACTAAGGAAATCCTTCCAAAGATGAAGGCAACAGCCATTGTGACAGCTGAACCCTCCCTCTTCACTCAGCTTCACTTCTTCATCTCTACACCATAGAGATCACAACGCTTCTGGCTTAAAATAGGAATTTGTTGACGTATTTCTGCAAGTTTCTTTAGATCTGCAGGGGAGAAGAAAAGAGTTAAGAGAACAGCAGGCAAAAAAGAAAGCTCCTGACTTGCTTTGAGGTAAGACAGGGAAAATAGCAGCTTTGATGGAGATTGGGCTTGGAGGGCACTACAAGTGAGCAGCCAGGGCTAAAGGAAGCCTCAGCTTTGCTGTATCCTAAGGTGGCACCTTGTTGCTAAGGTAGTGAACTGGAAGGGTACAGCTATAGAGTATTGTGTATAGAACAGCACAGCCAAGTGCTGCTTGTCCTTGCTTTAACCTAGCAAAGGTGGACAGGGCAGAGGAACACTGCATCATCTGTAGTTGCATGTGTAAGGCCACAGACTTAAAAAAACTGTCTCTCCTTAGTGTCATGACCTGTACTCAAGAAAAAAAAGTGGGGAAAAAACCAAAACAACTTTTCCCTTACCTATATCTGTGTATACAACTGTTTCCTCAGCCCCAGCTTTCGCTATGACTTCACCCCTGAAAAATTAAGCACATTTGTTCACAGGATTAACACACTGGTCTCAAGGCATCAGTCCACTTGCTGCTGTTTGTACAAAAAGGAGTTCCTACCCTTGCTGCCTACAGCTGTAAAGACAGGTCTGTCCTAAAAATAACATCATAATCCGTAAGTCTGGCATGACGGAAATGGCTTCCAGGCTTTATATATGGCACATTTTATATGTAACATGTACATACTTAACATAAGTGTTCTTCAAAGATCAAGAACCATGGTAAAAGCCACTCTGAGAACCAGTGCCTGTGAGCATGCGACACACCTCAAGGGGAAAGGAACAACCACATTGGCAAAGATGAACACTTTCTCCTTTGAAGATCCTACTGGCTTTTAATAGCAGTGTACTTTTAAGTCTGCATGAACTACTGAACATGATTTATCATGTCTCCCACAAAGTGTTTTGTCACTGCTTTCATCATACAAAGTTAAAAGCTCAAGGCATGGACAAAGTTTTTTTTACTCTGCAGTCATCTGGAAGAGAATTGTCAGTAGATTTACCTGGAAGAAAAACAACTGCCTGAAGATTTGGTCACTTCTACCTCCTGTGCACCTGCCTGACTTCTGCTCAAGTCAGAATCTCTCTTCTCTAGCTGAAGACATTCTTCTTGTTCTTTCTCATGTCAAAGCAGGGCTGTTCTTTGAGGAAATGAGATACTTCTGTGTGAGCTGTTTAAGATGGTTTGGTTCTACACAGAGAACTACCATGTACATATAATTGACTGAACTTCACGAACAGGTTGACAAGGTCAGCAGTTCAACTAATGCTAAATCCTAGTACTAAGTAGCATCTTTACTACCAAAATGAATACATACTCCCAACTTTCTTGTTTTTCAGTTTGACTGTTTTAAATGATGATTTTGACAATGTAGGCTCAAGTTTCATGTACTTTTTACCAAGAATTTGCACTTTTAAGAGTAGATGGAAATGTAGGATTGAAGTTGACTGTCAAGTAAAATATTTTTTTAACCAAAAAAAAGGGTGCTGTTTTTTATTTTACTGAACTCACCATGGATTTACTACAGTGCTGTGTCCCCAGGCAACATACGATGCTTTTTCATCTCTAGCAGGAGATACAGCAGCTACATAGAGTTGATTATCAACAGCTCTGTGTTCACAGAAAGATGAAGGAAGGGAGGGAAAAAGTGAGAATTGTTTTTTATAATACCATTTAATTAAGCAGAAGAGAAAGAATCCACTCTGAAGGACAAGCTATATATCCTCTAAATGACTAGCCAAAACTGTGAATGATACAAAGGTCAGAGAAAGAAGAGCCTGGAAAGACAAGTCTCTAGCACCTGGCTGCAGAGTTAGTGCATAGAGTATCATGTAATTCACAGGTTCATTCAGTATGTAGCAAAATTGACTGAAGCTGACCAAATGAATAAATAATACTGCATTCAGGAATCTCAGTCTAGTTCTACCTGTAATAATACACTGCCCAAACAGTTACTGGCTCTTCTCTCTAGAAAATGGGTGTGAAGGGTGCTTATAGAGCCATGGGAAAAAGTCCTTGAAAGGCCATAACAGGGGCTGGCAGGAGTAAAGGCTTCTCGAGAATTTCCTGCTTTTCTCCTTGACAGTAAAATCATTTTGGTGTCCCATGCAAGGCTTGAGGGATGGTACAGCTCCAATGGCAGAGTGGCCCTGCAGCACCACTTCTGCTGCCCAGGTGTCATTTGGAACACAAGGAAGTTCAGTTCCATGCACCAGAACTCCTCTAGAACAGGAGGATAAGCTGTTACTGTGATCTTACCGTCCCCTTTGTAAGAGTTCCCAATGAGCTGGTCCTGTTGTCATGTTAAAAGCCCCTGGATATATCAGCAGCTGGCAACCTTTGTTAAGAGACAATTAGAACCCAAGCATCATTAAGGGGAGATGGTTTACTCTAGAGTGGCCCTTCACATTGAAACCCAAGGTGAGGTTTCTTTCAATACTTCCCAGCCTCTGCCCAAAATGGAACCAGACAGAGCCTGTCCCTGCATAACACAGTTACATCAGCCAAGAGCTGCTGTGGGGATATTCCCAACTCCATCACTCCACCACCAAATGTGGATCAGGAAGTGATGGTTACTTTACTCCATGAGAGGAGTCACTCATGTGAGTAAGAGTCTTGGCCACAGGATGCATTTTGTGTTACTGGCTGGGGATAAGAATGCCCGATCACAGGGATCACCCAGCACGTACCACCCAGAAACAGCCCTGCCTATGCCTGGCCTTAGGGCTGACCTTGCTCAATTAGGTGACCCAGCCTCACCTTTCTGGCCATAGATTTGAGCCATCTCAGCAAATCTCATATCGTAGCAGATGCCCAGGCCCACTTTGCAGTATGCTGTTCTCAAAACACAAGAGACAGAAGTCATATCACTAGCACAAGAACACAAAAGCAGTCACAAGACTCCCTGTAGCCATCCTGCCAACTGTTATTTTACAGGGCTCACAGCAACAGCAGGAGCTATATTTAAATGTGTGTCCAACAAGCACTGGCTCTTGGTGAGGGAGAATTCATGTTCAATGATAAGAGAAAGACTGTGAGAAGTAGTCTTATCTACCCTTTAAGAACAGCCATTTTCACGAAATCATGTTGTATCAGGTCTTTGTGTAACATATTCCTCTCTCATTTAGCTGCAATTTTTTCAATTATTTCCTTTACAAGAAAAGAAAGCATTCCTTGCTTTTCATGGAGTAAAAATACAGTCATGTACTTTCTTAGAGCATGCACATTGCAAGGAGAAAGTGACTGTGGCAGATAAGACTCTTTGGAGAGCTCAGTAAACACACTGTCAGTTTTTGAGCAATATGGGGCAGGGAAGAGTAGGTATTTTGCTTTTTTTATCTGATGTAGTTGATTCAAGAAGGCTAGAATGGGATTTCTGATTTAGTTAATTGTTTCCATTATTGTATTATCTTCACATGAAGCCATGTAGCAGTGTAGCTGTTACATACATTCTTTTCTAAACCATGTTTTGTAAGAACCATTTTCAAACTGTAACTGCTACAAAAAAATACAGTCACTTCTCTCTAACAAATCAATAGGACCATTATTTAATAAAGGCAAGTGGAGTGACGTATGTTTCAACCCTTTCTACTCCTCTGTCCTTTTGCAACCACATTGCCTTTTTAAAAGTTTCAGAAGTGACCCAAACACTTGAGGCAAACTTAAATTATATTTGCCATGGTTATCAAAAGCCCAATCTGATAGTCTAAAAATCCACTGCTGGGAAGGAGGAGGGGGAAGAGAACTCCAGAGTAACTGTAGTGTTACTATAGTAGAGCTCCTTAAAGAGAGGGCTTGTCTTGTACTCACGTGTGTCAAACATGGAGAAACTATTCCCTGGACTCAGTGTTTCAGACTCTTTGAACTGTATCTTCCCAGGAACGTTAATGTCAAACAAATGAACCTGCAATAATACTGTGATTAATAACAATTAATAACAATTGCTCTGCTTGGTATTTAAGCCTCTTTAGGCATGTGTTTTCTACTGTTATCTAGACTACTCTTTCGTCAGGATCCAACATAAACATTACTGCTTAAGATTGTTAGATCCCTCAAAGACGATTTAAAGCATTTTCTTCTTTACAGAAATACATGTCTATAGTTGCAAATACCTGCAAAACAGCTAGATGTCTTGATCTAATTATTGGTCTCTAACATTTGAGTCCCATTCCTGCAAAACTTCCCAAGAAAATACCTTCACCAAGTCATAAAGCTCCCATTACTTCAGCTATGTAGGTTCCTCTGAGAGCCTGGAGCAGTCTTTATCCCTCCCTTGCCAGAGTCTTTATCCCACCTTGAAGGTGGTGTTCCTGACTGGAGCTTCCTAACAACAGAGCTGGTTTTATTTTATTATTTGTTCATACTTAGTACAAGCCTGCACTCATTCTACAAACAACTCCTGGGCTTGCAGACTGGTGTGCTGTGACAGGTGAAAGGCAACACAGAGCTGCACAAGGTGAACTAGTAAGTGAAGCTAATGTAGAATCAGCAAACAGAATAAATGGATACCTGCACCA
Organism: Corvus brachyrhynchos; assembly: GCF_000691975.1. Taxonomy (NCBI): domain Eukaryota; kingdom Metazoa; phylum Chordata; class Aves; order Passeriformes; family Corvidae; genus Corvus; species Corvus brachyrhynchos. The sequence goes on from NW_008237619.1 coordinate 6,191,125, forward strand.
CCGAGGTATTTTGCACCACCTCATTTGTTCCAAGTAACCCTGCATTCTCTTTCTGGCTTATCCTTGAGAGAAATAAGCTTTGTTCACTCATGGAGTGATCCCTGTGTGCACAGTCCCATGAACAGGAACTGACTCTGGAGTTACAAACGGGAGGAGTTTTCCAGAAGGTACAAAGCAATGCTGAGGTGGAAGATGACAGTAAGCAAACATCTACCACAAACAGCAGCAACAGCTTAACTGTGGAACTTGGACTTAGCACAGAGTGTGTAAAGAACAGTATTTATTATAACAGAAGGACTAAATCCATTGGAAAGCTGAGGGAAAATCCCGATCCCGTTCAAGTGGCACTGTGTTTTAGACTGAGGCCAAAGTACAGAGATAACTGAGTTGGATCAGGTTTTAGTTTTCATCATGGTTTTCCCAGCATATGAGTGTGCCAGTTTGGCCAAATTTAGAAATATATCCTCTGAGAGAAGGCAGGTCACCACCCCTCCCCCACCAGGTTCAGGAAAGAATACATTTTCCTCAAAGGAAAGTGAAGGAGGTAAGACTATTTATTTTAACAAACACACGGGAAAAGGAAAATAATGCTAAATGATAAAATCTTTCACTGTGGAGAAAAAACCTGGGAAAGTGTTAAGAGTCCTCCCTTTGGTCTCCTTGGAGCTGGGGCTTGGCCCAGGGCCAGGCCCTCTGTGCTTGGTGGAAAGTCCTCCCGATGTGTTCTGATATTGAAGCAGTCCACAGAAAAAGGGAAAAAATCCAAAATTCCAGGGAAGGAAAAAAAACTTCAATTCTCAGTCTCCCTTTGAAGAAAAAGAAGCTGAAATTGGCCAGAAGCTGACAGGGAAGCCACAAGCCCGGCGCCTCCTCCCTTCCCCGCCGCAGCTGGGAAAAAAAAGTCACTATCTCTGTGTGACCTTGAACAAGCTGCAAACTGCTTTGAAAAAGTTTTGCTCAGTTTTTCCTTCCTCCTCTCAGGCTCAGTTTAAAGGCATAGAAAGGCACAAGAATTAATTTCTAGGCATAGGGCAGAGATATGGGATACACATCATAAAGTCACCCCAAGACAATGAGGAAACCCAATTATACCTTCTAGTATTTTGTCATCCTTATCCAGAACAAATTTATGACCACCTTTTGAAGTGGTGTTTACATGCCCCAAATAAAAGTTACATGAAATTTCATGGGTGATGGTGCACAACTTATTATTAATGCAAGATTCTACTAATTTATATCACCTTTAAGCATAGATGAAATAATTCATGCAACACTGCTGAGAAAACTTTTCAAAACAATATTCTGCCATCTTACCTTCCTATGCTTTGCCAACAGAGCACCATCAGGCCCAAAGACAGTACATGTATTATAGAGCTTTCCACCATCCTCTTCTGGAATGGATCCTTTGTAAAGGTGAGAACAGAGATTTCCCCCACTGTATTATTTATGTAATTTTGATCCAATGGCAGTAATAAACATTGCCCATTTTTCCTCCAGTGAGATGGTCACTAAGAGTAAACTACCTCCAATGAGATATATGCCGCACTCCTTTGCAACTTCTGACAGCTTTTGTGTTGATTCCCCAGGGATCTTCTCTGCATACTCCTTAAAATATTGGGTTCCATATGGAGAATTGAAGCATTCCTAGAATTAGATGGGGAAAAAAAAAGCTAAAATTCAGTAACACCACTACAACGAGATGTACCTAAATTTTCAAACTCCTCTCTAACAATGTTCTCAAACAACCTTTAGTTACAGGAGTTTAGTTTATAGGAGCTCCGTAAGCAAATCAGAAAATGTCAGGAAGGCCAGAGAGACTTGAACAATCGTTGAAAATACAAGAGGTGTGTTTGTGGAGTGCATGTCAAACAGAACATGAGCTAGGACTATCATGCAAGCTATAAGGCTAGCACATTCACTGCTCTGGGCTTAGCAATAGCACAAGGGATGCTCACATTAGAATGAGAAGCCAAGTTCCACCCAGCTCATTTGACAAGTTACAAGCTCAATAGATCCTCTCAAATTTGTGAAATGCTCATGCTCATCCACAGCCCATGATTTCTTAATTTTTAAAACAGCATTTGCAAAAGCATGCATTTCTTAAAATTACTTTGTGTTTTTCTAAAACACTCCTTTAAACACTATTTCCTCACAACTGAACAGTGTCCTCCATCTTCGGCCCTAGTTAAAGATTTGCTATCCCTCAGAACCAGCCATGTAATCTTTACACAGATTAACAGAATGCTTAAACTAAGTGGCCCAGTGGTATTTGAGATGCCCAAGACATCAGGAACCTTCACTCTGCATTACACTTGCCAGCTCTGTGAGGACGTGAGACACCCCACCCAACGCTTTTTTGTCCCCTGAAGGAGTGCAGCTGGAGGCCACAGATAGGCTATCAGCAGCAACTGATGGCAGCAACTTCTCTTCTGTGAGAAAGGGACTCCTAGCCCAGACATCTGCCTCCACCGTCCCCTTTGCTCATCAGAAGTGACAAACACACCCCCACCCCCGCAAAGAAAAAGGGAGGAAAAAAAAAATCAAGCTGTGATTAGCACAATAAACATTTCTGCTTCATCTGCTCAAGCAAACTTTTAACAACGGAGGTAGGTTCTACTGAACTGGAATGAATGAACCCAAGCTGGAAGGGGCTTTTTTTCCCCTTATACAGGCACTAGGCCAGCAGGTACCAGCTAACTCACAGCACAATCTGTAGATGGAAGAAGCAGAAGGGAAGTCTCTGCAGGCTGTCAAAATGAGCTTCCCAAGCTCTTGAAATCTGGGCTGAACCTCAAAGAAGTGAAAGCAAAGCCAGACGCCTCCATCTTCATATATTCAGTGTGAGTTACTTTTCTTCATATAAAGTTATTAAAACAAACAACGATCCCCCAAAGAAACAAAACAGAAGGAAGAGAATATTTCATGCCCATGTCCTAATGCCAATACAAAATGTATCTCCCAAAACTCTATGAAATACCTCATCCGTGTTTGACAACTTGTATTCTAAAAGCATAAATTATTGTTGGCAAAGCAAGTATCTCAACTAAATAAGTCTGGAAAATTCAGTGTTTGTGCACATGACGAAACCAGTAAATAACAGGTAATCTCTACATAGGAGGCTCAGGCAGAACACTGAATGGTCACATTTGCAACACAAGAACCATGTCAGAGGAGCTGGGAAGGTTGCTCAATGCTTCCCCCATGACAGCAGGAGAGAAAACATTCTGTGTGTAAAACTGAGACTCAAAGTTCATCCAGAGATGAACTTTGCACTCCAGTGTCAGACGCTGCAGGGCACAGGAGTAACACAAGTACTCCCATGAAGAGAGGAGAAAAGCTCAAAGCTGCACTGGGAAGGACACCCTGTTGCCAGCACACCCATTGTGTGAAAATTCAGCAAAGTAATCATGGCTGACGCTAAAAAAATAAGTCAGAAGTGATTGATAATTTAAAGTGGCTATTTAAGTTTCCACACATAGAAGTCACAAGAGAAATATGTCTTAATCATAATTCAGCCCAAATGACCTGCTGGAAATATGTCTGTTTTGTTTCTCATGTATTGTTCCTTACAGCAAAGAGAGTTACTGTGTACTTGTCTTCTTTCACCTCCACGTCAACATTCTTTAGCTGAAAGTCACCTTTTTCTACACTTCTTCAGCAAAAATTCAAACTACAATCATTTACATGAATTCAGAATATATCAATGATGGAACTGCCTAGGACTTAAACCAGCAAAAAATTTACCAGAATCTTATACTACAAAAAAGGTCAACCTGTTGTTTTTTTCCCTTTTCATTCTCCCACCTTTTAGTGTGCTGCCAGATACAACCCCTGGGATTTTTTCATTTTTATTTTGAAGCTTCATACAGGGAGAAAGAGGAATATATAATGCATTGATAACACTAGAAAAAGGTTTTGAAGGGTTTGAGGCGTAAGTGCTAAGTAGGCCATGATCTTTACTCACAGGTAGAGCCACAAGTTTTGCTCCTTTAGCTGATGCTTCTCTCACCAGTCCACAGGCTCGCTGGAGATTATCTGATTTAGCAGCAGATACATGAAGCTGGATAAGAGCAAGGCGGAAGGCTGACGGCAGAAAAGAATTAATTCATCAGAATTCCCCCAGGAAACTCTTCCAAATTTAAATTCAGTATCAAGCATTGAAGAAAACAAATGAGTTAATATATAAACATATATACAAACCACTACCAACTCATTCTGCAGCCTATTTATGACTCTGGAAACAGTCTCTTAACACAGGGAGAGCATCAAAACCCAGGATTGTTAACAGCCACCACCCTGCAAAGATCTCAGAGCTCCTGTGCCAGCAACAGCCAGTCCATGCTCTAGGGGAAGGGGCCATGTTACAGAAAGGGAGAGCACAGGTCCCTCCAGCCCCTCCTGCCCAGGCTGCTGCACACTGGGAGCCCATCTTATTGCTGCACACGTCACCTGATGAGCGCTGCAAGTCCTAATATGTCACTAGCACACTAAAGGACTGGAAAATCCCAAGAGCACCAAATAAAGGAATTGTTTGCTTTTATCCCTCAATTCACACCTAGTCTGGGAAATGGCTATAAAAGCCAAGACAGGTTAACATCTTTCTGATCATTTCTTAGCAATCTGGTTTCTGGCAAAGTTGCAAGTGTTACCAACAGTTTCCACACCCACTAAGCAGGATATTACATTTGCAGGCTCTCTGAGTACCCAAGTTTTTTGCACACCCCTTGGGACTACCTTCCATGAATCTCCAAGTACCCCAGGTTGTAGGAAAACACACCCTGATCAAGTAGAACTGTTTCCTTTAAAACAAAGAAACCAACCAACCAACCAACCCACCCTCTCTGGCTTTACAAAGAAAAATATCCCAGTTTCATAGTACCTCTCCTGTCTGGGAAACTCCCTGATCATACAGTCAAAGATCACAATAGGAAAAAGAAAAATCTGGAAGCAACACAGTCCCTGTGGTCAGGGAAACTGGGAGAGCTGATTCAAGTGAAGATGAGACTGGGTCAGGAGCAGTCGAGATACATCTTTTTTCCTACTTAATTCTCACTTCATTAACTAAGCAGCTAATTTCTAGAGGTTACAAAAATGATTAACTGCTCCCCTTGCCACTCTTCATGTAAGAGACTTTTACTATTGGGTCTAAAGAGCAAACAAAGCTTATCTGGCACTCTGAACAGATGTAACTATAGTTTCCAGACCCAGAGAACCATACTAGGGATCTGTCAGAAACTTCCCAGTATTTGTGGAATGTCTTTCAGTTCAGAGAAGTTGGGCACTTAAAAATTTACATTTCAGCGTAAAAGAAAAAAAGAAAAAAGTGCACCATCTACTAGGAAAAAATCCTGTAATGTTTAAAACACTAGGAAACGTAATTAATTAATTGATCTTATTTTCCCCATGTCTCAGGTTTGCAGTTTGTTAAGGTGCAAAACTGAAGCTCACCCACAACAGAACTGACGTATTTGTGCGACAGCTTCGTTTACAAACATTCAGAGGCGGAAGTAATAGAAATGCAGAGAAATGTGCAGCAGTGCTGTAGAGAGAGACCTCTGCTCCCAGCCTTGACCAGCTGCCTCAAAAACTTCTTTAAAAGCAATTCTCAGGATAAGCCGAAAGCAATGTAGGCCACAACCAGGTAAAAGCCTATCAGAGTAAAACAACGGTTCACATTTCTACCACTACATTACAAAACACGCTTGGTTTTGTTTCTAAACACGGCAAGCGAAGCACGCCCGGTTTGTTCGCAATTCTTGACGAGCTGACCCCTGCAGGGCGAGCGCTGCAACCCGGTCTGTGCCCAGCGGAGCGCCAGGGCAGCTCTTCCCTGCACTGCTGCACACCCTCCACAGGCTCTGCCAGCGCCCAGCACCCAGGCCTTTCCCGGTCACGCCGGAGCCGGGGAGGCCGGGGAGGCGCGGGGGGGCGGGGCGCGGGCC
>NW_008237619.1:6197288-6232480 GCF_000691975.1 Corvus brachyrhynchos
CGGGGGCCCCGCGCAGGCGGGGGCGCCCCCCCGCCCCGCCTGGCCTGCGAGGGTGGCAGCGAGAGGGCAGCGCTCCCCCGGGCCCGTTCAGCGCCGGCAGCAACAGCGGAGCCCCCGAGCTCCGGCTGTGCCGAGAGCCTCTTTGCCCTGCCCTGCGCAACAACCCCTGGCTGCCTTATGTCTGCTAAGGGCTCATCCCCAGGGACTGTAAACTGTACCAGTTTACAGGCAACTCATTCACCTGGGGCATGCACGTCTTTCTTTACAAGAACAGCATCTCCCAAGGTACAAACATCTCCACAGTGCTCCAATGTGGAGCAGTGTCCCGTTCTGGGCTCCTCAGTACAAGAAAGACAAGGATCTACTGGAGAGGGTCCAGTGGAGGGCACAAAGATAATCTGAGCATTTCTTATGAGGAGAGACTGTGGGAGCTGGGCCTGTTTAATCCAGAGAAGGGAAGACTGAGGGGGATCTCAATAACACATACAAATATCTCAAAGGCATTTGTCAAGAGGGTGGTGCCCGACTCTCTTCAGTGGTGCCCAGTGACAGGACGAGGAGCAATGGCCATAAACTAAAACACAAGAAGTTTCACCTCAACATGAGAAGGAATATCTTTACATTGAGGGTGGCAGAGCACTGGAACAGGTTGCCCAGTGGAGTCTCCCTTTCTGCAGACACTCCAAACGCACCTGGACAAGTTCCTGGGTCACCTGCTCTAGGTGACCCTGCCTTGGCAGAGGCCTTGGACTAGATGAGCTCCAGAGGTCCTGTCCAACACTGACAATTCTGTGAAATCAACATGCTAAGTACCATGCTGCTCTTCCTTGGCTTTAAACACCAAGTGCTCCTCTTTACTCAGCACAAAACATTGCTGTCTCATGTACATATTTTCCAGCCTTGGGCATTTTAGAAGCACGTTTGTAGAATTGCAGATTGATGTTGTGTAGAGGCAGTGTTTCTCACACAAGATTATATCTGTAAGCTGAAAGCACATGATGGCAGGACAAGCAAAGATAGAATGGGTTACCCAGGGTGATCAATCTCTTACACACTTTCCCTTTCAGGAAACATGCAGAGAGATAAAGGACAGAAGTGCATAACCACCGTAAAATGCACAGCTACTACTGCTTGCAGCAATTACAAACCTTCCTTCAAACAGACAATGTTCAACCTGCCCCTTGGAGCAGTAAACCCTATCTGACCAAGCCAAATGATGGTAGAATGGGCAGTGCAGCAACCCTTAGCAGGCCTCCCTCTTTTTTACACACGCCCATGATGGCAGAAAGAGCATATACAACTTTTTTTTTTTTTTCCCCCAGACATCACACTTTGCATGGCTCCAGGTGCAAAGAACTGCTGTCTCCCAATTTCTTCCCAAATAAGAAAAAGAATAAAAAGTGAAGTATAAGAGCATATACATTTTTTTTTTTTTCCCCCAGACATCACACTTTGCATGGCTCCAGGTGCAAAGAACTGCTGTCTCCCAATTTCTTCCCAAATAAGAAAAAGAATAAAAAGTGAAGTATCATCCCTTCAAGGTGCAAAGCACAGGCCAAAAATCCACTTTCCCATGGGTCAGAGAGATGAAATCTATTTTTCAAGTTTCAAAACAAAAGTATCTGCAAGCACTAAGTATACCCAGTAGAAAAAGCTACATAGTACCAACTCTTTTCCTTCCCCAAAGAGAAACTTTTCACACCTTCAGTAGATTATGCCTACATCAAAAAAGCTTATTTGACACGTTTTTGGAAGGAAAGGATACTACCACAGGTGAGACCCATGTGAAAGAGCTAACAGGAAAAGGCAATTAAAAAAATTGCAACTCTGCAGCCAACAGTATTTTTGGTGGGTAATACACGTAGAGTTCTTTACAAATTCTCATACCAATGCAAATCTAAAATAATTTGTGAGACAAGTGAAGAGTCATCAGTGAGCACAGAAGCACCAACTCTTGCTATGAAACAAAGGTAAGAGCTTTCATTTGGCAGAGAAGTTTACTCCAAGACTTTCTTTCCTACTCCAGACCTCATTTCTATCACTGCTGTGTCGTAACAACTGTCACCTTATATGCAACAATATACAGTGGTGCATGCAGAGTAAAACAAGAGCCTACACATCTCTAGCAAATAATTAAAAAAAACCAAAAACAAACCTTGAAGCTGAACGGGACAGTAAGTTCCACACCAACTACTTTGATTTTTCTTTTTAAAAAATGTCACTCCAGTACTGTAATTGTAATTTCTGCTTAGCAATACAAGTTTTGTAACAAAAATACTAACTACAGGTATGCACACTCTAAGGCAACAGTAGCCCTTAAACTGTGGGTAGAGATGCACCAGCACCACTGAAATTATTCATAGTTTGGGCTGAGCTCGGTAAAATAAGAGGTCTGTTGGTAACTTGTACATTGCCTTAAAATTTACAAATAATTAGCTTCTAAATGGCTTAGATTATGTGTCTCTACACAGAAGGGATTTATAAACTGACTTCCTGTTGCTTTACTTGCTGTAGATCTCAAAGGTCTGCTGTATTTGCTGTCCTCACAGTGAAGCATACACATTAGCCACGTTTCACATTTAATACTCAAATACACCCGTTTAGCAACTGAGTGTCATTTTCACTTTTTCCCCTCCTGACTAGAGAAATGTGTTGTATCATTCTCTCCACATTTTCGTAATAAAAATATGATGCTGAGAAGTCTGGAATTTATGCAGAAACCTTTTCTGTAACTTGATTATTTGTTAATTCATTTTGACCTTTCTGTGAATGCTTACTATGGTTCACCCAAAAGCACTTAATGAAATTAACTTAAATTCTGAAATACTTACATCAAGAAGTCACTGGCAGTAGCTCCCTATGATCCATAATTAGCTTCTTCCACTCCAAAGATCAAATTCACTTCCATTTACAAAACACCTTTAGGAAAAACTTTTAATTGCTTCAGAGAATTTATACAGTATGCAACTAAATGCCTTCTGACAGAACAAGTTATGTTCAAATTGTACTGGTTTATTTACAACTGTAGTTTATAAACAGTAGCACAAACATCTTTACATGAAAAAATCTCAGTTGCTGAAGTAGGCACAGAGTCAGAGACTCCTGAGGATATTTTCAGAAAGGATTAGGAAGAGGAAAATGTAATACAACAGCTGCTGGGCAAAACTATAAATACATGAGCATTGGCCCAGGTGCAATTTCATGCAAATATCTTCAACAGTTCAAGTTCTATTGGTGTTTACTCAGATACTAAGAAGCAAAAAAAGTAATTAGTTTCAGAATTAAAGTGCCCTAGCTTGATTCCTAGTAAAATAACTTAGAATAAACGTTTTTTATAAAGGTCAGTTTAACTTTTTTTACCTTCTGATGAAGTACCAAATCATAGGCTTTGATTGAAATACTCAGAAGATTCCATGCAGCAAAGCTAATCCCCACTATCTTTTTTTTGCAGTTTTTGATGATTTCCCATCAGTCTACAAAGATGCTCTGCCTTGCCCATAAGAACATTCCTGTACTGAGCTTTGAACAAGAGAACCATTCTTGAACAAATGGAAAGCTTATGATGACCAATCATAGAGCTGCCATCTCTCAAATATTTACTAATTTAGAAGTTGTTACTCAAAATAATATAAACAAATGCTTGACTCAACGAAGGCAACTGGTTAAGAATACATTTATCACAGGTATACAGCACTGGAATTTCTTCCCTGGTTTTGTGTGCATTCATCTTCTTGCTGAAAACACCTTTGGTCAGCAGGTACTCACTTCTGTGCTGAACTGATGGGTTTTAAACATCTAAATTTCTTAGGTATTTTGTTTCTGAGGAGCAAGGCAACTTGTTTTCAACTGTCATATTCTGTCATGAAACATTCATTTCAATGCATACACTCATCTTTACAAGGGAAACAGCCTCAACCTATGAAATGTAAAATTTTGCATAATTAAAAAAAAAATCACAACCCAGTAATAAAAACTAGGTAATTTCAGTATTTAAAAATAACCCTTACCAGCAATTCCAGTTATTTAACCTAGTAGCTGCTGGTAAGACTTTAAAAAAACCCTTCATCTTACAAATTGCTTGTATTTTTTCCATTTATATGCAGCCCAAACTGGACTTAACAGTTTTTAATGAGAAAACAGTATTTTTAAGATTTACAAACCTATATTTTTAATTAGCCTTTGGTACTACCCAGAAGGCAAAATCAAATTTCTAGACTGTAGGCAATGGAGACATTTTATTTGCAAGGGATAGTAATTCAGAAACCATTGCATTTTCAACTGCTACTCTCTATCTCTCAGGCCTTAATTCCTTTAATACACTTAATGTGAACCCAGCTGCATTTGCTCTTGCAAAGATGCAGATGACTCCCATTACGGCTGCATTAAAATGAAACAAACTGACCTTTATAATAAATACTTCTCCAAAACAAAAAAAAAATTTAAAAAAAAAACCAAAACCAAGAAAAAACCCCAAAAACAAAACCAGAACAAAAATCCTGTTCAGAAATGGATAGTAATTTACCCTATCTTAAGCCTGCTACTCAGGCATTCCCATCAGCAAACAGAAAAATTCTCTTAAGTTAGTATTCAGTTGGGAAACAGTCAGCTTGTGTCCACATACAGTATCTTGGTTGCTTCTTCTTTATAAACAGGTCTCTACAAAGTCTTTAGTTATTAATTCTCCAAGGCATCCAATACTTTCATGATCTGTTGTTTTATGGCTTTGGTAGCATCACCTGCATTTGGAATCAAATACCTTAAAAAAATTAGAAAAAACCAGCATTAATTCACTATAAAATTTTTGAGCATAAATTCCATAATTCTTTTAATTCTTCCTCTGTCTAGGAGGAAGGGAAGAGGGGAATATATTAAAATGAAAAAAATACTAAAAAAATAGCATTTAATTCCTGATTATATTATGAAACACTTCCTGTTTGTGAATTTCGAACTGTTGAGGAGTACTTCACAGACCATGTTGGAAAGAAAAAATGACAATGGGATAGGTCAGGCAGTTCAAAATCTCTACAGATAGCATGTCTGACTGAAGCATAGCAGTCCTTGCTTGGTTTTCGTTTCACGGGTTTTGGCGGTTTTTTAAAATTCCTATAGATAGCTCTAGATCAACCTGCTCCAGTCCACAAGTTGGTGATGAAGTAATTCAACAAGCAGCAAAGTTCTCTGCATTATTTTAATTTATCTTTGTTGACCTACTACAAACCTAAGGAGCCAACAGGCATAGAACAATGTCCCTAGTTAGGCAGGAAACTCATCTCCCCTCTCTTGTGAAAACACAGCATCCACTCTACACAGTTCTCTCCAAGGAAGAGGATGAGAAAACATCCAGCTGGTATCAGCAACCTTCTTAAAACAGTGCCAAGAAACAGGAGGCTACCTCAGAGGAAAAAAGCCCCATACACTCCTCCATCTGATCCCTTCCCCCCCTCTTAAGCATACAAATACTGAGCATGGCAACATGTAACTTCCAGGAATCAGGTTTCAGGGAATCAGAGTTTTGAGTTCAGGCTTCGGGACTCCTCATACAACACACAGACAGATTCAGATGTTAAAAAAAAAAAAAGATACCACAGAAGAATTACCACTTTCTTACATCCCACTCTTTACAAATCCATGTATTAGCTGCAGATAGCTGTCTACTTCATTTTCATTTAAGACATATTACAAAAAGAACACACTTGCACACATCCCATCCCCAATAACTATACTGCAGTTCCTCTCTTCTGGGTCTTGTAAACGCTCCTCGTTTTGCTGGCAGATCTTTTTTTCTAGTTCACATCTGAATGATGTATTCCTAAACAAAAACTATTACTTTTGAACTCAATTCTGGGAGTTACAGCATAGCTCTGATTTCCAGTGTACAGCATCCTGGATATCATTACCACATACACCTCTGCTGAGATGGCTTACCTTTCAACTGCCAGAATTTCTATGCCTGAAGTATTGCTATTTCCGTATTTAAAGGTGATCAGTTCTGGGTGTTTCTTCTTGGATGTGATTTTGACTACAGAGTTGAGTGCCTGTCGAGACTGTATGTAAGCCAGTCCCTTTCGTGATGGAATCTCCCTCAAACAGTACATATGAGTTGCTGTTACTAGGAGATGACTTGAGGGAAAAGAAAAAGACAAATTAAGTTTTGTTAATGAACTAAATATCAGCTATTTAGAAAGTTAAATTCTATGAATAAGCTACATGGAGAGAGCTAGACAATACAGTTACCAAATCTAAGAAACAGTTTTAATATTTTCATAATATCTAATTAAGAAAGCTCTACAAAATACTTCAGATTTTCCTTGAGTACTGTAGCATGGCCATTTCTGAAAACAAGCATGGCATGAGATGACAGCCACCAGCAACCTGTCAGGCCATGCACAGTGCCTCCAGCCTCTCTCTCCCCCTTCAATCACACCCCAACCCCATCCTTCCACCTACAAAAGGGCAACTCTACACATGGAGCATCAAATTAAGTTAGAAGGATGTGCTGGCACTCCATGACTGTCAGTCCCTGTGCCAGCACTACCACTGACCCGCTGATCTGCCCTCTCAGTGCAGGACCAACTTCTGCCTTCTTCATGGAAGGAATGCACGTTCAGCTAGCAGTGGGAACACACTGGCTGAGTTTCAGTTCAGTTTGAAAAATCATACTATGACTGATTACATACAATCATACACCATAAATGACTGATCTAATGGAAAAACAATAATAAAAGACAAGAACAGACCATGATGCAAGAGAAATCCCATCACAGGTTTCTATTGTCCAGGTTCAACAGGATGTGCACTCTTTGGGGAAGTCAAAGCAAGCATCATGTTCTGCTCTTGCAACATTAGCAAGGCCACTGAATCTTAGGGGCAAGATGGGTGTGAAGTACAACATACACAGGTAAATAAGAAAAAATGGAGTCATGGACACTTGGGTCTACCTTGTCCTGCAAATAAGCCTATGCACACTGACAGTATTTTTCTTACTATCTTGTTCTTCAAAGCAAAACTTCACACCAGGTTTTATACATAATTACCATTCTATAACACTGCAAATACCAAGAATGCAAATACAGTAACATTTTGTTCTACATTCTACTTTCATTTCCTAGTTTAATATAAAGGATAACTGCAGTGACCAATATTTTTAAAAAAATGTATATCAAGATGGACATTTTCATTAAACCTAGGATTAATTTCAGTACCTGGGAAACATATGCCCATTTTCTTTTACTTCATTACATGGAAAGTTATACTTCACATCAGGTTTATTTATCCATGTCTGGATGTTGACGACCTCTTTTCGATCATCGTCTGACATTGAGGAGTTATCAATTTCATCTGTTTAGAAGGGAGTGGGTAAAAATGTTAAAAGAAAAAAGAGAATGTATTTTCACACACTATCAGCCAACTTTTCAATTCGCTTAAACCCACTGTAGCTACACTGGTCCAAAGCAAGAATTACTGAACACAGAATTACTGAGAGGGAGGAAAGAAAAAGGAAGGCATATCTGATATTTCTCTCAGCAACAAGTATTTTTAGCTCAGGGGATATCTTAGGCTGGTTCAATTTGTCCATTCAGTAAAGTTTCATGGATTTCTTTCACATGGACTTGTCCAGACTTTCCTTGAAGCCATATAAACCTTTTGCATTTAAACCACCAATATCTTTTGGCAAGGAGTACCAAAACCAAGTCAACTACAGTCCAGGAGAGTCTCCTCTTGTGGCTTCTAGTTTCTTTTACAATAAGAAATTAATACCTGTTGATCTCTTTCAAGGCCAGGCATTATTTTATGGATCCCTTTTCCTCCCTTAAAATGTCTTTCACATAACAAAACTTCTAATACACAGCTGTGCCTGTTGTGAAAGTCCTTTCACATCTTTCCTCACTCTTTTTTACTCGTCTCTGAACCTTCTCCTGTTTAAACATGGTTTCTAACATCAAGGGCAGAAGACACACAGTATTTAATGCGTGGGTGAACCATAGATTTCTGAGCATTTGATTTGCTTTTCTGAGCACTGAGTACTTACTTACTATAAACCTACTGCTCCTGGACACAGCAAAATCACTCTACCACTTCGGATCTGAAACTAGAAGTGGTTGGGGTTCTTTTCGTGGCTTTCTTGCATTAAACTCATACTGAATTTCATGGGCCATTTTATTGCCCAGTCATTCAGATTAGCAAAAGACTCAGTTTGTCCGTACTGCCTTGAATAACCTCGGCTCATTAGCAAAAATTGTTGTCTTTGGCTTCACATCCTCTTTTAAGGACATTTAAGAACATATTCAAGCCCACAATTTTCAGCACAGACCTCTGTGAAACACCCAAAACTCCTGCAAATGTTATCACTTAGCTGCAAAATACTGCTTTTATGTCTAAATATGGTGATTATGTTTACATAGTAATTTTAGTGCTACAGTAGAATTTAAGCAATCTAGTTATCTAAAACAATGAACTATATTAACTCCATACAAATTACTCCCAGAAATAACCCAAGACAGCTCTTTATAGAGCCTTTTTCAAAGCCAGTTTCCTACACTTTGTTAAACTGTTTACTTCAGTGCAATTCAGAATTTGAAACACACTTTGGAAAAGGTTTTCACTGAAAAAATACATTATGACATTGAAGGAAATGGAACTATAATCCACCCTCATGTCAGAGAATCACAGAATGACTCACGATAGAAGGGATCTCTGGATGTTATCTGGTTCAACCCCCCCTGCTCAAGCAGATCCACCTAGAGCAGGCTGCAATTATTACAGCTGAAAACCCCAAACACTAAAACTTCACAAAAACAATTATACAGAAACAGGTTCACTTTTTGCCTTCTTCTGTATCAAGATAATATATATTTCCCTTCATATGTGTTGGCTTTGCTCATTTAAATTGCACTAATTACCAAGTGTAATAGTGCTTTTAAAAGGAAATATGAATAGAACTTAGCAAACAACCATTACTGAAAACATGTTCTAGACAATCTGTCTTTGAGGAGCTGGTTTTCTGAAACGACACAGACTTTGCCAAACACTATTATGGATGCTCAAAGAACTGTGCAAACTTAATTACATGGCATTTGGAGAAATATCTTGTTAGCATGAAGGCTTCTGCCTGATAATTTCACTTTGGTCCTTCACAATTTCTATTGCAGATGATGATCAACTGTTCGTCATCGATGTTATTTAAACCTATGACTCTCATTAATCCCCACGAACTGCTTCTTTTGCATGTCAAAGATTCTCAGACTAGTTACTTGTTTCTCCCACGGAAGCCAAATATGCCTTTTGGCCACAGAAGAGTTATTTGTGAGATGATGACTGGGAGTGGACTAAAACTACCAGAGCAAAACCAGGGCAGAGTAGGTTTGTACCATTCTAATGTTAGAACTGCTCTCAAAAAAAAACTCCAAACAAACCCTTATGAAATGTGTGGTGTTCCAGTTTCGCCTGCAGTTTTTCAGCTAGATAAAAAATTTAAATAAAAACTGCATGTTTTTATTCTACAGCAATCTGCATGCATATCGAGAGATGAATCAATTATTAATAGATTCAGTGCTGAAAAGCAAAGTCTAAAACACTGGAGAGGTGTGCACACATTAGCCATTTAAAGTCTAGCTCCAACTACATTTCAAAAGTTCAGATCATTACACTAAGTGACAATACTAGACATTCAAACTGAGATACATCAGCCAAACTAGGTCCTTTACATTTTCCTTACTGTTGTAAGAGGCACAATTGCCAGTTTACATGTACAAAATCAGTGTAGAAAAAGAACTTTACTAGAGAAATAACACGTGAGGACAAAAGATCCACTAAACCCATCTATTTCCATTTCCTCCTGTTGGCTGGTGCCTACCACAAATTATTTTTTATTTAATCTGCTACTATATATTTGAAAAGGGTTGGTCCTAGGCACTACCATAACACACGATCAACAATAATAGTTAGACAAATGTCATATTGCAAGACAAAGATGTAAGATACACTCTTTTGATTTAGCCCAACTTAATATTTTGTCTAAATAAGCTAATTGAGGTAAGAGGAAAATCTTCTACTGTACCAGTATCATATTCTTCTTCATCTCCGATGCTGAATACTGGCTTCACACCACGGTAGGGTTTTCCTACTCTGTCACTGCTGCTGACATGTCTGTTGGCAATGAAAAGGCAGAAGAGGGCATGGGATGGGAGAAGAAAAGTAACTTTCAAACTGATGGTCTGAGTTCTACAGTAACATATTAGCAAAATGCAAACACAGCTGTGCAACAGAGGACAAGAGAATTTCATGAAGCTTCCTGCAAGGAAGATGTGAGTGACCCATCAAGCAACTTGGTTAGTGAAAGCACATAGTTCAGTCACTTTGTGAGGCTGACTGTTGTAACAGAGAAAGTGAAAAGAAATGACTTTTTTTTTAAAAACCCCAACCTCTGCTCACCTTCTCAAATGGCAACATACATTAGAGACCTGAAAACTGACAAGACGCTAAGTTTCTAGCATGAAAATAAAACATATCTGGACAGTCAGGGCAACTTCACATGGATGCCAAATGTAGATGAAAAAACCAAAGACTATTAACTAACATGTCTGGAAGTTAATTTTTCTGGTTAATTCCTCAAAACATAACAAGATGCCTTAAGAACTACAAAGTGGGGTTATTACAAACCATCCACTGTAGCCTAAACACTGACTTCCTGTCAATTATTTCCAGTTTGAGTCACATCTTGAAATATTTGGTCAAACAATTCCTATTGCTACAATCCCAGCACCATTGTGACACTGATGTCAAAAATCACATTTAAGTTATTTCTACAGATCATATTAAATGACACAAACACATACAACTGAGTCTTAATGAATGACAGTAAGATTGCAAATCCTGAGATATTTTAAAGCTCCAGCTCAGAATGCTGCAGTTACATGGCCACAGCTGAATTAAAAGCTCTTGCCCTCAACTGCTGAGAATACCTGAAAAACATGAGAAAAACCTCAAAGTTCAGAAAGCCACAAAAAAGGCAATTTCTGAAAAAACCAAACAGTTCATGATTTTAGCCTTTAGAACTGGCAATGCTTAGCAGTTTAAAAAAAAACCCAAAACAAACCCAAAAAACTTGTCTGTCCCTTCCCTGCAGTTCAATAACCTCTTTCCCCATACTGTGCATTTGTGTTTCCTACCAACTCTAAGCTTTGGTTCCCGTTTTAAGTACATTCACAAACTCCAGTTTACATGCTACTGTAGAACCAAGCTGGACAGGGAACAGGTTTAGTAATAGGCAAATTAATGTTACTACTTAGGGATACCTGAAAGTAGAATTGAGAGTTAGAGAAGAAAACAACATTTTCTATGGGTAAAATTTACTGATATAAACAAAATAAGGAAAAGTTAAAAAACCCAACCAGACAGAAATGCGGTCTACAATGGCACAAAAATAAACATACAAGAACATGCTCATTAGTGTTTAAGACAATAAGCATCAATGACACTGACAATTCAAGAGGGCAGTGCTTCTATATGGAGGCTTTTGTAAATGTGCTTTAGTAATACATAACCAATTGAGCAAGAAGCAGCACATTTAACTAATGTCAGATTGAATTATACAGAGAGGATCTAAGAGCAGATCTCACTGGTGTTTATCAGCTGAAGTTAGTCAAGGCAAGAGAGTAAATGAGAGAGTAAAAAGCTACTTTATAAAACCTGGTAGCATCTTAAACTAGAAATTGATTCCCTTTAACCTGTTTACGTGGAAGGCCATCATTACATGTTTAAAAATTGAATGCAAAGTCCTTTGGTGGCAAACCTGCCAAATGAAACATCCTGGTGATAAACACAAAGTAGATCTAATTGAATGTATGCAGAAAAAATGCCATTCTAGGTTTTTAAGAACTTTGATTTTAAGAAAATACTCTAGGGATATATAGTGTGAGCTAATTTATTATTGCATCTACCCAAGGGAAGAAGATACGCAATAGGAGCGAAAGGAATAAGCAAAATAACCAAAGTAAAATCTCAATGTATCAAAACTTGGTTACAAATACAGGTTCATGCATCTCTGAGTTATCAAAGAATCACCATATATTTAATTGGATATTTTAACACTTTTTCACCATATTCTAGAAACAGATCAACAAAATGTGGGGTACAATCCCCATGATCTTTAGTATTTCCAAATTAACAAAACATACTATGTGCTACTGGGCCATTCCCACTGTTCTTCTTTTATAGAATCCAGGTTAACATTACTACTGATTTTGCTCACACAAACAACACCTTTCTGTGGTGCTTTTGGGTGAATCCCAAATCAAATTATGTGCAAACTACTTGAAAGAAAAATTAGTCAAAAATTCTTGAAAACCCACTTTTAAAATTTTCAATAATTCATCCAGCTTTAATCTTCATGCATTTCAGTGTAAGAAGGTCAAAAGCTACAGAATTCCTAAAGTATAATCAAAGTTCCAAAGTGATTATGCATAAGCTGCTCTTCAATTACCACAAGTAATTTTATATAAACTCAATTCACAAGTTTTATTTCTGAAATAATTATAAAACACTGTGAGGCATGTGTGTATGTGAGGCAAATGTGAAGGGCCTCCACATTTGCATGAAATGCAGTAGTTACGTGAACAAGATGAGGTAGAACTGCAAAGCATATTTACTTATTATCATTTTTCTTTTCCCAGTAATGAGCATGTCTGTTTCTATCAGCATGTTCTATCACCATGTGATAAGCATAAAAATTTGAGACTTCCAGACAGAATTTCCATATGGATTTCCTACCATATCTAAGTTCAGAGGATTTTTTTATGAACAGTTTACTTTTCACATCTGTAGTCTCTGTTGTTAGAACCTAAAGCCATAATTTGTTCAGTAATTGCTCCCGATCTCTTCTACTAGTACAGGCTACTAATAAAATGTATATAGGAAATGACAGGTAAAAAAAAATTCCATAAAAAGCAATAGTAAGGAAAAGAACAGAAATAACAAAGCAGAAACTAAGAGAAGAAAGCACTGCCAATACATTCTTTTTTCTTCCTTTAGTCTCTTGACCAGTGCTTGTAAAAAGCAATAGTCTTAATATATTCCAAAAAATCAAATTAATATCAAAATATGCAAGCAATCTTGTCAGTGTAACCAATGCTTACAAACATTGTGATGCCATGCTAAATACAAGAAAGGTGGTTTTAGTCAGACTGCTTAATTATCAAGCTTACCGCTCCAGGCTTGCTCTGTCTGGCCAGGAAATATTGAAAGGTATTCTACAGTACATTGGGGCAGAGGACAGAACAAAAGAATTAAAAAAAATGTAAAGGAAAAACCTAGATAAATAGCTGAAATTCTCTATATTGGCAATGTATCTTCTTCAAGGAGGATGCTTGTAAATAAAAACAAGGCTTCAAGAAAGCTGGAAACGAGGTAAAGAAAATATTTACCAAAAAAATCTACTAAAAGATGCATTTCCCATGCTACTTGTGGCTTACATGTAAGCATTACTTGATTTCACTGAATGGCTTGGGTTGGAAGGGACCCTAGAGACCAACTTGTTCTACCCCCTGCCACGCACAGGGACAACTCACAGCAGACCACGTGGCTCAAAGCCCCATCCAGCCTGGCCTTGAGCATTTCCAGGGATGGGGCATCCACAGCTTCCCCGGGCAACCTGTGCCAGTGCCTCACCACCCTCACTGTAAAGATTTTCTTCCTAATATCTAATCTAAATCTACCCTCTTTCAGTTTAAATCTTCACATTAATTCAGTTTAATTCTTCACACAGCAAAAGCTACTACCAAATGCTATTTAAGAATTTTTTGCCTCTAATTGTGAAATAAAAGTAGTAATACTAATTTAAAAAAAACATTTTCCAACACAAAAAGAAGGAATGATCTGAGGTACAAGACTATTAAGAACTACTCTTCATTTGGCATGTACTTTAAATCCTGCTATCAAATAAATGCTAGGTCTCTGAGATTCTTGAATACCAGCTTGTTATTCAACATACAACTTCAAAGGCTGGAATTTAAAGAACTACAACAGGATTTTCATTTAAAGCTCTGACAGATGAAAGCTGTTATTCTTACATTTAGTTAAGATAAGTATTTGGAATGATGACTTCCAAATTTGAAAGTGTTCTTCAATGTACTTGCACATTCTCATTCCTAGTTGTAATTGGAAGACACAAAAACCAAAGGCAGATTCTGGGTTTGAAAAGCAGCTTTACAGCAGGACTTGAAAAAAATCAAGATCTTTAAAAGATTTAAACTCAATTTGACAAGATGCAGCAGTAAAAAAAAAAACCAAAACAGAACAAAACCAACCAACCAAAAAACCTATCCAGGATCCTGCTGTAATTTATCCATTTCATTAGAGTCAGGATGGGGAAGAACTGAAATAAAAGTGAAATTATTGTTCACTTTTGGACTGAACACAAAATTGACACATTATAAGAATTGAAATTAAATGACAAATTCTAGGTAAATATTCAAGGCAACAGGGACTAAGGCAGCACAGTAGGCTCCCTGGATCATGATAAAATTATGAGGAGGGTAGAGGCAGAAAATCTAAAAACTGAATATGGAAGAGAACTTTTTCCTAATCAGCCCAGTTTTCACGCTTACAAAACAGCCACATGAACTAGGATGCTCCCAGCTAAGGCACAGTGAGATATGTGACGCACCTGTCCACTGGAGTAGATGTATTTTCAATAAAACTGATAACTTTCTCTTTCACATTCACAGATTTCGTCTTCAAAGCAACCGTCATTTTATTCACCAGGGACTTCACTCCTTTTCCATCACCTGAACCATTAGGAGCATCACCCTGTAAAAGGAGCTCCTCTCAGGATTAATCATATAAAAAATATGTTATTTCATCTCAATGAATTTATTAAGAAAGGAAACAGACTACAAAATAGTAATTTACTTTTTGGTACTCAGTAGAACATTAATTACAGAATTGAGTATTTCTTTAGAGTTCTATCAAATAACAGCAATGATATGTGACTGAGGAAAATATGATCCCATAAAGCAAGCCTGACAAACTATATTAGTGAGCACCCTGCTATGAACATCCAGACAAAGGAATCCTATTAATGATACATTGCATCCAAATCAAAAGGTAAATCCTACACATAGTATGTCAGCTGGAGAAAAGATACAATTTTGAGTTTTGCCATGAAATTGTATGCCACTTCATAGTAACTTATTCCCAGAGTGAATAAGAGCCAGGCAAAGAGTTTTCTGTTACATGTATTCTTGCTACAGCAAGTTCTTACCTACAAGCTCTTCCTCTCCAGAGGATAAAAATGTTTAGGTCACCTCTGACTAGACAGTGATCATAGTTTGAAATTAAACACACAAGTGAAAACAGTCATGACTTGCAATAATGCATTTTACAGAATAGAATGAGGAATGTGAAGAAAAAATTCAGTACACCTAGGGCTCCCATCCCACTACAACACTTATGCCAAAACGTCACTTACATCAACAGAGTTTATGCTATTTCTTGAGCCTGACGTACTAGCAATCCAGTGACCATATCCATTTTCTGGTCCTTCCACATTGATATCTGCTAAGTGCTGCTGGAGGGCTGTTAAAAGGCCATTAAAAAACATTCAGATTTACATTGGACTTCGTCTGTTGATGAAAATATTGTATATACCCAAGACTAATCAGTAACAATTTTTTCCCCGTGATTTAATAAAACAGATAAATTCAGATATCATGATAATAATCCCTGGCTTTTCTTTCAGTAGTACAACGGCATTACGATAATCTAATTATCTAATGCCTATTTATCTACCTAATATACTAATTATTTTAGTAAACAGTTAGAATACAGCAGCAATTAAAAACAAATCACTGCTTTGATCTTGGAAGACAGCTCTTAGAACACTGGACATACAGACTAGAAATGCCTCTATACTCATATAGTAGCACAGATCTCTCCACTGTTGTAAAGCCTGATTATTTCCAGCAACATCAACTGCAGAATTATGAACTGCTGATTTAAGAAATCATAACAGCAATTAAAAATTCTGAAGTTGCATCTTCATATGAATCTGCAATCTACAGGGGCTAAAACAACAAGAATGATAATTTGGAAGAAAGAGGGAATTTCCCCAGTTCCTGCATTAATTTTTCACCACTCAGAAATTTGGGCAAGCCCTAAGAGTTAACCACAAATGTACAAGTGCACAGTGTTTACTTACAAAAAACAAAAACCCGACAAATGAGTAGTTGCTATTCATTTAGATGGTTTTTAGCAAAAGCCTCATAAAAATACCAACAGCGTTAAGATGTCAAGATTTTTCAAGTCTAAGTTCATTATTAATAAGCTTACCCATAAAGCCTCCTTTGGCAATGCTTACATACTCCTTATTTTTCTGCAACAGAAAAGACAATTCTGATCAGAGCAAAAGCCTGTGGAGTAAGTTTGGCAAGTACAGTAATGAAACATGGGTTAGTTTACTAAAAACTGTAAACTCCAGTAATGTAAAAAACAGTTAAGAATTTTTTTTTTAGGGGGAAATGTTTTGCCATTTACCATCAATAACACATGCAGACACACTTCATTTCAGCTGTTAAATCAGTGGCAAGTTAATTGTACCTGTAAGAAATGTGCTAACACCATGTTCATATACATATCTTCTTCTTCCCTGCCACTTCCCATGAAGCAGAGATGTTCCCCACCAGCGATGGAGCCAGACTCAATAGATTGTTTTTGTGCTTCTAACAGGGATTTCACAGACTGTGCAAATTCAGATGGGTTTTGAAGCATCTGTGGAACGAACAAACAAAAAATGCTGTTTGACACCAAGATATTGTAACACAAGTGGTGAAAGGAGACAAACTTTGAGGATGGTTACAATTTGTTGAGCACAAACAAGGCAACATCAGCACTGTACAAGTCACACACACATGGAACCTGCCCAAGACCTCGTGTTACATAAAGAACACTGTGAATGGTCCTTTACTTCCTCACCCCACTTGCTCTCCCCAGGAAAGAAACACAACTAACATTTATTAGCTTATTTTTGAAGGCATCAAATAATAATGGAACAAGTCTTTGCAACTTTCATGTTGCATTCATTTGGTAATATAGCAGTGGGACTGGTTTCCATATTTACACCTGCTTGGGCACAACACATTCAAACTTTGGAGATTTGAAATCCTTTAAATTACCTAGAATTTCTAGGTGCCAGTAAAGTCTTCCTCTTGTTGTCTCCCCACTAAGCTTTTTATTATTTACTTATCAAGATTTGGGAAAAGAAATCACAACTGAGAGTACAAGTAGGTATCTGTGATTCTTTGTACTCTCAAAAAGTTAAGGCTGTGATACATGAAGGCCTACTACGCATGCAAAAACATAATTTCTATATGAGAGAGATGGAGAAACAAGGACTTTCTCAATACAGCTAAAATTTTAACCTGTGTTTGTGGGGAAGGTACTTACTTAAACTCATAAGGAAATTTTGACCTGGACTGGGGGGCGAGGGGGCAGAAGGGACTCTCATTATCTAGCCTTTACAGTGGCTCAAATGATGAAGGACAAAGTCACAAGTACACAACTTAGCCATCAATAAGTAAGGCTGAATTTTAACTGGGGTTTTCCTAGACATAAAGGCTGCTGCTTTATTACACAGATCCTAAATCTCACTACTTCCTCTATCTATAAATGAGACGGACTCCAAAGTGCTTTCTTTCCGCATTGTCTCCTCTTACAATAATTTTTCTGTACTTTGCACATACAAGAATATAAAATGCACTGAAATTCCATTAATGACTTTTTATCACAAAGATTTTTCCCTGTAATATTTTCCTAGCATTAAACTTTTAAAAACAAGGATGAATCTGGTGATGTTCCTCCACCATGGTTCATGAAGGACCCTAATCATGCCAACTGACACACACTGCAAAAGTTAATCCCAATATACAATTTAAATACATATGAACTGATCACATCTAATTTAAAACTTGTTTTCATGGACTCCTTTTTCATATGCTATCAGCTTTTTGTACTACTTAATAATTTATAATGCTTATTTCTACTTCATTGAATACGACATTCAATTAAGGCTAGCAGAACACCCACATAGGAAAGTTTTTTCCTAAATGTTCTTAGATCTAGGTTAAAACCCACACTATATCAAAGAATCATTTATGTTGGAAAAGATCCTTGTCATTGAGTCCAACCACAAACCTCACACTGCCAACTCTGCACTACTAAGCCACGTCCCCAGGTGCCAAGTGTGGCTACAAGTAATAAATACCTCCAGTAATGGTACAACCCCTTCCCTGGACAGCCTGTTCCAATACTTGAGAACCCTTTCAGGGAAGAAATTTTTCTTAATATCTAACCTAAACCTCCCCTGGTGCAACATGAAGGCACTTCCTCTTCTCCTTTTTGGGAGAAGAGACTAACACCTGTCTTGCTACAACCTCCTTCAGATAGTTATAGAAAGCACTAAGATCACCCCTTGGCCTCCTTTTCTCTCCTATGTAATTATATTTTTGCATATAATACTGAATAATGCATCATTCGAATTAGAGAGGTAAAGACATTAGATGCAGGACTGAACTTAACTATAAGTATAAAAGTCTTTTATGGTGTATATCCATATAAATCATTCCATACAGCTTCCATAGACTTCTTAAAGTAAAATAGTTGAGGGCTAATCGAGATGTGATGAATACACTGCTGAAATGGAAGTGATTTGGGGGGAAAAAAGGACAGAGAAAAAGATGACTGAATGTTCAATTAGGAATTCACTATCAAATAGAAACTACAAAATCTTTATTGAAGTTATTCATCCATAGCACACCTCAGTGCCAAAATTAATGCACTTTCTCTTTCATATTGTACTACAAAAATTTTAAAGAAGCAACCAAATCCTTTTCAAGACATATGCCCCATAAAAGGAGACTGGCTGAGACAAAAAAAAGGGACAAAGAAAAAAAAGTCCTCTTTTTTAAAATTAATTACACCCTTCACTGGAAATCAGGATGCTAAAAAGAGATTTCTCCTCCAAGCAATGTATAGTCTTTAGTCTGCATGGCTTTCCATTCCTAACCAAAGAATAGGAAATCTGGAATCCCAAATTCTAATATCATTATGGACTAAACTTCTCAGTAAAATGATGATTCTACCATCTCCTCTAGAGAAGCTAGTTTTTGAAACCTTATCATCACATAGCTAGACACTGCAGTTCACAGACTAGAGCCTGAAGAAAGGATACTTTATTTTTCAAGACAGACCTTTCTCTCCCCTTCTATCTCACTTAGCATGCAAATATAGAAACAAAGTGCATACAAACCAAATCTGAGTCTAAATGAAATGCTGTTGATAAATGCCCAGCATTGTATTGCTCTGCAGGACGACAATCCACCACAAAGAATCTCACTCCTTCCTGAAAGAGAAATTCTTAAATTTTAAAATTGCATAACTATTGACAGAATTCAATTACATTCTAACACTAATTCCAATACTACAGGAATTGCTTGAAAGGGCTAAGAGCTATTAAAAAAATCTTACTGCATTTGATTAATGTGAACTTTGTCTACAGTTACCAGATCACCAATAGTATTCTAGTATCAGCTTTCCATTAATACATCAGCTTGTGCATTGGAAAGGATCATCCAAGTACAATTATGTAATTTCTACTGCGAGGAAACATAGCAGTAATGAGACAATCCAAGAATCCACTACTAATCAGCACAGCATATAAGGATAGCTTTATATCCCACCAACTTGGAAAGGATATAAATATGCTTAACTTTACTTGGACGAGGAAAAAACCCAAACAAACTATGCATGACAAAACTGGGGCCTGGAAACTGCTACATGAAGTCAGTAGTATAAGAAACACCGTAATCTAACTACATTATGATCCATATATGGGTCTTAAATATTTCTAGTGAAGTCCCTGCATCTGTGTCTGCAATTAACTTCTACTGAAATAGGTTTAATTAATTTTCTTTTTTTCATTTAAACCTTTCATTGACAAAAGATAGATATTCCTTAGAAGCATTCTTTTCAAAGGTACTGAGTAGTGAGTTTTGAATTTTCCACTACAGTAGCTACATTTGGAAAGGAATTTAAATCAGTGAGATATTGCTTTAAGCTCACACTCCTGAAATTCAAATCAGCTATCTTAAGCTCCCCTATGCTCCTTGCTACAGCACAAATGCATTGAAGACAGAAGATCATTTACAAGGGAGAAAACTTTTAAGACAAAAATATCTCTCCTGAAACAGCAAATACTCATTTGTGCTGTTAGCATTTAAAACTAGTGGTTAGTGATTCTTTTCTATAAAACTGAGGGGGAAGGTTAATTCAGTATACTGACTCCTTGTTGCTGATTTGCTTGCAGAATCTCGGACACAGAAACTGCTAGACAGAGAGCCTGGCTCAAGTCTGTGTCATCATCTTTGAGGCCCAGCAAGCTGCTGCCAAAAAGACTGTGGTTGTCCTAATAAAGCAAGGAAAAAAAAAAAATTAACTGAAGCCATTGTCTTTATGGGTGAAAGTTTAAGATAAAACTATATCCACTAAGTCACAAATATTAAGTTCCACACATGCATATCCTACCTGCATTTTGATCAACTGAAATTCTTTCTGAAAATCATGGCAAGGTCAGCACTTCCATTACAACCACAGCTTGTCCACCACTTTGACCATGCCAACATGATGCAGTGCCTCTGGTATTTGGTTTTTAGTTCTTTGTTTTGTTTTTTCCCAACAAAAACCCTCCTACTCCTGTCTACACACATCAGAGGAAGTACATACACGCCAAAGGCAATGGCTATCAAATACTTTCATTTCATTCATTCATTCACTAAGTCAGATATCGTGAGTAGGGAAGAGCTGCAAAAATAGTGCAGGTGATAATAGACATCTACAGTAAGTAACTTTTTCCTCTTTGTTATTGCAATTACAGGTAGCACTGCTGTGCAGTGTACTACAATTCAATTGTGTCAATAGGAAGTTTAGCTTCATCAGTTCTTACAATAACCTCGTTTAGAAAATGAGGTTATCAGTCATGAAGTGAGAATATTGCAGGGAAGCTTCTCTCTAACATATTTCACTTAAGATTATTTTCAAAGACCCTAACAGTAAATACCACCAGAGCAACAACATGAAAAAATTGTTTAAAAAAAGAACATCGCAATGAAATATTCAAAGTTACTGTCAGCAGGAGCTTAAACACTCACCAAAAAGAGAATTTCAAAATTACTGTTATTACCTTCCTGAAAGAAGCTGGAGTTTTGCTACAGTAATATTGTGCCAAAGAGAAGAGATCTTCTATATCCTCTAAATCAAGATTGGCTGGTGATGTTTCTAAGAATTCTGAGACAGACAAACAACATAAATGCAACACTATTTCAGACAGAGAAATCAAGCAACATAGATCATTCTAAATCACAAAAGAACTCATTTTTAATAAGGCATAACAATCTAGTGTATTGAGTAAACATGAATATTGATCCACTTGCCAGATGAAAATAGCAGATACATGAAATATTCCTTATCCATAGAAAACCCAGGCTTTTTGCTAGAAACTCAAACCTTTTATGCAAATTATTTTTTACCACATTCTTACTTCTGTATAGTTTTAGTTCTGTATAGTTTCAGTTCTAATTCTAAGTCAGCTACTTTTTCTAAAGAGCTCTGACCATGAAAATCCTTTCAAATGAGTACTTAATCAGCAGCACTGTTCTATGTCCAGGATAATGCAAGGGTGTAGTTCTGCAGTATATGGTAAAGACAAAATTCCAAGCACACTCACTTTGAACTACTAGAGATTATTAATTACAGTGTATTATGTATGTAAAAAAAAATATACAAAGGCAAGAGTTATTTACGTTTTTCACTGAAATTTAATGCATTTTTTATAAAAACAATGACTTAAGCTCAAATCAAGTGCATATGAAGATAACCCAGAAAATGCAGTAAGTGCAGTAGCTTTAATGAAGCTGTTGCTTTGGGCTTAGAAACAAGATGATTGTTTCAAGTACTTCAAACTGAAGTATAAAGCTACATGTGGGAGCACTAAAAGGAAACACAGAAAGATGGTCCAGGACAAGGCAGCAGAAGAACAGTAAGAAAAGAATTAGTAGGTGAAGGGATTCACTAGTGAGAAAAATCACATGGAAATAAACAATCTAGCATTTTAGCCATTAAAAATAGTCATAAATGGGGATTACAGTATACAGTAATTTCACTAGCAGCTATGTAAGAGAAGTACTTACTTATCATTTCTTCTTTATCTGATTCTTGTGCTAAGATAACGTCTCTGAAAACAGTAAAGTCACAGGCATACATTAAGTCAGTAAAACCAAAATGAAACAAGCCTGGATTAAAACAGTGTCAGTAAAGAATGTTCCAAAGAATTAACTATACACTTACTTTGCATTGACAAGGATGATCAACATTAAGAAATAAATAAAGAATGGATCTGCTTGTTGTAGATATCCATCCCATATTGCCTGAGTGACTTCAGCTGAACAGTAGTATGAGAAGAGGCTTCCAAGCTAAAAAATTGGAAAATAATGTGAGAAAAAGCAATTACGAGGAACAATCTTAACAGGAATACATTTACAACAGAGATAAATGATATCTAAAAGAAAATAAACCTAACAAAATTATGATAAAAACCTACATCTGCACAGTGTATTGAAGGATGGTTCTAACCTTTAAACCGATTTTTATGGAAATAGGGCACAATACTACAGATTATCTGTGAATAAATATACCTATTGTGAAGGCAAAGTTGGCTGTACACTGCCAGCCTTGCAAATTCAACCACAGATAACACAAACAAGCTGGAATACTGTTTAGCTCACAGCCACTGCTAAATACCAATTATACCAACAAGACAATCATAAGAGAATATATTTACTCAAATAGCATAGTAATTAGGGCTTTGAAAGGCTCCTGCAAACATAATTATTTTTATTTTCCACAGTAGAATTGGGCTAATTGAACATGGTTGCACATTAGTTTGACAACATCACTTACTTAGCATTACATTATGATTCCTTATGACTGAGTAATTAAACATTTGCAAGCATCAGAAAATTTTCATTACCATTTAAGAAACTCTTTGCCTGTTCCCATGTTCCCACTTGAAAATACATCCTCTCTGATATGCAAAGTTCAAAGAAGATAAAAGGTAGAAACTTCTTTCCATACATGCCAGATAACATTTACAGTCATACCTAACTCAAATGCATACCACCTGACTTCACTGGGGTCTTACTGATGCACACTAATTCTGTATCAACACAGCTACAGCTTGCAAAACCTTGGCATCTGTTTTTAAACACTATCATGGAATATTTCAACACTTCCTAGTATAGTTTTATAACAAAAGATAAAAAGATCTATTCAATTCTGACTCAAATGCAACCGAAGACAAAACATCCATGAACAAGATGTCAATGGCAGGTCTCTGTATGTTGCTTATATATTTCTATGTATTAGTAACACACCTATATAGACTGAGTTTTTTCACACATGAAACAGGGAATTTTACTGTAATCTCATTATATTAAATGAATCTAAAGATTTTTTCCTTAAATTGTACACCAGGAAGCACAGCATTGAGGACTGGCAGCTACACCAGCTTACTTCACTACCACCTTTCAGAGAGAAGATTCTTTTTCTAATTAGGCACCAAAATTCTAATAAACAGCTTCAAAGAACTTCATATTTACTACGGAAAATTCTATTAAAAAATGGAAACGGAGCAGCAAAAAAAAAAAAAACCTGATTTCTCTTTTGAAGGCTCATGACTGGCAAAAGGCAGATTTGGAGGATATGAAAATTTTTCCTAGACACATTTTTATTCTAAAATTGACAGCAGCCTTAAGTAAAAAAACCAAAAAACCCAAATACAGACCCCACAGTTCAGTAATTCGTTTCAGTCTTCCTTAACTGAAAATACACAAAGTTGAAAAAGATTTTACATAGCCAATGAGTATGAAAGAACCTAGAAGGGTTCATACATCAAAGTCTTCTTTATTAAATTACAGACTTTGCCTGTGCAAGCACAGTATCATGATTCTGTATTGCATATGCTAAGTAGCACTGAAACAAGGGTTTTGTTGTAGTCCCACTACACAAACTTTATGAAAAATGATTGAGGTAAACATCTTTGTAACTACCCACAATTTGAGGTAGTTTTGAAGAGAAACGACTAATGCTTTAACAGTTGTAAAATATATGTGCCTAAATTCTAAAAGACATACATATATGCCTTAGCAGGGAGGTTTTTAAAACAATTCATACTTCCGCTTTAAGAGACTTGTGAGACTGATGTTTATCCATATCTACAACATACAGCTGCCCACAATCAAAACTAACATCAGGGCTTCTTGCTTTTTGAGTACGTCAGCTGCTCTCATTCTTCCTTACTCCAAGAAGTTCCTAACATCAGTGGCTCAAAAAAGTACTCACCCACCACAATAAACATTTGACATTAACAAGACCTCATACCTTATGTTAAACAATTAAAGACAAAAAGCCCACACTATATTAAAACATGCAATTTATTTTAATATATGCAGTTCTAATCACTTGTACTACTCTTCCATAAGCTGGCAATATGTACTTAAATTTTAACAGAAATTTATTTTTCATTATGTTTCCCTACTTTCACTTTATTACCCAGTTGAGTGCATACGAATCTGGAGTCATCTTCTTGGTATCAAGAAAGGAGCAGAGTTCAGGTTCATGGTACTGAAGCAGCAGTCTAAACAGATGAAAGGGTCTTCCCTTCATAAAACAATCCCTGAAGAGTAGCAGTGAAAATAATAAACACCCTTGTAATATTGCAGTTTTCAGACTTACAGTAGCAATTCTTTACTATCTGTGATTTCCAGTACATTGCTCTTTTAATTCACAGGGACTGATCAAGAAGAGTCAAAAAAACCAACCAACCAAAATCAAACCAACAAAAACCCCACAAACACTGAAACTCTCACTAAATTAACAAGGCAGCAGAGAAAATGAGATACTGTCAATACTTCATGGTACTATATAATACAGAAGTATTTAAAACAGATCTAAATCTCAAAACAATGCAAGCGTGGTACCAATGGAGCAGAGATTTGCTGTTCTACCATAAATTGCCTATGTCTTTCATTCTCCCACTGAAGAGAAAAAAACCAGGAAACAGTCTGTATCTCATTGAAACACCACCTAGATTCCTACAGAGGAGCTCAAATGCCAGATACTCTGCCAGCCTTCTACAGCTGAAAGCACAGGAGTTATGTGACCTAACGCCACTGTCGCCAAACAGTTCACAGAGCCCAAGAGTGTTTCAGAGCGGAAAGAGGCACGAGCTGAGTCAAGTGACAGGACTGATAAACACTTCCTGCCACTACAGCAAACATGCATTTTTCATATTTTGGGCATACACCCATCAGCCAGGCTGGAATCTCCTCTCCAGGCAATCAGACTAAGATCTTTAATTACAGACCATCCTTCTTGCTGAGGTGTCATGGTGCTCCAGCATACATAAAAACTTATTTCAGTGAGAGCACCTACATAACAGCATAAAAAGCTCAAATTTAGTATTTTTCATTAAAAATATCTAGCAACTTAAAAAAAAAAAAATTCAGTCCCAACTCAATAGAATATAGGGAAAATATCAACTACTTCTAAAGAGATTTTGAGACTTAATTAGTGCTTATGAATTACTGTTTCTGAAGGGATAGAAGTATTTTAGATACCAAAAATGCTAGGAGAGGAAACAAAAAACCACTTTTACATAACCTCTGTGAATTAGTTCATAAACAAGTATTTTTTATATTGCATGAAAGGACAAGTTCTTTAAAAGGCATATTGAATCTACATCAGTCACACACTAAGTCTTTGCATCTTAAACCAAGCCAATCATCTCCTGGATTACAAACCAACAGCTATTGAAATTTATTATCATATGAAAGAATCTGGCAACATTGCTACAAACAGTGCTACTCTAACCAAAACCAACATGCACATCTTTCAGAGAGTACTTCTCATGCCAATAAACACAGTGCATATGGAAATTAAGAGTTTTACCTTGGAATGAATTTATTCATGATAGCATAGAAGCAGTTGTACAAATCACTGCGGGGCAAATGAAGGTGCACCAGAGGTTTGAGCAGATGTATCCAGCCAAGGCAAGAACTGTATTTAACATTGCGTGATTTACAATAAAAAGTAATAATAGACTCAATATCCAAAATTAATACTGACTTCTCTTCTTCTGGCACTGACAACTGGTCTGAAATAGGCACAGTAACATAAACTGTGTTAAAGGCTTTTCAAAGAAATTGGATGAGATTATTTCAT
Source organism: Corvus brachyrhynchos (assembly GCF_000691975.1). Lineage (NCBI taxonomy): Eukaryota > Metazoa > Chordata > Aves > Passeriformes > Corvidae > Corvus > Corvus brachyrhynchos. The sequence continues at coordinate 6,223,614 of NW_008237619.1, forward strand.
AGCACAATTGTACCAATAGGGACTGATCAGGGAAAAAACCAACAAAGCCAGACAAATAAAAAACTGGCAATTTGGATTAAATTCTTACAGAAAGGCATTCAAAAAGTTATCAATATACAAGTGATTTTATAAACCCAGTAGAGTAAGGCATTTAAATATCATTTAAATAATGCAACAACAGGATGAAAGTTTGGGGTTTCCGGGATCTATATTAAAGGAGGAGGTACATTCTTTTAATGCACAGAATGCTCCTCTTCTATTCCTATTCAATGTGCTCAGTCCATAACTTAGGCTCAACTCTACAACAAATTCATTTGAATTTCAACAAAGACCAACCCACAATACACACCTTCAATTCTTCAAAAGCTCACTGACATGCAAATTTATCCAAATCAGAAGTTAGACATCAGCTAGGCTTACAGACTTAAATTTTAGCATAAACTTATAAATCACATTTTTTTATGTCCAGGATGGGGGAAAGAGATATGTACACACTATATTAACAGTTGCATTGAATTTCTAGCAAACATCTTTCTCCCTCAGTTACAGTAAGCCCATGAGTCTCATTACTGTTAATAATTTTTTTTATTATGAAAGTCCTTAATACTTTCCCATCAAAGCCAGTCAATATTTGGCATTCCTTTTCTCTACCTCTCAGAATAATGAAACAGTACATAAAACTCACATACCATCTGAAGATTTACTTTAAATTTGGAGACTACTTGCTTTGCTAAAACATTGAAATAGAGACATTTAATCCAACACAAAATTGAAGTCTCTATATAAGCTTCCTTCTGAAGTAACTGTACATTTGTTCCCTTTATGAGTCTAATATCGTTACATATCACAAAATATTTGCCAATAAATACATAAAAAGAACTATCAAACATTGAAGTGGTTAATTTTGTATGTTACCAATATAATTGGGACATTTTGCATCTTCCTGAAGAGACACTGCGATTCAATAATTTTTATTTAATTAATAATATCAATTATTATTAATAGAGTGAAAATTCCACCCCCATCTCTTTCCTTTACAGGACAGAGAGAAGGAAAATAAGTCCTACTAGACTTTAGGGCTAGAAAGTGTAGAACTGCATTTCAGAAATGGTAGGTATGTATGCATGCAGCAACTCCACTCTCTGCCTTAACTTTCAATTGTGCAAGAATAAATAAAGTGTGATAGGTAATAAAATAGAAGATTCTCTTACTGAAGTTGTGAGAAGTATCCTAATTTCTGAGTTAGCATTGATTCCATCAAGTGATCACTGATATCAGTGCTGTTGCAACATGTCAGGGATTTGACCAGTTCTACGATGAGCTGCCAAACAGCTCCTGCGGCAGCTCCTTACAGACATACAGGAGTATTGTTTCCTATGTTCTGGCAGCACCTTGCTTTCACAAACACAGCCTTTCATTTTCCCTGAAAACGCTATTAAAAAGTATCTTTCTTTAAAGTAATTTTGGAAGTCCAAAATGTTTTCTTCTCTCAAATGTTAAATGCATTTTTGTGCTAGACCAGGTTTTCAGATTAAGAACCAGGTCTTCCACCATTAAAAACCTGAAGGACACTATGCAAAGAATGTCTGCTTTAAAAGATGGGAGTTTGGAAAACAATTACAATTTTTTCAACTAAAGATGCTTTCTGATTATGCAACCTATCACTTATAAGCTAATGCTTCAAATTTCCATGATGTTGCCCACCCCACAGCTTGTGTACAGGTAGGATACTATTGTTTTCTTACAGTTTCTTACTGATTTTTATCTGCTCTTTCATCTTCCTCCTCAAAGCTTCCCCCAAAATGTAAATGATCAGATGATTTAATTGAAATAAAGTCCTAAGACAACTGAGAACACAGAAGTTTTCAAACTGATGATCTAAATATAACAGAACTTACCAATTAGCTCTTGGCAATCCTTATGAATTATACTCTGCTCAGGTAGGTCTAAGGAGCCATCCCAGGATGCTAGGCTGTCCCCCTTTCCTACAACATTAAGTGCAATCTGAAAACAAAAATAGAAAGCCCCCTAAACATTTTAGTGTCTTTTTGTAGTTGTTCAGTTACTGAACTCAGTAATTTAAAATAAAGTAACTATTCTTAAATTGAATCAACACAGATGTATATTAAAATTTCAGTACTACATCTCTTCTGTAGAGATGCCTGGCAACTAAATCTTTTATCTTAAATCAAACACAACTTCAAGTATTTCCTGCTTCTTGATATAAGCTCATACTTACCTTCCAGACTTTGGCCCTTAGATCAGCAGGCAATTGCCTTCCTTGAATGATGTTTCTCACAGTTTCAAGATCACAACCTCCTTCTTCTAGAGCGTCTGCAAGATCTTTTATCCTAAAATAATGAAATACAATTTAAAAAATCAATTACACTATTTTTCAATGTTTATGTAGACTGAAGGCTACTGTCAGACAAATCCCACACATATGCAAAGGTATAAGACAACTTGAAAATTACTAAAAAGAAATACTTGCAAAATGTTATTCATTCCTTTAAGGCTGTTTCTTCAACTTGTAATTTCATTCAATTTACATACAAGAAAAAAGAAGTTTGCTTTTTTGTTTTCATTAAGTGACAATATTGCAAAATGTTTCATAAAAATGCAAATTTAGTTGCAGTTTACTACTTCCAGCAACTTTCAATTTCAGCAAGTTTTCACACACACAAAGCAAAAATTACACCTAAATTAGACAGTAGAGTTATTTCAAATAAAATATTAGATGTCCTAGAAAACAGAACATTTATTTCAAAGGTTTAGCAGAGTTAGCTTTTAATCTTACCTTTCCCTGAAACAGGAAAAGATCTTTTAGTCAAACTCAAATGGATTTAACTACATAGTTCTAGTATTTTAAGTGTGGACATATGCACAAGAATGAATTAAAACATACAAAAATGTTAATAATATAGAAAGTAGCAAAATACAGAAATTGACAAGACAAACATTAATGACAGCTGCTGTAGTAAGACAACCAAAGTTCACAAGCATTATAGATAGGAAGGTATGCATTCAGGAATGATTACTTTACAATCTCTCTGATAGTTTCTGCAGACTGTTTCAATGTTTCCATGCTGTCAATAATGAGAGAACCACATCTGATGATTTCAGGACTTCAATATCATGTAGTGGCAAATCAGGTTCACTGGAAAAATAGCAATGACAGTGACACACAGGTCCTGTAGGCAAAACTTCTCCCTCGCTATATCCTCTTAACTCTTCTCTACTTGCTCTGACATCTGCCTTAAGAAAGGCTTAGCTTCACATATACCTGATGAGTTAAACACACATCCAGGGGGTTTATAGACAGAGCAAAACAAAGAACATGATTGTTTCTCCAGGACAGATATTCACATGGGAAGATGCATTCCTGGTGAATAACAAATCTATTTATACACATGGAGGAACAGATGTTAAAGTGTTACCAGTATAATTCTCAATTACTCCAAGACTGCTATGTAGTCAATTCAAATAGCCACAGAAAAAGAATGTCAGCTGTTGAACTCTCTTGTCTATTCTAATTTCCATATATCCACGACTAACTCCTTGATATAAAGGTTCACAAGCTTGGTCTCATGAAAACTTAAAATACACATTTCTGATTTTCTAAATAACATCCTTTTGGGCAAAGAGATTAAAATCTCAGACCTGGAAAATGTATGCAAATATTTAGCTAGCTTTACTTGAGACTTCTCAAAGTATTTACGGGTCTGAAGGGTAAGCACTTTCCTTGCATTGTATCAGGCAGTTTCTTCGTCACAACTTTTCAGTTTGCATTTTAAATCACATTTCAAATGTACACTGGGGCACAACTCTATTTTCTTAAGCAATTTTGCAAATTTGGATGAAAGAAAGCACAGATTACAATGAGACTAACTTGCCGTTTTTTATAATACAAAAAATGTGAGAAAATAAGAAGAAAAATCTCCAAGTCCACTTTTTATATGGTTACAGGTCGCCAATCCCTTTCCTGAGACAGAAATGGAAGGGAAGCAGAATATGGAAGTACACTTGCACTTCCATCACCTAGCCTGTTGTCCAGTTGAGTACATAATGGTCAGTGCCTGAAAAGTTAAATGAATGGATCAGTTAGCCCTGAATAAAAATCAAGTATTTCCAGGACATTTATACAGAGACCTCCTAGCCCTCAGCAGAACTGCATGAACCCTAGGAGGATCTAGCTTCAACAGAAGCCAACATCAAGCATCAGCTGGAGAGAATGAGGTGTTCTTGGACATACTGTATATTTCTGTGAACACTGTGTATGAAAAACAGACTAGAGAGCAACAGCCAGGCCTTGCATTACAGCACACAAAATACAACTACTTGCTACAACTATATCCAAGTATTAAACAGGTATGTGGAAATGAATGCAACAGCTGTGTGCACATTCTATTTCAAGTGGAAAGGTCTTAAATTGCAATACTTAAACATCATTTCTGTGTCACCCAAATAAACTCTTTTGAGAATAAAGAAGTAATTTTTACTTGAAACAAACGTGAAACAGCACTTAAAACTACATCTACACTAATTACAGAATCACCTGGCAAAGACTGTTTCACAAACCCACAAGTACTAATTCTAGCACTTACTAGCACCCGCCATTCAAAAAGCTGTGCATGGGTTAACACCAACTTTAACATGTTATCCGCAAATGTGTGCTTCTGCTGCTTGACAATATATTACCATTTGCAAAAACTTCTTCCAAGTGCTGTCACCCCCACTTTGTACACTGTAAAGATGAGAGGCAAATGCCAGTTTTACTCCTTCACCTCACAAAGCAAGACACTGACATGCCCATCTGTCACATGAAGAGACTGATGGATTGCCAACAAGGAGTTAAATGAAATAGCAGGGGGGGAAATGCTTTGTTCTGCTGTGATTCAATTAGGTGCTCATTTTCTCCATCAACTGCAAGATTGCTCACAGGCTGTAAGTAAGGACTTTTCAAAGATTAAGTAAATTCTTTTCTAATAAACATGCTATTCAGGCTAACTTGCAAAGTACAAAACATGAAAGTGATTTCAACACTTTAACACGTCCACTCTCTGTGTTTTACCTTATTTCAGTCAGTGTCGTTCTATAAATATTCCAGTAAACTGCTAGCAATCTGGATCCTTGTCTTCCATGAGTGAAGAGCAGCTAGGAAGTCTTCTGTTCACATGGATAATTATTACACTTGTTTTGAAAAGAAAGTACCACTATGGGAAAACTCCTCCAGACCTAAACACTTGTACTTTCTGCTCTGCCATGGCTTCACTGACCGTTTCTAGATGCTACCCAAAATTTTGGTTAGATGTGTAGAATTTCAGCCTACATCCAAGCCATGGCCTGAAAGGTAAATTCCCACATGATATAGTGTTCAAAATGTCATAATACAAAATGCTCCTATTAGAGTGTCTGCAGTAAATTTCCATACTTACAGAAGGATCTCTTACATTTGTGTCAGTCTGGTGATATATTATAATCAATAACTATCTTCACAGACATTAAACAGGACTCTTTTAACTTAAGATGTGAAAGCTGGAGGCAAGAAAAATTGATCAACCATTGGGAATTCAGCTTAAGCCACTTTTTCTAAGTATTATTTATGTATGATTGAGGTACTTGGTAATAATCCCTTATAAATACTAGTGAAGGGATTAAAAGCGTGGGGATGTGAACAGCAAGGAAAAGATAATAGTAAGTGATCAATAAACTAAATAAAGTATTAAGAATACTACAATCAATTTCATCCTTCTATAGAATCTATTCACTATGGTTCCTACTTTTAATTCAGGATTTTCTTGACTACCAGGAAAAAGCCTCAACAAGAGCAATATTGAATTGAAATTAATGTTTGTTCTCTATTGGAAACAAACAAACAAAAATCAATCCCTCACATTTACTTCAAAATATCCATTGTATTCAGAACACCACTGAACCTCCTTTTTTTCCTCCAGAGGACTTTTGGAGAAAAACAATTCCCTGACATTTTAACTTCTAATTTTTCCTCAAGTGCTTTAATTTCATGCTTAACTGGAAAGGATTTTTCTGTTCCTGGGCTTTCAGAAGAAATAGCATGGCTCCAAGTACTAATTAGCCATACTGTGAGAATGGGAAAGATACATGGAAACTAGATTTGTCACCCTGTTGTCTTAGGCAGTTGGAGTTGCATTTCGGGACCCATAAGATTAATTATTCCAGTGCAAAGTTAAATGCACGGGAACAATTCCATCTGTGGTTACAGTTATATTTAGTTACATCAGGTCCTGACTTTCCAAGTACAGATCTTAAAAATTACTACTCACTCACGTTTTCTGAAGCTTGAGTATTAAACAAACATCTGCAAAAAGGTTTCAAAATTAATTCATAACCATTAATCTGTTTGAGAATCTGACCAAGAAAAATAAGGTCCAAATTATTGATTTCCTTGATAAATGAGACAAGAAAAATCTATGACTTCCAATTAGAAACATTTTAACTAATAACACACCATCTTATTTGTGTCTATACAGTCTACTGACTAGATGAATTGCATTGACTGAAATTATGATTAAAATAAACAAATAAGCAGACAAAGAAAAAAGACACAAAGATTTTACAGCAGTTTGAAAGCAGCCAGTCTCCTTTGTGTTTCACAGCATTCTTAGCTTCGGACAGACATGTCTTCCAAAATAGTGCTGGCAATTTCTCAAATTAGCTTTTGAGTATATGCCAAATAGATGAAAAGAAACATTCAGCAAACAAGGTCTGTCTAATTTTGCTCATTTTAAAATCAAAAGTGTTGCTAACAACTTCCTGTATTTACTGAAGGAAAAAAAAATTACCATCTCATCTTTCCCCATATATAAGTTTGGGTTGGTGGTCATGCTGGGTTTTTTAGAATTTTATTTTATTGTGCAGTGGCAAACTTCCCTGGCTTTTGTTGAGCCAAACACCAAGCAGTCAGTACAGATCTTGAGGGATTCAACTCATAATTAGTTTGTGACACTTCCCCCCCACCACCCCCAAATCACTTATACCAGCACTGCATGACAAGTTAGCACAGGGAAAAAAACCAGGGAATTTTGTGTTAGTGAGCACGTCTAGATTCTACACACTCAAGGTGCTGCAACAGTCTCTGAACATAAAATTCCATCTGCCTTTTAATCCTCTTAAGGAAGTGAAGAGAGGATATGGAATCAGCACTGCCAGTTTTGCTCCCAATAGAGCTCAGGCATACGTAGGTATCATTTTATGTTTGGGGATTTTTAAAACTTCAAATTCTATATACTTCAAAATATGATAGTGTAGTAATTTACACCAAAAAGCTCCTTGAACATCTGTTCACAGCACTGAAATATGAATACAAGACAACAGTTTAAATCAATAAATGAAAATACTCCACTGAAACTGGCTTTTAAACAAAAGCCAAAACAGGAAAACAAAACCAAAAAGCCATGTGAAGTTTCTAAGCAAACAATATGGAATGCAGCCTTTTCATTCACAGCATACAGCTCTAGTAACAGGATGCACCGTCACATACTAATGTAGCATTTAAGCATAAACCTCTTGAATTGTTCCCATAAAGACTTAAAACATCTGTTTTAACAAATGCCTTCAAGTTTGCCTTTTCTAGTACCACCAACATATTAAATTCACTATAGTTTTGAAGCTGCCAGTCAGAATATCAACAGTGTAGGCTGTGCCTTGAAATAGTCTGGAAAGACACCCATCCTCATCCTTAACAGAAATTCTAGAGAAGTTTGTTGTGATCTGGGAGACAGCAATATTCTTCCAATATTAGTAATGGAAGTCATTTGAAGTATTTTTTTCAGAGGTATTTGAACATGGTTCTTATTCAGTGTCCAGGGTTGTATTTCAGTGTCAAGACTGCACTGCCAGTGAGTCCATCCTTCTCTTTGTAATTACATGGCCCAACAGTCAGGTCCGTATTTAGAAATAATGCATATGCAACACTGTACTTATAGAAAGAGCTTCATAAATTTTGAGGCTGTAAGTAAAAAAAAAAAAAAAAAAAGAAGAAAACCACGAATAAAAAATGACACCAACTAACTTTCATTTTCTAGTTAATGACACTAAGCTGTTTTAACCAAGAGCTGTACTTATAGAACCAACAAAGAAGAGGTCCCACCTACACCTGTGTGTGTATTCTGGCTTCTTTATAGTGAGATAACTAAGCACAAGAAGGCTAAGCTCAGTGTGCAGGAAACTTTAAATCTACCACATCAAATAGAGCCTAAAAGCAAAAACATCAGATTGGAAATGATCATAAAAATCAGGTCTGTAATGTAACTGCTTGAAAAGCATATACGTGGAAAGGACAAAGAGCAATGGTGTGGCACAGAGCCACAGAAAGAAATCACATGCAATGCAGAAGCGCAAAGACAAAACAAAAGTGAAGATGCAAATGAATGTTGGGTGCAGTAAGAATAGCTTCAGTGTTTAAACACAAAGTTTATTTAAGCCTCAGTAATCTTGAGTGAATACACATGCAACAAATACTGAAATCACATCACTGTTACCATCAAAATGATCCTATACACGCTCCAGAAATAGTCTCTATTCTTGTCCTAGAGGTCCAATGTAAAATCCATTATAAGTAATAGCTGTACTAAGGAAGGGTGGTGAGCAAAATCATTCAGAAAACGAGGCAGGACCCACTGCTGTCACCTGTTCCTGAGAGCAGGCACGCAGCGAAAGGGGAAACGAACTGAACAAAGCAACTCCACTCCAGGCAGACTCCTGAAGCAGCTCCTACTGCATATTAAAGCTGTCATTTTAAACTGGAGCGACCGCCTGGCTCCAGGCTGGGCACGGCCCTCGTTTTGTGTCTCGCCCGTGTTTTGACGGGGCCCTTCCTCTCTGGACTC
>NW_008237619.1:6232810-6239300 GCF_000691975.1 Corvus brachyrhynchos
GGGCGGCGGGGGGGGAGAGGACGGAGCAGGGCCAGCTTCTGAGGGAGTGGCCGCGGAGCGCCCCTGGAGCAGGGCCGGGGGCCGGTCTGCCGGAGATTTGAATGGTTTCGGCTTTCGTAAAGCTGAACTGCTTTGCCAGATGTAGGTTTGGTTATTAAGTGACTTCTCCCACAGTGTTTAATGTGCCACAGGTTGTACGTAGTTCGCGAGTCGGGGAAATGCACAAGTTTCACGCAGAGCTCTGTTTCCAAGGGCTAAAAATCACTTAGTGACGTCCATTAGCAACCCTGGGCAGAAAAACGCTAAAGCTCTCTGTCACGCACGTTCCCTACCCACCTGCATCCTCAAAGGGGAAAAAAGAATAGTATACTTCAATAGAAATTCAGAAAAATCATTGGGGCGGGTTATACGTGGAATAACCTGCCGCCTTATGGGGAATTCCAGTCCTTACACTGGTCTGTTTCACGTCCACAGCTTGACTCGGGATGTGCTCCAGTAGGGAAGGCCCAGGCTCAGAGCGGGACGGCTCCTGTGGGAAGAGATACAGGACAGGCACGCTTACCCTGCGGGCTCCGGTCCCCAAAGCGCCGGGAGCACTCATTCCAAGGTAAGGCGCACCCTCTGCAGGCACGTATCTGTTCCTCAGAAAACATTACATGAATTACCTCAACCAAGAAAGCAGGTATTTCACAGTATAAAACCGGGTTGAGGCAATTAAATGAATGTTATGAAGGAGAGGGTAATACTTTTAATGCCTTTTCTCTTTCTCTTACTCCTGTATTTTCCACTTAAAAAAAAAAAAAAGAAAGAAAGGAAAAAAAAAAAATCTCCAACATGCATTTAAAGGTCTACTTTTGTTTCAGGAGGCTGTTCTGTTAAGATGTAATGTCAGCCGCGATACCAGGCGTGCCCAAGGCACCGCGGGCCCGGCCCCGCGGGCAGTGCGCAGGCGCCGTGGCGCGCGGCGGTGGCAGCATGGGGGACACGCTGGAGGAGCCGTGGTGGGACACCGGGACCGACGCGGGCGGCACTCCAGGTACGCGTCTCCTGGAGCTCGCTCCTCACGCTGGGCTTGAAGCATTTTACCTGAGAGGCAGCCCCCATCCTCCTTTCCTGCTCTCCTTTCTTTTCGTTGGATTTTGGGGTTTTTTTCCACTTCCCCCCTCCGCTTTTCCCTTCTCTGCTTTTAATTTACTTCTCCAGGTTTTCCACTCTCACTCGCTTTTCCCCCTGTGCCTGCTTTTCCCTGCTTTCTACCGAGGGCGGGTTTGCTTGTAAGCAGAATCTCTGCAGCGAGTTGATGTCCAGTCTCTGATTGGAGCCCTGGGATAGACGATGGAGCAGCAAACGAAAATACCAGTGCTTAGGTAACAACAGGAACCCACAAAACAGAAATACGTTTAAGCGAGCTTAAAAACCGGGGCGAGGGGAATGGGAAAACCTCTTGCTTTGAGTTCAGAGCTCATATCTCCCTTGCATTCATTTACCTTCCAAACGGTATTTTCTTCCCAAGAGTTTATTTGATGAAAGACTTTTGTATAATGTATGATCCTTGTGGGTCTCTTCTGACTCAGAATATTTTGTGATTGTGTTTGCTATTATTGACATGAACTTACTTACAGTTCTGTAAGACCTTGGAAACAGTAAATCCGTACTAGAGTCTTTGGAGGGAAAAGTATCTGTGGTACTTGAAAAGCATCACCCATGTGCTCACTGGGGTGTGTCGCATCACCCTTGCCATGTGTTACTGTAAAAGGGCAGGAGTTAAACAGCTCTTCTCCAGCCATTGCTCCTTGGAGTATAGTGCTATGACTGATTTGTCTTTTTTTTCCTGATGGTTATGATACCTGGTTCACATGCTTGTATTTTTTCAATGTGTCTCGAAACCACAGGCTATAAAATATTTTTTCTGTAATGTTTACATTTAATGTGAAAATTTAGGTAGATCTGGGCAACTAAAATGACTTTAGACTTTATAGTGCCCTATTTTATTGATTGTTATTTTAAATTTCTTTTTTAATGCCATATTGGCAAGAGTTGGGAGTTATCTGCACCTCTGCAAAGACTCCAGTTCTTTCAATGTCTTGAAAATTGGTGCTTATTTCCTGTGAAAGGTACTTGGAGAATAGTTAGAGAGGAAGCAATACAAAAATTGTATGTATATAATAAAGAGGGGTCACAAGACCTAATTAGGCTTCTGAGCATTTAATTTTTATTTTTAGTCTCATATAGGTCTCTTAAGCAGTCCCAGTTTCCCTGGTAAATGCTCTTCATTAGGAATTTTTCTTAAGAGCCTACCTGCACATTCTGCCAGCCACAGGTTTTATTTAGGGTGGGTGGTTAGGTGACTGTTACAATGTTTGCAGCTTTCCTTTAGAAATAGGATACAGAGCAGGACTTTGATTATAAACTTTTGACATGATGGATGAGCCATCTGACTTTGAGGTGAGATGGTTAACGACAACTTTTCCATTTACAAAAAACTCCTTGGGATTTTCAAAATTGTATTTTAAAATAATTCAGGTGGAAAATAACCTCTGGAGGTGTCTAACCCAATCCTGTACACTTTACTCCAAGAACATTCTTTGAGTGTGTTACAAGTAGTGATTACAGGTGAGTGTTGTGCAAACCATGTACTCTGCTGTCTGTAGCCCACCTTTGTAAACTTGTTGGCAGGTTCTTTTTGTTGCATGGAGTTGACACAAGCTGTTAGTAAACATAAAACGTCTGTTACTTTTATTTTGTGTAGCTATTTTTCACATAAAACAGGTAAAATCAAAGGTTAATTTGTACAGCATCTTATTGATGCTGTAAAATGCTTTAAAATCAGTTGGCATAAAAGAGGAAATCAGGGTTCACAATGTATGATGTAGGCAGCAATACAAGAAAATAATTGCACATTAGTGAGCACCTTTGACAGACTTGGTCAATTTTATTTCTGTGAAACATCAAGTTTTGTTAAAAAAAATACTATCGAACCTCATTTGCTGACCTATTTAAAAATAGCATCTCTGCCATAACTCTAGGTGCAAAGCAGAATTCAAAATGTACTTCTAAAATACTGATCTTTTGCCAGATCCTTTAACCTAGAATAAGTTCTGACCTACAGAATATTCATCATAACTCAGCTCTCAAAAGTATTTTAGATTTGAGAAACTTGTAGTTAGAAAAGGCTACTTTTAAAAGAGTATGAACATCTTTCAGGTGGAACACCTGAAGAGTATGAAAACACAAAATATATATAAGTATATATCCTGGTGTATGGATATGTAAGGAATTCTAAATTTGCTTCTGGCCACATCATTGGAAGTCATTATTTTAGAGTCCATATTAAAGGTAGTTACTCTCACCTTGAGACATGAATGTTTACCCTGCTGCGAGTGATCTATAGGCGTAGAAAAAGCCAAAAAAATCCAAGGAAGAAAATGCTAAAGGGATTACCCATCTTTTTACCTTGTCAAAGGTAAAACTATGACAAAAACTAAAGAATCTTGCCCAATAACGTCTTCAGCAAACCTTTGAGATGAGATTTGTGGAGGGAGTGGTTAGGGATTATTCTCTACTTAGCAGCGTAGTTTAGTGTTACACGTGTTCCACGTCATGCAACTGCAGGACTTCCTTACCTCCCTTTTTTCCAGATTGTGTCACAACTTTGTCCAGTCTTTTATGTGATTTTTATATTGCATTCAGAATTACAAAGGAAAGGATAAGGAATTCAGAGGAGTTTATTTCGTACTGGTGAAGGACACCAACTTTTTCCTCTTCTCTCCGTGAACAGAAAGGAGCAATTCTCACAGCGCTGTGAATGTCTGCATCTTGCCTGTAGCCAGTGTGCCACATCTCCCAGTCAGTTTGAGGGAGAGGGATGGACTTCTGTTTTACAGAAATTCTTCCAGTTTCCTCCTTTTGTGTTAGCACTCCTTGTCTTTCATTCTCCATGCTTTCTGTATTGCCCTTAATCCCATAGGAGTGTAGTATCCCCATTCGTCAGTTTTAGATCCCTAAGTAGGAGTCTATGTGGGCCCTGCCCCTCATAGGTAGGAATTAATTGTGTCATTGTGAGACAGGAGCAAAACTCTTGTATGTCAGCAGCACAAACAGATAAGAAGTATAATATGGGACCATGGAGGATGATTTGGCAGTGCTTGTGGGATCCTTTGTGGGCTCTAAGGCAAAGGATGCTATTGCAGGAATTGATTTCTTTTGCCAGTTGATTTCTTTTCTCTGTGCCTACTGAAGGGTGCCAGTTAACATTAATTTGTAACGTTAATTTGTAATGTGTGATTTGCAGCTGTTGAGAAGCAGACGCTTCGTTGTAATGCATTCAGTGTGAGGGAGCACTGTTGCTTCTTCAGAGCTGAGATCTGTTGCTGGACTCTGTATGACGAGGTTTGTAGCTTTTTTTTTTTTGGCTCATCAATGAGTTGCTGTCCCTTGTGATGGACCCTGGTCAGTATTTGAAGATCTTTCTGATAAGCATGCCGAGTTGACAGCTGCTTTTTCAAATCTGTGTTTCTTCACATCTGTATACGTTCACTCTGCAAGTTGCAGTGGTGTGCTTCTGTGAGCTGTATTTGGATCTAAGCATACATGATATGGAGTCTCAGAACTTGACAGCTGCAGATTTAGTGAATAAAACTGGAAGCTTTTCCTTTTTACTATGGAAAAGTCATTCTTTAATGTCTGCATATTAACACGGGTGTGTCTTGTGGGACACAGCTGAGCTAATTTTTCAGTAGACTGATCTTTTAAAACTTTTTTTGAGTACTTCTAGAGAATGTCTTGTGAAGCTGTTGAGGAAGGCATAGGTTTCTTGTGGGTTTGCAAAAACAGTCACACAGCAGTACTAACGTGTTGTACTGTCTCAGTGGTTAGGTTAAACTTTTAGCTGTGAAATAAAAGGGAAAAATCGGGTAACTGAATGCATCAGACTCTCTCCTTGCTTCAGCAAAAAGATTGCAGTTCTGGCTATGGCACTGTGATCACCACCAGCTTTTGCTTTAGTTAGGAATTAGGATTTGGCAGTTCTTAAAGAAACACCTATGTGTAAGGAGTTTTCCCACATATTATCAGTTGAGCCATTTAGACTGTTGGAATGCACTCTGTTAGGGGAAGAAGAATGAGGGAGACATTAATACCAGAGAAAGAAATTAATTTTTATATTTTAAAACAGTAACTTGTGTTAGTTGGTATTACAGGATTCTGGTGTGGGGGTTCCTTGCAGTAGTAGTAGTATTTTGTTAGTGTTTCTTAACATTCTATAGAACTGTGAGAAATTTTCTTGCAGAGCAACAATTGCTATTTTTCAGAATACTGGAGACAACGAGCATGGAGCCTTTTCTAATGTTTTTTTTTTGTGTTTTTGGTTTGAGGTTTTTTTGGGCGTGTGTTGGCTGAAAGGAAACATTGAATTTTAAGTCTTTTGAAGGAGTTATTCTTTAAGAAAAGCAAAAAGGCAAATTCTCTCATGGATGAACTAGAACTTCTTGTGCAAAGAGTTCAGTTAAAAAAAAAACCTTCCCTAGGAGCAATGAATCCAGTTACATATTTTTAAGTGAATGTGAGCAGTTGAAAGGAAGGGCAAAATTGTGGAGGAATGCAAGAATAAAATTGCACTTCTGTGTAAGCCGCAACTTACTGTTAAGCTTGATACTAATTTTGATCAGTTCTGAAATACTGTTTAAGTGAACTGAAGTCTAAATACTGTAGTGCAAATGGTGGTAGTTGATATAGCTGATTTAAACAATATCCATCTTGATTCTCACATCTGTTTTCCTAATATAACATCTGCGTGAATTGGAGTGGAGATAATCACACTAGTTAACTCCTCGAGGAGGGAGTTGCTTATCTTCACATCATCTTTTAAAGTGATGCTTGGCACAGCAAGGAGCTCTGCATTTCTCTTAAGTTCAATACGTTATACAAGAGCAGATTTCTCCATGCCTCTCTTCATTTCACCTTTAATGCTGAACTTAGGATATCCATACTGAGACACTTTAATTGCAAAAAACAACTTTGAAAACACAAAACCTTCTGCAACCTCTCTTCATGTGATCATGTTTTTATAAATCTACTGAGACAATCTTACTATTGTTATTTGTAGAACATGTCAAAACTGAACTTACAGTAGAAATTTATTTGTGTCTTGTGCTCCTATACTGTGAGCACCAAAACCTGGAATTGCACCAGAAAAAATGGGGCAGAGCATGGTCCCTGCAGACATGCAGTTAACTTTGGCTCCTAAGAATTTGGCTGTCTCCTGATGTCCTGTGATTGGTGCCCGTTGATGTGCTGACCATGTGGATGGTTTCCGATTTTTCCCCAGTGGAAACAACTGCTGCTGAGATTCAGATTAAATCCATTTTAATGTCATAGATCACAGAAAATTATTTACCTTCTCCCTCCACCTTGAAGGCAGGCTTTAGACACGGTCCTTATAATGCGTATCTTTCCAGAAGGGCTGTCTTGGAGGGGTTTGTTGAGATGTCCA
>NW_008237619.1:6239388-6379978 GCF_000691975.1 Corvus brachyrhynchos
CAGGAATTTTGACAGGTGCTTTGGTTGTGCTTGCAGGCTTTGGTTTGGGGATCCGAGTTGGAATTGAACGACGGAACGTATTGGTAATCTGGAAATAAACCAAGAAGATAAATCATGCTTTAGAGAGGAGAAACAAATGGTGGTTTTAGCTTGGTAGTGCCTTTTCCACTTTGTAAATCCGAATGCACTGCTGTTGGAACTGCTTGTCTGAACTTCCTTTATCTCACTGGTAATAAGGCAGAAGCTTTGTATTTAACTTACCTATTTGATTGGTGAATATCACAGAATCTCAATGGATTGAAACTCAGAGTATAAATAAGAGGGGTTTCCTGTCTGTCAGCTGACTAAGTATCAGCCCTAGGAGCTGAGTGATGCAGTGCAAAGTCTTGAACTGTGTGAGTTCTCTGGGTGAATAATCAGAGAACTTCCACATGCAGAAGCAAATCTTGATTCAGTCCTGAGTAGCAGGCAATACCCAGCTCATACTTTACTGTGAGAGATCATTCTTTGACAGTGACCAGTGTACACAAAATTAATGTATTTGTGAGACAACCCTCCCTCCAGAATGCATCATAGTCATATTTAATTGCAAAAGAAGTAAATATACCAGAAAATGTTATTATGTGCACTGAAAAGGGGGGGAAGAACTATAAAGGCAAGAAGCTTGTTTGAAAGATACCATTATCTGAAACAAGGATTAAACATCCACTACTCATCAGAAAACCTTTTTGAATCACAAGCATTTTTATATACCTTTTTCAGTCAAGCTAAGGGTAAAAGAACGTCACTTAAATTTTTTTTTTTTTTAAACATAAAATGGAAACGGTGTTCAAATGAGGACAATAGAAAACAGTGTTGGAATTCTGGTGACTTAAGTATGAATAAGAACGAGCTAGATCGAAATGGGTTTTGAGAAAACTTCCTAGTGGCTATAATGGTCTGCCTGGGCTGATTAAAAAAATAAAAATAATCACAAATCAAAAGCTTGCCATTTACCTGTAGATAATTGTGTATGACAGGGGTTTTCAATAGAATAAAGCTGAGCCAACATCAGATCATTGCATGTGCTCAGTGCAGAGGAATTTGGGGGAAGTTTGCATGTCACAGATGTGCTTACTGGATCATGAGTAAGGAAAAAAAATCAACCTGGGCTTAATTGAAGTATGATAACAAAGAGATAAAATAGTAACAATCTCCTAGAACAGTGTGGTTTGTTTAATGATGAGACCCATGTGGGAGGGAAAGATGTAGGTAAGTTTTTAACTTACTATTATAGATATGACCATTCTATATTGTGGTTTTAAAAAAAATTTGACAGTGGTCTCTAACAAAAGAATCTCATGAGGTCAGATCTTGTGTGGACACTGGAAAAACAAGGAAAATTCTCAAGGTTAATTAGTGGCGAGTGGATAGGTAGCAGAGCAGTGAGCTAGTTTTTAATAATATAGTGGAGATAGCATCTGAACCTCACAGACACCTCTGATACTCAACATATTCATAAACTGCATAGGAAGACTACTGAAATGATAATAATTGTATGTGGTATAACAGGGAGAGTAGTAGAAGCAAGAGCTGACAGTAATTCATGTTACTGAGTAAAAATGCGTGTCAGTTCAGTGTTAATAATTGAAAAATAATATATTTAGGGAAAACTAGTTCACATACAGTAGTGACATTTATTGTCACTAAGAACATAGATCTTGGAATCCCTGTAAATTGTCCTCATTGCTCAGCAACTGGCAGTTGTCAAAAAGGTAACAGACAAGTTAGGAATTGCTAGGAAAAGAGTACAAGAAAAACCCCATCATTTTTTAGTGTGTGAATCAAAACCATACCTACATTGTGAATGTTTTACAGGGTTTTGTCCAAACAGCTCAATAAAGGGCATGCCAAAATGCAGAAAAGGTGGCAAAGACTATCAATTATGAAATGTCTTCTGAGTGAGGATCAATAACATACACTAAACCTGTTCAAGATTGGAAAATAGACTGTGGTGAGAAAAATAAACAACAACAGAAATGTAGTAGCATTACAGTGAATAGGGCAATTCTCTAGCATGCTTGGGAGGGCATCCACGAGGCGGATTGAAGGTATGTGAAAAGTGTTTTCCCTTGTCAATGAGCTGTGAAACTCACTGGGACAGGCAGTTTTTGAGGTAATGATATAACTTGGTTTCAAGAGAATTAATGCTGATTCAGGGCATCCATCAAGGACTGCTGAACACAAAGATGTGTGGAGATTCCAGCTGTGGATTGCCATAAGTTGCAGGCTGCCAGAGGCTCGATTTTCTACTCTCTGTGCCTGGTACTTAACATTCATAGGCATTTAACACTGGTCACTACCAAAGATGAGTGTCTAAAACTTCTTTCATGTTTTAATTTTTAAAATCAGCGTGTTTTGATTTGTAGTGCTTTTTTTTTTTTTTTAATGCCTTGAGAAAGGAAAGAGTTTGGCTTTGAAAGTGAGTAAGGAAAAAGATGCGTTTTTCTTTCCTTGTGTCCCTTCAAGATTTTACCTCTGGGTGGCAGCGAAGTTCTCCTTTTGCACTGCACCCCAGTATTTTCACTTAAACTTGACTGAAGTTCTTTGTTAAATGCTGCATAAACAAAATTAACATGCATTTTCATGATAGTCTGGAATTTTAGCATTCCTAATGTTAGTAGGAAAGGAAAAAAAAGAAAGAATCTCCCCTTTGCCCCCAAACCAAAAAGCATTTTGCTTCAATTACTAAACAGGCTGTGTTAAGAAAGGAACTGATGTTGGAGAGGATAGTTGTGTTACTGCTCTGTGGCTTTCCATCAGTACTGAGTTGGAAGAGTTTGCCTCTGACCATGTGGTATGGCCTGGTAGATGAGGCACAGTATTGAGAATAAAATGTTTGGGTGGGCTATTACTGGCAGTGCTGCTATCTGATATAATTGTAGAGATGATAGAAAATGTGTCAGTTTCCCAACTATAAAAAGAATTAGATTAGCCATCATTTGCTAAGTATTTTGAGGTGAATAGATAAAAATACTTATGTAAAGTCTTGCGTGCTAAAGTGAGATTGTATCTCTAAGAGTTGTGTTTGGTTGTTTGGTTTGGGGTTTTTTTGGAAAGTGTTCCAGTTCAGAGCTTCCTTAGGTTACAAATGTCTGGAGTTGATTGACCAGCCATGTTAGTACTTCAGGAAGAATTCGTAGGCCCAGATTTTTACAGGTTTTGTGCATCTGACTGGTATTCAGGCTCTAAGGTTTTATTGAATCAGTGAAAAGTTAGGTGTTGAAATATCCCTGTGCTCTGGCCTATAGTTTGCATCAGTTTCTAGTTCATTAAAACCACCATTGAAAATGTGGCCTTCTGAACCATCAGATTTCATTTCAGTCAAATTTGTTTTTGTGATTCAAAAAGATGCTGTATTTTGCAGTTCTGAATGACAATATTGAATACATCTACATTTTTATCGTTTAGTGCCTAGAGCTGCATTATAACTGGTGGACTTGTCAAGGTTGGATCTGCGTACAGAGTTTGTATTGCTCTCGTTAACTTGTGTCATGTTTGATTGTAGCCACAATAACTGAATTGCTCTAGCTCCTGGCATAGGCTCAAAATTAAAGATAACAGCTGTATTATGGGGCTTTTTTTTCTATACAAATAAACTATATCAGTGCTAAGTTTCTCTGCCAGGACAACTGAACTTGCTCTTCAATGATTGTACCAATCTAACTTATGATGAAGGCAAGGATTTTACCAACTGCCCATCTAGTTCTCTTCCTCCCCATACAGCACTTAAAAATTGGTGGTTTTCATCATTCCTGATATAAATTCTGGAGAGGAAAGACTGAATAACTTACAGAAAATATTTATTGACACTTTGGAATTCAGTTACATGCATAGCTAGATCAAGGACTAAACTTTGTTTATTTTCTAGAACTTACACTCAAAATTGTGAATCTCAGGTAAGAGTTGTAAACAGAACATTTTGGGTCAGTTGACTGGATCAGTGCTTAAGCTGCTGTAAGATGTATCCATAAAGAAGGAATGGCATTATGTGGGAATTGTCTGGAAAGCACTTGGGAGTAACCATATATAAAATTTTGCATTGGTTCAGTTGTATGTGTACTGAAAATCCTTGTGTAATACTCCTAGGTCCTTCCCTACTGCTTAGTGTAGAGTAATGTAAGCAGATACACTGGCTATAGCAGGCTTGTATCTTGGGATGTCTGGTTTGGTTTTTAGACAGACCTGAATGACTAAAAACCCCTAATATATAGATTTTGGTGGGCCTTTTCAATTTGATTTTTAACTAAGTATGGGAAATCTGTGTGCACACCATGAATTACTTCTCTTCAAGTGTATGCATCCTTTCTACCAGTTCATCTTCTTCAAGATGAATATTTTTAGTCTCCCTCGTTCTTTTTTGAATTCTCATTTGTGTTCTGAATTGGCTGGCTTTGTGTTCATCATTGCTGTTTAGTTATGTCTCCTTGAGTTGCTGTCTGTAGGCCACTTTTTATATCTGCTATCTTTCGAAGTCAGAGAAGAGAAAAAAGATATGTTTATTTTTCAAAAAGCAAGCTCAGCTGCCTTTCATGTTCTGGAGATCCCTTGTGAGTTCCCATTAATGCTCTTGAAACACCCCCAGAAACAAAATGTTACCCAGGAGTGACCTATCTGAGTAGTTATGCAGTTTTCCTTTACTTGACGAGTCTATGTAAGCATCAGCAAATAATTACTGCAACAGCAATGACAACTAACCCCAAAAACATTAAACTGGCCGCATATTTTAAATTAGATTATGTGGTACATCTGTCTCTAAGTACAACAGCACCATATTGGTTCAAGGCATTAAGCTTAGAAAATAGCCAAGTTTTTGTCAGTAGTGCTTAGTTGGAGAAATAAACAATTAAAGCTAATTTTCAAGGCAAGCTATGATCTAAGAATCAAGAAAGCTGCATTTTAACTTCATTTTTAAAGTAACTTCTGAAGCAGACATTAATTGCCTGTGATAGGAATTGGCAGAAGAAAGGGTGTTAGAGTGAGAACTCTACACAGGGACTACGTTTGTTGTCTCTTAGCAAATGACAGTGGATACTTCAGGGATGGGGACAAACACTGGCATAGGTGATAATTGAGAAGTTTTCACACATTAGTGTCAAAATGCCCCTTCTAATTTCAGAAAGACAACAGAGAAAGCATGCTCTGAAATACCAGGATATATATTCCATACCCACCTTTTTTCTCTCCCATAGGGACAGAGGTGGCTTATTTATATGGGCGAGCTTTTAACACAATGCAATGCTTGCTTTCTGGGGAGTGGGATAAGGCAAGTGTGTGTGGAAGTGTCACGGAGAGAAAATATTTCTGTTTCTGTGCTGTTGAAGTAGTTCTCCTGCTTTTGGTCCTAATCCTTTCTTTTTCCTTCTGGAAGTATGACGTGTGCTTTGCTTCCTGTTTGAACTTTATTCATTTAAATAGGGAGGAGCATGTAGTACTTATGCTGTAAGTTTTCTTATTTGTCTTTCTACATCATCGTAGCATTTGATCTAGGCGAAATAACTTCAGATAAAGTTTCTTTCTCACTGCTTAAATTTTTAGTTTAAGAAATTTGAGTCTCACTTTCAGCTTTAGTGAAAGTGGCCAGGGGATGGCGCTGAAGATCCTTCACGCAGAAGCCCATGTATGTATGTGCATAAGCGTGCCTCTTGCCAGACTTAAGTTTGTTCCTGGATGATTGAATGCAGTCAGAATGAAAGCCAGGTCTGCAAGTGAGAACGAGTTAAGATTAAGTGATAAACTTGAATATTCCCTTTGGTCTCCAAGCCAGACAGCTTTGGCTGAAATTTCTGGTTAGGCATCCTCAACTGCACAGAGCATTCAGATACTTCCTTTTCTTTACTTTTCTTTCACTAGGTCTTGGCATTTGTTTTCTAGGAATCCAAAGTGAGAAGTCTCAGTTGCTCTGAATTCCCTTTTATGCAACACACGTGCGTGTGTGACTATACTGAGATGTGTGAGCAGGAGCAGTGTAAAATCCTTACTCTTACTAACACTGGTGAGACCTCAGCCAGGCTGGTGTCTGGCTTGGCTCACTGCATTGTCACACCACTATAAACAGCTCAGCAGAGGGAAAATGACTCTCCAGTAATCTCTAGAGTCATAGTACGTGAGCTATTAAGTGGAAGAGCAATTAGGTTTGTTTAATCTGGAGAAAACAAAACTGAGAAGAGATGTAATAATTGTCTTCTAGTATGTGTTGGAGAGAAAATAATTTTCAAAGTCCAGTGGGGGAGATAGGAAAGAGAATACTGGAGTACAATTTCAGCAACGTAGATTTAATTTAGAAATTAGCAAGATTCTTAATACAAGGGTATTTCAGCCCTGTTACATATTCCTGGGTAACTGTGAAGTTGTCACTGCAGAAGTTTTTTAGAACCATATGAACCAGGTTTTCATTTGGAAGGTTTTAAGTCAAGTTATAGTGAGGGAATAGGCTCAGAAATGTCCTGAGATCCTTTTTAAGCTCTGTTTTCTGCATCTTCTACTCTTCTGCTGATATTTGCCCTATTACAGTGCTCTTGATTTCAATAATACGGCATATTTGACAGAAAAATCTGTATTAATATTAGAAATTATTTCTATATATGTGACACAATTTGCACTAATGTACTTAAATGTGTCACTGTGGTCTTATATCCTGAATGCCAAGTTTAAATCTACTTTCTGGTTGTGGGGAAAAGAAGGGTTGGAGGCTGAAGTTGTATTTTTAGTTTCTAAAATTCTGTTGTGTGCCTTACTTTTCTTACGACGTGCCTTTGCTGGGAAGTGTGATGATAATATTTTAAACTTTTGATGACTTAAAGACTCATTTCTAGTAGATAATTGACAAGATGCAGGGAAGGGTATGGTTATGTTGTGGGTTAACTCCCGTAAGACGAGGTTACCTGGGGCTGGTTCATCAGCATCATCATGCAGCTGGAGTGAACAGTTGTTTGCTGTTAATCTTCCCTTTGCCCCTTAAAAGTCGAAGGGGTCTCAGGCACCTTGTTAGGGCACTTGGGGGTGCCTAGGAACAGAAGTGTGTGGCCTTTTTAGAATACTACACACGCTGCAATAGCAGTTGTGTCCCGCAGAGGGGAGTGCCAGCACTTAGATGTTCCTGCAGGCGCTGAAGTGTCAGTGTTGTTAGAGAGAATACAGCCTGGGTCAGACCAGCAGCCCACTTGGTTTAAAGCTGCACTGGCATTTGTTGAGTTAGATTCTTGGCAGTGGGGTATCATTCTGTACAGGTTGGGGGCAGGTAGGGATATTCGTGTTTGCGTATTTCTGTGGCAGTTTCTAAAGGTGTTTGAAGCTGCACTTATACCCACACACACCTTTTAACGTGAAAATGTCTTCATTATCAATGTTGTCTGTTTGAAAGCTTTGAGTATGTTTTCCCTATGTTAGTCAATTTATATGGTGGAAAGGTTTACAGAGGTTCTGCATGGAAAAGAAAAAAGACCCTCTAGCTTTTACCGTTGTGACTTTTTTCTGTCTGTGAGCAGGCTGTTTTCCTCTTGGAAGGCCACATTAAAAGGTGTGTTAATCAGAGTCCTATTTTCAATATATATATTTTTTTCCTAATATATATAAAATGATAATTAAAATAAAAGGCTCTCTACCTTTTATCCAGCTAAGATTGATGTTTCTTCAGGATAAAACGACCTATAGTGGCTTGCATATGAGACAATCAAGGATAAGAAAATACAGATACTAATCACGTTAGAAACTGCCTTGCTTGGATTTTGCACAAGTCAACTCTCCCAAAAGAAATCCAGAATTATGTTAACGGGACTGATGAATGCTTGTTGTATATTTGAAGTGCTTTGTGATGTATTTGTATGCTAGATTGTATCTCTTCAGACAATAGCGGTAGCATCAAAGGTGATGGGACCAGGACTTTGGCAGTGTTTGCACTATAAAATGCTCCTTTTTCCTTTTTGCTTGTCCGTTCAGTTATGCTGATGTAGCTCTTTTATAAAGCTGAGCTGTGATATGGATCCTGTTTTGTTGAGGTTGTTTGTTTGGTTTTTGTTTTGGTTTTTTGAAAAGAGGATTTGTGGAGCATGGCTTTTTGTTTGTGGTTTTGCTTTAGTTTTTTTAAATTCAGGTTAGTTTCTTGACCTGGTTCACAGTGCTGCCTTCTGGAACAGTGGTGGCAGCACAACTGAAAGGGCAATATTTTGTAATTTGGGTTGTGGTAGGGGCAAAAAAGGGGAGGGAGCTTCTTTGGCGCATCCCTGTTTGAAGACCCTGTGATGTCAGACCACTGCATGGCAAATGAAGAGATGTTGATTTAAAGAGGTCTTTCCACTTGTGCACAAAAAGTGTTTCTCAAGAGTACTTTGCTTTGTGGTCAGAAGAGAATTACATTTGGTTGGCAACTCTGGTATTTGAAGCTTTCTGGGTGCCCACAGTATGGTGGGTCACTGGCTAATGTGCTAGCTACAGCACAGAGAGAATTCAGCTTCATCTTGGGGCACTGGCTGCAGATCTGTGAAAACGCTTCATGCTGCTTAAGTTTTTATGATTTGTCTCTTTTTTTTGAGCAATTTCCCACTTACAGTACTTGGTGTTAATTTTAAAGCATTTTTATACACCCACTTGTGCTGTAGCTGTATTTGAACCATAAGATCTTTCTCCCTTCTGTTTCTTGGTAACATAATGTTTTGGTAGTCTTTGCTTAAGCCTGGAGATTAGGCAGTTGTCAGTTTTTGTTTTGCCTGTCTCAATATCTGTTTCCTAGGGACAAAATCATCCTGCAGATGGTTACTCCATTTCCATCACCTAACCCTGCAGCATCCATTGAATCTTGTTGAGAAAATAGAGCTGTACAATTCTGCTCCTGATTATTTTTTCCCTAGTGTGGGGAGCACGCCTTCCTAAGCCTTGCATGAAATGCTTACATACAGACCTTTTTCTTATTACAGCCTTACATTCTGTCCCCAGACACCGTATTGGCTACAGTGCTTCGGATGAGGAAGATTAGCAGTCTGCTCCTGTAATTTTTGTTTTTTCTAGCTCTTAATTAGTGACTTGCAGGAGGTCTTTAAATAACTTGAAATACTACCTCATAGTTGATGGATGGGTGCTTTGGTCTCAGATGACCATTATCACTTTGTATTCTCTTCGTTTTGCTTTTCCTCCTTTTCCCTCCCTCCCCTCATCCATCCTCCCTGTAAGGACAAAAATTGCAAGTATTTCTTCCGAGATATTTAATCACATAAAGAGAATGGCTTAAAAATGCTGAGCACCAAAGTGTTTGTGCTGCCCTTGCTTGTGTCCATTGATCATTCACTGAAATAAACCCAAAAAGATGAAGGGAAGTGAGATGGTAACTGCTGTCATTTTTTAATCAGTTAATTCTCCCTCTCTTTTGCTGGGAACTAAACATAAAGGGGAAAAGGTAGATTTTTAAACCTTAGAGGAGATGCTTGTCAAGAGGTTTGGAAAAGAGAAGGATTGATATTATGATCTGCTGAAAACTGTTTTTACGCTGTCTTTCACAGTTTAATCCCTCTGATATATGCTTCTTACTATGTGACCTTATTTCCTTGTAACATTTAAATGAATCATTACATACCTGTCAGACTTTAGCTTTTGAGCAACTGCTGAAAGCAAAAGTTTCTCAGCCTCCAAATTAACAGCAATACTTACCACTTAGAGTAGTTGAAGTTCCTAGAAAAGCTGCCTTACTTGTTGAATTTTAATATTATGCTTGATGTTTTTGTTCAGAGTGCTTGAATTGATGTGCAGATAAGTTATTTAAATTTCTCCTTGCCCTCCTGCTTTCTTATTGTCTGCCAAGGAAGTAGGTGGATATTCCCTCTCAGCAAAGTGGAAGTACTCTGAAATACGGAGTGGTGATCTGAACAATTCAGGGTTAATTTGTAAATCGATAATTTGATTCCTTAAGCTATGCTTTCTATTTGCTATTTTATGATAAAATTACGGCTAACTTTCTGTTTAAACAATTAAGTTTCAGCTCACAGCAAATACATGCAGGTGTTTATTTTCTCAGCTTTGAAATTTATCTTGGGAATTCAAACAGAATGAACCTGTTTCATTGTGCAAATCTTACTTTCAGGCAAAAATAATTATTTGATTTTTTTTTATCTGTTGGAATGACTGATAAAAATTTTGCTGTGACGTCAGTTAAATCTACACAGATGTTGCTTCATCAGTAGGGGAATGTAAGAATCCCTTAATCAAGGTGTGTTTTTTGGAAATGTAGCAATTTCATTTCCAGGCAGTGCTGATGCTCGTTACTTTGGAGTTAATGGTCATGAGTGGCTGCTTCCTTTGTCTTTTGTTAATTAGACAGTTACTGATAAATCATTATGAGTTTAAGACAGGGATTATACTTATAAATGGTTTGAACTGTCATCTAGGTTTTGTATTCCAATCTTAGCTTTAAAGACTGAATGTCCTTATTTGTAATAGCTTGGTAATTGTCCAGAGGACTGTGTGTGATTATTGCTGTGTCCTCATTTGTGCTTTTCATTTATAAGATATTATAATAGATAGCCAGGTGGTTAATGATCAACGCACTTCTGTGTATTTTTGAAGGTAGATCTAAATTTTTTTTCTACAAGCTTTTTCAGTCTAACTGAAGAAAATATTAGTGCCTCTGGAGGACACATGTTAATCCTTTAATTTTTGGAGAATTTGGTGTCTGTTAGTATGCTGGCAAGTCGGTACTTCAGACACAGTTATTCAGTGCCATGCTTGTAATGTGTTCCTGCAGAGATCTTAGGTATGGCTCAGCAGGATATGCGGTATCCCAAAGAGCAGAAGTGCAGAGAATGTACTGATTTTTAATTTTGACTGAGCCCTGCAGGTAAAAATGTGCAACCTGAATGTAATTATGTAACTTGTTTGTATAATTAGCACGCTCTAAAATTTTTATAATCTTGTCTTGCCTGAGTGTTGGCTGCTGTCTTCATCAGTAACTTTTGCTGAAGTTGGTGTGAGTCAAAGTTTGCTTTGCAGAATAAGACTATGTACTCCTTCTGACCCAGGTCTTAGAGCTCACTTGTGCAGCCATGGAGATAGAGTGACCCAAAACAAGAAAGAAGGACCTCTTATGAAGCCTAGTAACTTCAGGTTACATAAGTTGGGGTTGTGAAGGTCCACATAGAACTTCTCTTTTTGAATTTGCCATTGCCCAATTGTAATACATATGTTAATATCCATTTCAATCACACATATTATATAATTTAATATTTTTTCTTCCCATTGTTTACTGAGAAAAAGTGTATATGGGTGGTGGACTTTGCTTTTCAGTAGAAAGTGTTCTAAAAGCAGTTATTATCTACAGTTATAAACATTTAGTTTCCTGTCAGTCAAAAGGACTTAAAATGATAGAAGTCCCCTTGTTATGTGAGATCATGGGCCAAAGTTCTTTGCTGAATCCGTTGCTAAGTTATACTGGAGAAATATTTTTTTTCTCTAGGGAATATAGGCAGAATAAAGATAAGGGTTTAGTGGGTAGGGACTTTCTGCTTACTTGCAAACTTCCTTGTTGATAAGGAGGTTGCTGTTTTAAATTTTTTTTTAAATAATATCACCCCCAAAAGCATTAAATTTATGGGCATTTTACTTTTTAGAATAAGAACAATTGTTACAATTTAGATTTGGAGTGTACAGCTTTTGCGAAAAAGAGAACTTTAAAAGTGCATTCCAGATCTTCTGGACTGATTTACATTGTATGTGAAGCTGCTCCACCACCAGCAGTATTTTCTGGGAAATTAAAATTGACTGCTTGGCACATGTGTAAAGGACAGAATCAGTTACATTTCTGTCCTTTTCCTAGGCACAAACACTGTAATTGTCACTGAAATACCTTAACCTGCTTTGTCCATTCTGTATGGCACTCCTATTTATCCCAGACCCAGAGGCCTACATGTTTGGAGACTTGGTCTAGTAATGCTGCTTAATGCTGCTGCCAAGCTTTCTCTGTCTATGAAGTGAAAAACATGAAGGTATGCCATAGTTTGGTAATCTTGTTTCTTCCTCAGTGTACCTGTGTGATGTATACTGTTTGTCAAACTGATGGCTAGGAGCTTAGACAAAATTTGAGTATTGTATGTAAATCTGGTCTCCTAAATTATTGTTTAGAAATTTAAATGTTGCTGTTTATTGTTTTAGAGCGTACCTAAATGATGGCAGTTTTTCTGTTGTATTGGAAAAAACCCCTTGTTTGGGGAGAATTACTTTGTGATACAAGCTTCTGAACTCGGTTCACTTACAAGCAAAGTTTGCAGGAAGGTTTAAAAAGAGTTTTAGCCAAACAGTTTTATACAATACATAATATTTTGTGTTTGTGTGTGATGTACTGATAATTACCTGAAATGAGAGGGCTAGAAGGAATTGGGAAATAGCAGGGAAGATAATGAATCAAGTCTTATCTGAAATTAGCAGGCAGAATTATGGCTTAATTCAAATTCTACCATACATGCAGAAAAATACAAACCACACATAACAAACAAAAAATATTCAGCAAGCAATGATGAAAATAATCAATTATTTACTGTTTTTTTGTAATGTTAAAATATTTTACCAAGGCAAGTTGCAGTCAAAAGTAATGTGAGTTATTTTGAAAATGGCAATACATAAAGATGCATTTATACAAGTGCAAGACTAAATATTTTACATAACTGTATTTCAATGAGAAGATATACAGTAAGTGCACACTTGATAACACTAAGCAGGCAAAACTTAACGTTAGTTCCATATGCTGTTGTATAGTTCATGCACAGATCTTTCCCAAAGTAAAGAGGCTGTTCCAAATAATTCTTGCTGGGATGAAAAACAGGATGGGTTGCTGGTAAGGGTGTCAGCATGGATGGGGGTCAGTTATAGACATTACTTACTGTAATTTGTGATTGCCGTGGAAGAGGAGTGGCTGTTGGTGTGATAGTAATACTGCTGGTGATTTTATTGGTGGGCTTAGTGGGTAGGCCATTGGCTAGTGCTGGAGTTCTGTTGTCTTGCACTGCATTACAAGGGCTGATGGGCTTGGAATTGGTGAGAGCTTGGACGTAAGGACTTCCTAAATGAATGTGGATTTTGTTATCCTCAGTAGTTATTACACTCGATCCTGTACTGTTAGATCT
This sequence comes from Corvus brachyrhynchos, assembly GCF_000691975.1. Taxonomy (NCBI): domain Eukaryota; kingdom Metazoa; phylum Chordata; class Aves; order Passeriformes; family Corvidae; genus Corvus; species Corvus brachyrhynchos. The sequence continues at coordinate 6,252,528 of NW_008237619.1, forward strand.
CTGAAACTGCCATGATGACTGCCTGTCTGGGGATACTCTAAAAACAGCATGCTTGGCTCCCATTTCCAAAGGCTCCGAGGAGAGAGTTTGTTCCTGAGAGCTTGAGCCAGGTAAAGCCAAAGGGGACATTGTTCTTTCAGGAGTTAAAGAACCACACGATTCAGGAGTTTGAGATCTTGCAAAAGTAGTCATAGTAATAGGAGAAATTACATGCTCTGGGGTCATGTAACCTTCTCCTGCTTTTGATTTTACAGGTGTTAAGGAGGCATTTTGAATAATGGTTATTCTTTGCTTTGGAGTGCCACAGTTGGGTATAACTGCTGTGCTTGTGTAGGAGTGAGAGCTTTCAGTGGTAGGACTGGTTATTTCAAGGGTTGCTGTGTTCTGTCCATGGTCTGGAGTCACTTTTATGTGAAGGGGCTGGCCAGGTGTATGGCTTAGCACTAGATCTCCAGTCTGTGCACACTTTCCATTTTGCTTTGTGTGTATCTTTCCATTTTGAGGATGGCTCTCTTTGGACTTCATCCAAGGAATCCATAATTTTTTGTTTGCGGCATTTGCGGTGGATGAGTTGCTTTTGAAAGACACTGTTTGTTCCTCCTCATTGTCACTGTCTTCATAGAGCTGCCCGTTGGTGACTGTTCGCTCTAAAGGCATGAGGGTTTTGTAATCGGGTGGCTCATTGTCTGCGGGATCTGTTTGGATTTCTTTAGAAAAAACTGGCACATCTGAAATTTTCTTTCCATTGAGACCGGGCCTGACGTTCTTGCTGAAGGATCTGTACCTCTCCAGTTCTTTCGTGAGGCTTTCCATTTCTCTTGCTAACTCCCTGTTTTTGTTTTCTTGCTGGAGGAGTTTCTTCTGTAAAACTGTGTGATCACCTCGCAGGTGACAGATTAGGTCTTCTGTTGCCACATATTCATGAACTTTCTCTTTCAGTGCATCTACTTCTCTGGAAAGATGACTCGATTTAGCTTCCTCTTCTTTGAGTTTCTTAAAAAGGCGCTGCTCCTGATTGGACTCTGCCTTTTCTGTTAATTTATACCTTGCCAATTCCATTTTCACAGCCTCCAGCTCCTCTGATAGGAGCTTGGCTCTGTCCCGTTCACTGACATATTTTCGTTCTAGAGACTCAAATTCATCTTCAGTTCTCATAAGATCATCTTCTATGGACTTCATTTCTTTGAGCTTCTGCTTAAGCCTCTCAACTTCTTGGGAAAGCTCTTTGATTATGTTGTTTTCCTGCTGCAAGGAGGTGCTAGATTTAGTACTCTCCTTACGTTTATTTTTAAGAAATTCTTTTTCAACATCTTCCAGAGACTGAAGTCTTTTACTTAGAATATTCACTTTGGAAACAAGATCACTTCCTTTCTCCTCTTCTGCTTTGAGTTTGTTTTTCAGTTCATCTCTTTCTTTTGTAACACTGGACATTTTTTCCTCTGCATCAGATTTCGATTTCAGTGCCTTTTTACTCTCCTCCCTCAGCTTTTCTGTAACTGACATCACTTTATTTTGCTCCACCTGGAGCTGAGAAGTCACAGCTTGCAGCTTTTCTTCTGTTTGCTTTATTTTTTCACCCATAGTTTTTCTTTCATCCACAAGCATAACTGTTAGACTCTTCAGCTTTGTTAAATCTTCTTTAAGTGTAAACTCAGTTTTTTCTAACTTGCTTTCAATTGCTTCAAGCTCACCAACTCTAGCTTTTAAACCATCCAGCTCATGGGACAACTGCTTTGTTAACATTTTTTCTCTTTCTAGGTTGCATTTCAGGGAGTAACATTCCTGTTTACTCTTGTTGAAAGCATCTTCCAGTTTCTCCAGCTCCATAATTCTTTTATTAAGTTTATCAACTTCCCCTTTAAGGTTCTTGCTCTGTGATGCTTCTTTTTCTAACTTTCTATTAAGTTCTCTGCACTGATCTTCCATTTTTATGAGCTCTTCATCTTTTCCTTCCATCTCCAGCAGTCGTTTCCGTAGTTCTTCTACTTCAGTCATAAGAGTGGCGTTCCCACACTCTCCCTTATTTATCTTGTCCCTTAGGTCTTGCAGTTCTTCTTCGGCTTTTTGTAAAGATTTGTTGGTCTCTTCCAGCTCATCGATTTGTCGGCTGAGAGCAGTTAATTTTAGCCGGAGCTGGCGATTCTGACTATCTTCATTGGTTAGTTTGGCCATCATTGCTTCTTGGTCTTGGGAAATCTTACTGCTCTGGGTGTGAAGTTCAGCTTCCAGCCTGCTGGATCTCTGTTTCTCTTCTTGAATTTTTGCTTCAGCAAAAGTCAGCTTTTCGTGTGCTTGTTCTGTAGAAGTGGTTAATTCTTGAATTTTTTTACTTTGCTGATTCAACTGCTCAGTGAGTCTTTGCTGTTCATCCACCACCATTAAAGCAAAGGATTTCAGTTTAGTTAATTCTTCTTTCAGTTTAGCTATTTTCTTGTTGTTTTCCTTTTCTTTTTTTGCCTGATACACTGTTTCTTGTTCAAGAAGCTTTTTCAATCTGTGGGAGGAAATAATATTGTATTTTGTAGCCATTTTAGTGGGCATTTAAAAACACACTTGAAATATGACATTTCTGCCAGATGTCCATGAACATCCACTTGTAACTACAAGCAGACCTCTCCTTACAGCATCATTTGAAAGTGCCCACTGGCCTTACTTTCTATTCAGAAGTTCTTTGTAATGAACAATTCAGTATGATCATTTAGACTTAGCAACTTCAGTTATTGTGCATCTTTGATTACATTTTCAATTTTTGACAGGGATCAGTACAACAAAACTATTTTGGTATTCTGCACTGGAGCTGCATGTCTTTCAGCTCTTTGCTGAGGCTAGGTATGTGCATGCAAGCTTTGTTTGGCTTTTTGTGTGTGTTGGGCTTTTTTCTTTTAAGAAATGTGATAATTATAATGCTTGAGAATTTAGGTCAGTGCAGCCCCCAAGGGCAGATGTAATTTACAGCATCATAATTCTCCTAACTTTTTTATTTATAAACCATCCTGATATTTTACGATCAAACCTTAAGGACATTTGAGTATGTGAAGGACATGTAGCCACAATGGACAGTTAGTCAGGCTGCCTAATGTGAATTCCTAAGCAGCACATCAGAGCAAAATTAGGTAAGTCTGTCCTTAGTGAAAGTGCAGGCCTTGTGACTTGGTATCAAACACACACACACACACAAAAATGCAGTCAGCAGATAAACACATATTCAGGTTGTGCCTTTTGAACTTAACAAAGCCCAAATGTCTTAACATGTGTTAGGCCTGGATTAGCAGATGTGCCTAAGTGCAACGCTGCTTTTACATGATTCTTGAAGGTTTTCATGATGATTTTCCAAAATTAGTTTTACAAGTTGATGTTAATATTCAGTCTTTATTGGGATGCAACATACTTAATTTGCAAGAGACTTGGGATAAGGCTGTGTGTTTGTTTATGTAAGATCCTAACAAACCTCCAAATAACTTCTTAGGTTCTTTTGAGACTTTTCTTTGTCCAAGGAGATGCTTGTAGAGTTGGTCTAAAGTATGATTAGGCTTGGCCAGCACATATGCCTCCTTTCAATTACATTTTTCCTACAGCCAAGATAAGTATATCCTGGTATTAAACAAAAATCTGAAAAGCCTAGGTTGAAGTACTAAAATATTAGAATTTGTATGTTGTTCATATGTATGGTACAGACTCAGTTGTGTAGATCATGTGAAGGAAATGACTTGGTTATCAAGGCTGTACATGTAGAAAATGGCTGTTTAAGCACCCATTAAACTTTATTTTTTTCCCCCTCTGAAATATGATGACAACTGTCTGGAAGTTGCTGCTGAAACTTAGGATTCCTGTTCCACATTTGTCTATGGTCACTATTGTGATGCCCTTGTCCAAGTGATGAGTCTTTACAGCTTCCCACTGACAAGTTCCTGTTGCAGCCTTCCATTTAGTTCAGGAAGAGTTTAGATAACAGCCTCCTTTGCACAGCTTTTAATTAGCTGTTGACTGACTGAAGGCATATTCCTGGGCAGTAGGCTGCCTCAGCAGCATCCCCTTTGGAAGCATTGTAGTTTCCAGCATAGCGAGAGAAAGTCCTTGCCATTCTCAACTGTCCACCAGACTCGTCTGATTTAATGGTGATGTTGTATAGAAATCCATGACAATAAAATTTTCTTATAACATCTTCATAGTTCCTACTGTTTCTATTTTACTGCCTAAGTTGCACTATGTTGAATGTAATGAAATGCTTTGTATGAAAAATTAACAGAATGGGAAGTAGCCATAAACATCAAAGACTTGAAGCAGTCACAAATTGTTTACAACAGTCAATTAACATGATGGGGAAAACAGATATGAAAACGTAGAAAATGGAGGGGGAGAGGTTTGTGAAATGAGTTTGAAGGAATGCTGCTGGTTGACAGAACAAATAAATGGGGGGAGGACTCTACCATCTCAAAGGCAGCTTTTTACTGTGTTCATGGTATATAAACTTTTGTCCACTTTTCAGTGCTACTTTCAGTTCTAATTCTTTTTAGTGTAAAAATCTTTTTTCCCTCCCCACCCTTGTCTCTAAATGCTTTAGTAGTGAAGTTCAATTGATGATTTACCGTTGCCATAGCTATAAAACCATAACAGAAGCACAACTAACAATTTCATTTGGAATGAACTCAGGTTTTGTGTGTTCATGAAGTTAAGACATATTAATATAGTTACTTAGACTTACTAGCATTTGATTTATTTTAGCTTTCTTCACCGTAATTTATTTTTGTAAGGCAAATTTAGCTGTGGTCATTAATACCTTAGGTAATCAGTGTCTTACCCAACACTTCCATGTTAGCTAGTTGATATCTCTCTGGCCAAGTGAAACTGTAATGATCCAGCAACTCACGCCCCTTAAGTTGCTTTGGAAAGAAGCTCTTAGGCCAAATAGTAACAAACAATTGCAATTTTCACAGAGATGCTGTATAAATATTTTGTGATGCAAGTAAGATAATTGTGCATAAATAATAAATAAAATAAGTTGGCAATCAAGTCAAGTCTGATCAAGTCTGTGTTGCATGGGCTATTTGAACAAAAGTCCCTATTTTACTGGTACTTGGATTGTTGTATAAGGATTTTCAAGAGAGTCTGTTTCTTTGGTCATGCCAAAAGACTTTGTGTAATTAGAAATGATTCCTTCATTCAAAAGATAAAACATAGTTTTAAGATTCAGACAGACTCACAAGCAAATATTTGTAATGACTGAGAACTATTTTGTTTTTTAAAAATATTTCTATAAAATCACTTGACTGAAGTTAAGAGCATAGCACAGCAAGTGGGAGTTAAAGGATTTTAATGTGTTTCCAGAAAGAAAAAAGGGATGTATTAAGCATGGTATATTTTTTGATACTGTGTCATTATGTTTTTTCACACGCTTTTGATAACTGTATGTTTAGTCGTATATTCCTATATAGAAAATACCCTTAACAGTGCTGAATAGATGGTGATTTCTTGGATAGAGTAAAAATTGATATTGTAAGAAGTCAGCTGGGAGTCTGTTAATATTTGCAGATTTTCCTTGGCTGCTGAGTTCCTGTTTCATGGTTCAGTAGGTCACAGTGACTATGTCTGCACATATGCACTTAGGAATGGAAGAGAACCCTAAAATGTTTGGGGGTTTTGGTGTTACTTATTTGGTTGCTAATTAATTTAAATTAATTAGCTTAATTTTGGTCAGCTTTTTTTTTGGAACCTGACTTCTGCAGGTCAATGCTTGGTTATGTATTTTATTCGAATTAAGAAGTCAGCTGGCTTAATTGAAGAAGTGCTTTAACTGATAATAGCACTTAGTGACTTTAGTGACAGGGTAAACATACTTTGTGTTAACTTCATCCAAAATATTGTCTGCCTGAAGAACAGTACCCGGAGTATTTGACAGAGCAATTTCACTGAAAATATGCAAACGTCAAAAAAGTTAGCTTAAATAAATAATAATTTTAAAAAAAGAACAGACGCTCCCCTATCCAATAAAATATTTTTATTCTTTTCATTGCCAGCTGAATTTCATGATCATGTAATTTTGTATTAGGCAAAGGTAGGTGTATCATTTAGACAAAGCTTTCACACAACTTTAAGCAGCTGACTTCACAGGACTACAACAACCCTTTCTGAATTGCAGCCAGCAAAAACAGACATTGGAAATTGTTTTTATGAACATGACTGATAGGTAGTTAAACAGAGTCAGGGCAGTGTCTTATTACTTTTTCTTGGGAGCTTCTGTTATAAATTATTGCTTTATTGTGGCTTAAAATTGTACTTATTTGCCATACCAGTTAATTGCTCCTTTATTTCCTGGAAGAAACTGTATTTCTCAGCTTTCCTCTGTTCATGGTAGCTGCTTCCCTCAGTATGCAGGCTACAGTTTCTTGCTATTAACGCCGTGCATTCAATTGTGTTGTCTTGTTTTCCTCATTTTTTCCAAGTGCATATAGCTTCAGCTACACTACATTTTATTTGGCAACATGACTGTATTCTCTACCAGATGTGGGGACTCCCATAACAGTTCACTGTCCTGGTGTCATGTCATAACATTTTGTCTTTAAGAGGGACTTTCCATTTTCCTGGGGTGACCTCTCTTACATGGATATTGTCTAATTTATGTTTTTACAGGATTCTAAGGGGGCAACTTTTTCTTTGAGTTCCACAGAAACCAACGAAAGTATAGGAGACTGAGACTGCAACGCTCTTGTACTTTAATTTTTTTTATTTTGTTCTGGAATGAATCATTATTCTTTGAATAATAAGAATAAAAATGATGTTTGTTTGTTTGTTTAAGCAATGGTGTAGTGGTAATTTTAGAAAAGGCTGTCTTCTAAGGATGCAAGTGAAATAGATGATGGCTTGTAAAGCTCAGCTTTTGTCTTTCCTCTCACTGAAGTGCTGTGGAGTTTTTAATGTATATATTGTCAATATCTGTATCAGACCATTCTGCAGAAATGACTGTGGTTTTTAATTTCCATGATTTTTTCTTTTTAATCATGAAGATACGTATTTTTAACAAGGTCATGCTCTTCACCCTTCCACAGATGAAAGACGTGGCTTACAAGAGGTTCTACAGATTATTACACAAGGGAGACTTGCTTCCAAAGCTTTTGGACATATGCTTGAATTTCCCTGGTACAAAGCAAATAAAAGCTTTAAGCTGAAAGCTTTTAAATGTGGATGAAGTCATGCCTCTTCCTTTGAGGCACTCTTCCCAGTTAGCAATAAGACATGGTCTGGCCTTTAATAAGAGAGGAAACATGCTTCATCATTTCTGGTAAATCTTACAAGTTGTTGTAATTTTTTGACACCAATGCAGTTAAATATTTATTTTTGTAAGAAAGCCAGTCTGTGCCTTCCACAGTTCATTGAAACAAAATGTGGGTTTGTTAAAGTATTTCTGGTCTTGGGGTGGCTATGCATTTTTAAAATTTTTTCTTTTCCTTTGCCTACAGTTCTATTTATTGATGTGCAGTTTTTATGAAGACATATAAAAAAAGCTTTTTTTATGGCTCTCTATTATCTTTATTAATGCTTCTTTTTCCCCTGTCATAAAGAAAGTCAAAAGCCTTTGAAATTACAGCAGCAACAGCATACCATAGCTGTTGTGTAATCTGCTGGCTTTATCTGAATCAGTCACCACTTCCCAACAGAATGTGAATACTTATTTTAAAATTTGTTTTCCATTACATTAATTTGCATCTGTAAATTTCAAAGAATTAGTTTATGCTAGGATGCAAACCTCCACAAAGGGTGTCTCGACTGCAAGAGAGTGTGTAAGGCAAATTTCCCAATAAGGAAATTTATTTTATAAAATGAGAACTTTTAATAAGAGGGGTGTGAGTTCTTATTACTCCATAGACTGTCACAAAGTAATTACAGTTTTATCTGATGCTTAAAATGCTGACTTGCTTTACAGGTCTTAATAAAAGTCATAGAAGATGAATGGTATTGCCAGTTCTGGGTTAACGGGCAAAATTTCACATGGATAACCAGATGTATTTAGCTGTGATGCTGAGTACACATATGCAGATAGTATATGCTTTTAAAAATCAATTCTTCTGGAACACTAAGGTCTGTGACCATGATTTCACAACTAGTAAGCTGATGAAAATTCTTACTGGTGATATAGGGATATTTGCACTCATAAATGTTATGAAATCCTGTGTAAATTTGGTGACAGTAAATGGTGTGAGAAACTTTTAGCAAATTTATATTGGGCAATTTAAGATTTAAGACTGGATTAACTTCCAGTTTGAGTAATTTTGCTTCAGCACTAAAATTCAGTTTTATTATGAAATGTCAGTTTAAGAAAAAAATTTTCTATCTTGAATTACATTCTTTCTGTATCTAGATGTTCTTGGAAGTCACCTATCAAAACATCAGTCTTGTGTAAAAAGCATTAATGCTTTCTGTGGCAGTAAAGATTTGAATGTCAATGTGGTAATTACTAATTCTGATGTTCATTTCTAATCTTATAATGGCAGCCATCTGCAGAGCCTGAGATTATGATAGGGAGGTGGGAGTGGGATTTTCAGGTGGGAGTGAAGAAGATGCTGTCCTATTAAATTGTTGGCAGGTTTTTGATTTCGTTTGTTTTTTGACTTGACTTATCCTTTTAAATTTTAAATTAACACGAACCTGAGAAGATCACAATATTAATGAGCTTTACTTGAAGTTAGCCTTAAAAACTCTGAGTCCCAGCGTTCAGCTTATTAGAAAACATGGCACAATGAATTGTGAGCTGGACTCTGATGTATCACCGCTTTTGAGATGCCCTCTGCTTTCTTCTCCCCTTTCTAGATTTAACAGCTATTTCAGGTATTCTTTGAAGGTATCTATTACTGTTGGCATTTCAATGCCATATGATTGTGAATGCAGCATGACTTAATTCTCTTCTGTTCTGAATCTAAATACCTCAATAAGGTTACCAGCTCATGGGAGTAGCACTTGGGCTTTGTTAGTTAGTAACTCAGGATTTTTTTTTTTATGTTACCGTAGTGCATATTCACCACCTTCCCCTTCCTCCCCTATCTCTCTCAGTGTCTCCCACCACACTGTGTGTAAAATCAGAAATAAAGCCAGTAATTTCAGATGGAACACCAGAATTTGGAACTCTTCAAATTTACGTCAGCCAGCAAATTATAGTTTTGCAGATGGAAAGCTTTCTGAAGGAAATGGAAAGATGAGCCACAAGAGATGTGGTATAGGGGTCAAAGCAACAAGATTGAGGCAGAACTTTTCAGTTACTAATCCAGGTCCTGCTTCTGTCTTGTCTTCATCTTTAGCAAGTGAAATTTGTGCCTGATCCTCAGATTTATTAAAATGGAAAAGCAGTGTTAACTTACTCTAATAGATTTTGAGAATTATTAATCCAAATAGGTTTTAAGTGCAGTAATTACACAAAATAAACCAACACAGCTACTGCTTTTTATAATTTGTGATTTTTAAACAACAGCATCATTGAAATTATTGCATTTGATATTTGATGTTACATGCTAACGAGTTCAATTGATGGGAGAAATCATGTGTCTTTACACCTAAACCAAAATTCAGGTTCATATACTTTAAGCATTATTCCTGATGGAACACTATTGAACCTGAATTTTGGTTTAGGTGTATACTTTAAGCATTATTCCTGATGGAACACTATTGCTTGACCACAGTTACTGAGCTGTTTTTAAAATCACCAGTGTTGTAAAACACTCACTACTGCAGAGATGAACAGGACATGGCTTAATCCACCCTGTGGGCAGGTGGATGGGTTTGCAGTTTCTGTTCGGAGTGTCAGTACTAGGAATCCATACCATTGCAGCCTCCTGCTAGGATTTACCAAGTGAAGAACTCTGGTAAGAGTTAGCTTAGCTCCTGAAAACTGTCTTTTGGAGCCCTGCCTGTCTTCACCCCACGCCCCATGGAAAGATTAGGCACAAACAAGGGAGTGCAGCTTGCCCAAATTGTGGATAGTTCTGGTCAGGCTGCTACTAGCAGTGATGATCCCAGCCATGTGTGTTTGGTTTGTGTAAGGCAAATACTTCTTTGCTATCACTGCCATGCTGTGTTTACTATTGATGGAAGAGTAATATTTGGAGGTTTTTGTCTTGGCTATTTACTCTGCATCCTTCAGTTGATTGAGGAGTTTGCAGAAGTTCTGATTCTCTGAAGGAGTCAGTTCCTTCAGCTCAGTGTAAGTTTGTAACCCTTATGCCATATTTTTACACTTCAATTTAATGATACTGTCTTATATTAAGAGAACAGTCTGAGTTTTCTTTAAGCAATTTCTATAGATAAATCTTGTGATTTAAAAAAAAATTTATTCTGTATGTAACATCATAGTGTGTAGGTTTAAGGTGGAACTCTTTAATAGAATGTTTTTAGGGGGGGTGCAGATGGGAAAATAGGTGCTGTTCTAGTATCTGATTCACCTGAGGCAGTGCTGGTGCTGCTATTTTGACCAGAATTGGGCATAATTGTGCAAGGATCCAACTTACAGAAACTTTTTTTTAACTTCAATTAGTTAATATTTTTGGTATGACAGAAAATGGCACTCAGCCAACAATAACACATCATGTTACACAGAGGAGACTGGTTAGTCGTAAATGTCATTTTCCCATAACATTTACAGGAACTGGATGTTCTCTAAAACAATTTTAACACACATTTTATATAAAAATAAATGTTTGGGGCTGCATTTTCATCAACGGGCAGAGTAGGCACAGTGCCTATCTCTTATGCTAACCATGGCCTTATATTAGCAGTCATCAGCAGTGGTAAAATTTAGAACTTTCCATACTGCCATGCACACTCAGTCTTTTGAACTGAAGGCATCCTACTCATGCTGCCAGCCCTGGATAAGCTGCTCAGTGGCCACTTGCTTCTAGACAGGTGGAACTTTTCTGCAAACTTTATTATGCACTCTTCATGCTCAGTGTACAAGACAATAATTTATGTGCTGAAATTGTGATTTAAACCACGTAGATAAACACGGTAAATAAAGATACTTTTGTGCTGAATGGGACTGTCAGGGAAGACTGAGAGTTTGCCATTATTTGGAGGAATGGGCCTGGTTATAAACAATTAGACAAACATTCCTCAGAAATGATACAGGTGGTGTCACTGCTTTGCAGGAGGATTCAAATTCCATGACTTTTTGAGGGTTCTGTTCTGTTAATATCCATAAAATCTTTATTATATACATACAACCTAAGACAAAAGTAAGCCCTTTTTCTGGTGTGCTTATTTCCTTAAGTAGCTCTGTGTATGTTTTTAATAAACTCTGAGTGTTTGAAACTGGGCTTGGGTGGCACCCCGTTCCTTCTTTTTTGTCAGAAAACATAAATCTTAATTGTTACTACAAATTTAGCTTGAAGTATTTAAATTCTCCTTGATGCTAGGTTGCATGAAGCCGTTGCAGTTGAGGCTTTTATCAGGTTTGCTAAAAAGTTGCAACTTTTTCTGGTAGCCAAGACTGTTAGGAATAATGTTAACAGCAACAGTGTTAATATTAAATTTTTTTTCATTTTGAAGTTTCATTTTGAAGCTAAACATGCACCTTTTCCCCATAGACCTGATAATGTGAGGGTGTCCATTTTCTCTAAGACTTGGCCAGCACTTCATTTTGGAGATACAGGTGAGAGAGCTGGTAGGCAATGCATTGTGGCAGGGTTAACTGGCTAAACTTGGCTTTGAAGCTACAAGTGATAAAGACTCCTGCTAGTTTCCTGGTTTGCACTCCGTGACCTTTAGAAATTGCATGGGAACTATTTCTGATGCATTACAAATTGCTTCTGGGTACAGTTCTAGGTATTGAACTTCTATAGCTCTGGTGACTTAGTGACCTGGGAGATAATTGATTTTCTTGCTATCTGTTCTAAACCTGCTAAATGTTTGGAAGTTGTATTTTCTCTTCTCCCTGTAGGCCTCTGGCCACACAGACCTGGGAGCACTTGGTGAATTATCTAAAGGTGCAAAGTCAATGCATGTTTTGTCTAAAACATGTTAATCCTGAGCAAAGGTGCTCTTGTTCAGCATTTGAGTTTACGTGGTTTCTCCAAACTGATCCTCTTCAAAGAGGACTAACACATTGTTTTAGACTACAGGACAGGAAGCTCCATTGGAGACCTAAAGATGATACGCTTGAGAATTTTTTTAATGGTTATAGTTCTAACCAAGGTTTACTTCACAGATTTAATTCACATAGTTCAATAGCAAATGATAGTTTAAGTAGCTTCTTCACCTGTGATGAATTGTTTAACTGAAGAACATCTTGTTCTCTCAGGTCTGTTGATTATGATGTGTTAAAGTAAGATTTTTCCATTTTTGTGCAGCCTTGGTTGTTCACTGTGTTGAAGATCAAATTCCCTGCTTGAGAGTAAAAGAAATTTGATCCTTTTGTTGTATGTCCACTCAGAGTGCCAATAACAGTGTTTAGGGTGGTTGTGGTGTTTTGGTTTTTTTAGCTACTTGCGTGTGTGTTCAGCAGCTGGAGTAACTTGATTGCTTTGTAAAATAAATGCTTTGCTATTTCCTAGGGAAAAAATCCTACATTTGGGTTGGGATGAAAAAAGTGGATTTAACTAGTTCTAGCATTTCTGTGATCAATGATTTCTTAAACTCTTCTAAAATTGGTCTGAGCAGTCTTCCTAAAGCCAAGAGAGATACTTACTTTTTCCATCTTTAGTTGTTTTCCAGTGTTCTTTGCCTTTCAGAAACTGTCTTACGAAAAGGCTCTTTCAGGAAAGAGGAGGGTCACATGTATATATGCTTCCCTTGTCCCTTCATATGAAGACTTTGTGTTCCTTGTTCTTTAAGGAACTGTGAATTCAGTTGAACATTCTGTGCCTTGTTAGTGTACCCCAAGTTGATTTACAACTCAGTATCGTTATGTGATGTTTCGCTACATGCCCTACTTGATCTCTTTTCTTGCTTCTTGGCTGATGGTCTGTGGTATTCAGGTTATAGTTTCTTGTTTCAGATGTCACTGAAAATGAAGGAGCTGTAGCATGCTTTCATGTACAGTATGTTTCTGATATAATACATTTTAGCTTTTATCATTAATTTATAATGTGGCTTCAAATGCTGAAAATAAAAGAGTTATCTCTAGACAGAACTTGCAAGTTTAGTTAACTGCTTTAATCTAGATATAGGAGTGTGTCATTTGTAAGTTAAAAAAGGTTACCAGTGTCAATTTCTGATTCTTCACACCCGGTTAATCCTGATTGAAGTAGGGAACCTTTGCTATCTACTGAGATGACAGTAATCCTATAGAGCTCAAAGTGGTGGATGGGAACAAAGCAGGGACAAGCAGACCCTTTCCAAAGTGGCTGCTCCTTTGTATACCAGGTTACATTTTCCTCCCTTCTCCTTTATATGGGTTAGCAAAGTATGTAAGCTTGACTATTCCTGTCAGCTGTTGTCTGCTGCTTTCCCAAAAGGGAACCAATGTGTACATCTCCCAGCACAAGCCCAAGTGTTCTGCACCGGTTGGTGTCGTCCCTGCACCGCCCTCGTAGGCAGCTATTTGTCATCTGGAATTGGCCTGTAGTGAAGCTGTACTTGCTGACTTTGCTGCAGAGGCTTTTATCGCCCTGCTCTGCTTACTCATATGCATACAAATGGACATGCCCACTTATATATTAGGTAAGTCTTCAGAAACACAGATTGTAGAGGTTTTAGGGCTGCCAAGGTTCATGGTGGCCTTTTCATGTAAGGCAATTCATGTAAGGCAAATTATTTAGTTTGGGAACAATAATGGGCTGCTAGTTAAAAGACTTTTCTCTTTACATGAAAGAGTATATAGTAGTATTTTGCAAGTTAAGAAAAATGTTTCAGCTTTAAGCATTAACACTTGAGCATTGCTTTTTTTTTTAACACCTCCCTACATCCAAGTTAGTGTGTTCAATACTGGATTTCAAATATTTAGATTAGGATTGGCTGCCCCAAACGTGGAGTTGTTACACCCTCAGGTTCAAGTAACCAATATAAATCACTTTCCTTTTTCTTGGTATGGATGTGTAACAGAATGGCTCTACTGAGATGTAGAATGTGCTTGACCAGGGAGTAGCATTTTGAAGTAGAAAACAAAAACAACTGTGGCATTTATTAGGCTTCTTCTCAGAAACCTGTTTGTGGCTAAGTAGAATAGAATCATGTTTGGGAATGTGATGGGTGACATTAGTTTCAGGTAGGCCAAACTTACATGTGATAAAATTTCCTAATTTTCTTCATAATTAGACTTAATGACTGAAAGCTGTAGAAATTGTACAAAAAAAAATATTAAATCCATTGAAAGTTGACAGAATTCAGTCAGCTTAAACTTAACTCTTGGATAGTTTTGGCCATGTGCTAGAATTCAATGTGTAATTAAAATGTTTTATGAGTGTATTACTTTCCATTTTTAAGCAGCCAGTTTTATGTGGTTTTTTTATGGTAGTAGCATCATGCTGCTTCATTTCTAAAAATTTTTCCTCATTCTCTTACTCTGTCATCACGATAGTTGCTATGCAAACACTAGATAAGCTTTGTGTCTCTAATAAAAAAAAAGACAAAGTTTTAAATCAGCTGTCTGCAACTGCAATGAATTTGAAAGAAAATGCTTTGCGTATTAGGTTTAAGACAGCTTTTAAGAACTCTATGCATCACTTAAGTGCAATTGTTGTGTTCCTTCCCAGGCCTGTGGAAATCTATAAAGGATAATGAAGTCTGAGGTATTGTTTCACATCCCTGACATGTATGCAAATGAGTGTATTTCTTGTCAAGAGTGGGTTTTTTCCCATCCACGTTTTCAGTCACGTTCACTAGAGCTTTGTGTACCCTACCTGACATACGTCTATAAAGGTTTGGGAAGTTTGGGCATGAGCAGTTAAGTGGTTGTGGGCTCTGGTTGCTCAGCTTCTTTGAGCATGCAGCGTGAAGCAGAATGGCTCAAGTTCTGCTGCTCTGCTTCAGCAGCCAGTCTCTGGTGGTCACCTGCCCAGCCTGAGGCTGAAGCCAAGCAGCTGTGTTACGTCATCGTCACCTGCACCATGAGCTGCAGCAGCAGGGGTGACTTTTGCAACAGGCAGAAAGTACATGCATTTATCAGCTTGAATGTGCAAGGTTATGGTTTTGAGTTGTGTGGAAATGTTACCTAGCAAGGTTGGGTTGAACTTTCACCCCCAATATTTCCATACTGCTGTTAAAGGAGGGGGTTATACAATGATGTTGCTGCGTGTTCAGCCAACATTCACTGTTTGCATGAGCATTCACCTCTTCACAGTCACATCAGCTCTGGTGAGGAACAGTTGCTTTGGGAGGTGTTTTTTGTACTGTTTTTAACTGGCAGCCACACACTGCCTCAGAAAATCTTCAAATACTGCTAGAAATTGTGAACACTCTGGAGAAGTGAGCTTTAACTGCCTGAGAGTGCTCCATTGGTGCATCGGTGTGAGTGCAGCTACAGAACTTCAGGAACCACATGGTGCACTGGACATGCAATCAAAGTGATTTTTGTCTTGCTGCCAGAAAACACAGCAAACCTCAAAATCAGCATAATGTACTGAGAGGTGTTAAGAGTCAAACTGTCCATTACTTCACTTACATCACAAGACTGGACACTATATTTAGGATTTTTCAGCAGCGATTTTTACCTTCTTGGAGCCGAGTAATACAGTTTAGTGAATGGTTGAACTAATCAAGGTTTCAACTACATCAGAAAGCTCAACCTAAACCCTAAAGGTGCCATGGCAGAATCCATTCAGTATGAAAGAAAAACACTAAGCAATTAAAAATTATTGATAAGACATAATTTCTAAGTTCAAATCAGCTTGGTGACAAGATAAAGTGTTGAGGGAAACTGTTAATGAGACAGAATTACAGTTTTGTACAATGGTTTTTAAAGATATGTTTTCCTACATTGTAAACTCCTTAGGATTCTCTGACTTAAATATTTTAATTGCTTTTTTTAATGAACTGTATTCAGGTAGTACCATACCCAGGATTTGAGAACAGCTGCTTGTAGGAAAGGTCCAGAGGAGCTGGAGTTGTTTACTTGCCCATGCTAAACTACGTGTGGTAAAGAATTTTTCCTGAAGAAGTGTTTTAAGATCTGCCACAGAGGGGAAACTCACTGGGAGTAAAACCAGGCTTTTTTTTTTTAATCCTATGACAAGGGTAAATTTGGTAATTCATTGTAGTATTAGGTACATACTATGAAAATGATGTTGCTCAGCACAAATCAAGAAATAATTTGATTTTACTAATAGTGATGAGGAACAGAAACTAAGTTTAAGTTAGATCCCTTGTCTTCTAGGTAAAATCTCTAAAAAGTGCTGTCAGCAGGTTTGTCAGTGGAGGAAGGGGAAGTGACGGGAAAGGAACAAAGGGTCAATGCAGTTTGATAGGAAGTTGACTTTCATTTCTGGAGGGTATATTTGTTCTTAAAATGTTTTCACATTAGATGTTGTGAAAAATTACTATAAAAAGAAATTTAGATGAAGAAATACAATTGTTTAAAACTGAGTTACGTGATATTTTCTTTCACTGTCTCCTTTAAATTATGCTAGTGTTTTAATCACTTAAAATTAAGAATACCTATCAGTTAATACCCAATACGTGTTAAGAAATCTGATATAACAAAGGAGTATAATACAGAGGTGGTGGGGAGGAAAAACAGCAGTGAGAGAGGCGTAATCATTACACCTCCGTCTAATTATTTTGGAGTTTTACCAGTATAAATGAGAGCAAAATTGGTCCTGTAAGTATTAAGTGAAGAGTGTGGGTTTTTTTTTCCTTTTAATCTAAGGAAGACAGACTATGAGAAATATAGTTCTGACTTTTCATAGATGCTATGATTTGTATTAGGCTAGCAGTGTTCACAGTACAGATGGTACTTTAGATACTGCTAAAGCAGTAATCAGTGATAGAAGTTACCCTTCTTTGTTGGATTTGGAGCAGCTGAAATTGTCTCTTACCTATGGGGAGACTTTCTTCTTTTTCTGCTTACTGTTTTTACTGAATATATTGCATATGTAGCATTCCTGTTAATATTCTTTGTCATATTGTAGTCTTTCGACTTCTTCAGTTTATCCTTTCTACTTAGACACCTTTTGAGGGCTGTTACTTAACTTTGGTTCCTAAAGCATCTGTTCATAACGCAGCTAAGATTTTTACTTCATAACTTGACACTGGATATTTAGAAGACTAAGTAATCATTTTAAAACTGCCAGGACTCTGCAGATATGACAGAATAGCGAGAAGAAGGGGCTCAGGATACTGATATGGGGTATTGTTTTTCTACTATGAAATTACATTTGTTCTGGTTGCTAGGATTCTTTTCAGTCTATATATACCATACAGTGCCCTCTTCCCTGATTCTCTCATCAACAGAGGTATAAATTTTGCTTGTTACAGAAGAGATTATGTTGGAAACATGGATGTGACTTTTATCTAATTGCCAAGGTTCATAATATGCAAGTACTTGAGTTACCTTTGAAATGAAATGTCTCTTTATATTAACATTTTTAGAAGCATGTTGAAAATAACTGCTTCATATTTTCTCCATGTTTAAAGCCAAAAGAAGTTATGAAAAAGTTCACACATTATATTTTGGCTCAGCCTCTAAATCCCTGTATGCATGATACTTAACAATGCATATGTTTTTATCAGCTTTGATTTTTCCTAAATATATACCTGAACAAGGATTTTGCAGGATTTAAAACATCAAATAAAGGGAAGAGGAACCCTTACTTCTCTCCTAAAATTTCATGCTGATTTAATTTTGTATTAAGGAAAAGGAAAACATACCACAAAAACGTGTTTTACCTGTAAGAAGAGTTCGAGTTTAAAGGTCTTAAGGTCTAACTTTTCTAACATTTTAAATTACACAGAGGACTCTGAAGAGCAGTGCTCAGTAGTTCCAATTTGCAAGTAGGACAGTACAATTGACTTAATTGCAGTTCCTATAAACAAGGATTTGACAGGGTTTGGCCCTTAATTAACGGAGAGGACAGTGTAATTTTGCATACTAAGCAGGTGTGAGTTACAAACACACTGAAGTCTAATCTTTCAAGGTGCTTTGTGCCTTGTCAGAGCTGTTTTTCACTCCCTGTTTTCTGGAGTTAATAACTGCAATACTGTTGAGCATCTTGCAGAATAAGCCTTGAAGAGAGCAGTGTGTTTTCTGATTCTCACAATCATTGTGTGTTAGACCAGGATTTAAAGTTTTTTTCATCAAAATCTGACAGTTCTGCCCTCTTGTGATTTGACACTTGCGCGCAAGACACAGAAGAGGGAAGCAGTGTGTAGGAGTTGAAAAGTTTGTTAGTAATTAAACTAGTTGCAATTCTCTCTTTCAGACATAGCATAATCTTATTGCAAAGTAATGTTTGTGGCAATTTACACATCGCTCTGTAAACTACTGGAGAAGTTGTTCAAAAGTATAGTAAATGCTTAGAGACATGTGTGCGTACATGTCGACTAATACATAGCATATGCATGTAAATACAGCAGAAAGAGAGGCAGTAGCTCTACCTAATATATTACAATACTGTTGGACTCCTTCCACAGCTTTAAATGCAGTTATGATTTTATCCGACCATTTGGAAAGTGTGTGTAATTCATAACTCTCTCCTTTTCTTTAATGTTACGTTAATTCCTCATCTGTTGCCTCTGTAGGAATTGTTTTAAAGGCAGTTTTTAACGCTTGAAATAGTCACCCTATATATGACTAGCCAGACATCTTCTATATCTCCTGGTGCTATTTTGGGGTATTTCATTGTTTCTCAGTCCTCATCCCTCTTTTTTTTTTTTTTTTTTTTTTTTTTTAGTGACTTTTTAAAAAAAAAAAGTATCTCGATAGGAAAAAGCCAGAAGCGCCAGTGCTTGCCAGAAGAAGCTTGCTTCCCACCCTCTGCCTTACCTTGCGCTGGCGGGCTATAGCACTCCCGGGTGAGCTGGTGCTGCACGGCGCGGGCGCTGCGCGGTGGCATCGGGGCTGCGAGCATTCCAGCGCTCCCGCTAAACAATGAGGGATGGGCGCGCGGCCGCCCGAGCCTATGCAGCATTACGTCAGCGCCTTGCCATATAAGGCGCGGTGCAGCCCCGCCGGGCTGCCCGGTGCTCTCCGCCGGCGGCCGCAGCCTGGGCGGCTCGGCGCTGGAGACCTCGGCTGCCCTGGGCAGCTCGTCCCCCTCTGGGCAGCTCGTCCCCCTCTGGGCAGCTCGTTCCCCTCTGGGCAGCTCTGCCCGCCCTGGGCTCGGCCCCGGGTGCTGGCTCCGGCCGAGCCCAGCGCTGTGTGAAACGCTGCGTTCGTCCACCAGCTCAGGGCCAAGAAGAATGTGCGGAAGGTTTGGGTTAGGGCAGTTCCCCTCTAGCACTGATAATGAAGTCGTTAGAAGTTGTTACTGAATAGGTACAATGTTTTCCACTTAGTCCCGCAGCCTGGAGTTTGAAAACGGAAAAACTGAATTCCAAGTAACCTTTTTAATTAGTTGTTCTAAGGGACCTTTTAATGTTTTCCTTTCCTTTTTTTTTTTTTTTTTTTCTCCAATATGACAGAAAATGTGACTTTAGCCGAACTCCTCTGAGTGGGATATGAACTTTGAGCCTTCCTTTTTTTTTTTTCCTTCTGTAAAGAGTCGGGGTCCTTGGAGGATAGTATTTTATTTCCTGATGATGTAACTACTAAACAATTCTCTTAAGTGATGATGGGAAGGCCAGATGAAATCTGATTTTTTTTTTTTCTCTTCAATGTTTTTTCTACCAACCCCTTTCCTTTTTCGTGTGTTTGTGTTTCAGCTAACACAATTAAGCAGTCCAACCAACTATTTTTAGTAAGAAGGTCTTAAAGAAATGAGTCGTTTGTTTTAATATTTAGGAAAGAGGCAGAAAGCCAAAAACTTAAGATTTAGATTGAAGAACTTAAAATGTATCTCTTGTATTCCCCATTCTTTACTGTACACCCTGAATAAACATTGAGGACAGAAGGAAGAAATACTGGAAATAGGCACAAAATTTGTTACTGAAAATCCACTAAGGGTTAATGGGAGTCAGTGAAATAAACTCCTTTTATGTTGATGGGTAAATTAGACCGTTGAAAGGCTATTAAAGTGTAGGGTGTTAAAGTAGGTGCATCCACAATTAATTTGCAGCATTTGAATTTTAGTCTTCGTCTCTATAGCTTAAGCTGTTCTCTGCCTGCTTTTAGTGTGTTTTGTCATATTGAACATAATGCTAACATAAGGCAAGTTACTTATTTGGGGGTGTTGTCTGTAGGTATGAAGACAAATGGTGATTAAGATATTTGCATTTCATTTACAAGACAGACATCTTCTAGCTATCTTGCGTACATCTACCCTAAGTATAGCCTGAAAAAGGTACTTATTCTTTAGTTGGATAATTCTAAGCAACTCCTTGCGTTGTTACTGAGTAAAGACTTCCTCAGAGCTGTGCTGCTTATTTGTATGGGTGATCCTGCTGTGTCCTCTCTGTCAGTTTCTGAGAAAGTTCAGACTTGGGTGCCTCATCAGAAAACTTTCAAATTATTTAATACTAACCCTTCCCAAATGGTTTTGGAGATAGAAAGCATCTTATTTGAATATACCAATGGACAGACCAGGATAATATTTCATTTGCTATTCTAGGGAGATTCAATAATCAAATCCAAACAAAAACAAAATAACCTGTTCTTTAGCTGATATTGACCTATTCAGTGGCTTGGCTAATGTTTTTGGAAGCTAACAGTTCGTCTAGTTTTTCTCAAAAGTATTATGCCAATATGGATCATTTGAAGCACAAGCTCATCCAGGTGACCCTGATGTGGGGAATATCTTCTGCTACAGACTCAGCCTTTCTGCTGGGACTCTGTTTAAAATGACAGGACAACTGCAGGTGCAAGGTGCTGTCTTAGAGCAGGCTGTGGAGGTACTGCTGTATCCAGTTCTGATTAGCAGGGGGAGTCAGGGAAGTTATTCACTGGAAGGTAGGTAGGAGTTAAATGTGAATGCATTCGTTTTTACATATGCATGTGTGTATGCAAGCATATAAATCCTCAGGGGTGAGAACTACTGTTTCTGTCCTGGGGTTTGGGTTTTTTTCTTTCCTTCTCTTTGCAATTGTTTTGTTTTTCTGCAACTTTCCCTTCACCTGCACACACCCTGTTTCTGTAGACTATATGAAAATTGCCTGCATTTTTGTTCTCCCACATGAAACAGTTGTTTTAAGCCATAAGCAGCTTTGAAGAAGAGGACTTCTCAAAAGCTGGTAATCAAAAAATCATCCTCACAATCTAGTTCTGTTCTGGAGTTGCAAGGAATACAGCTCAGATAGTGCTGGTGTTAAGTTTACTGGTAGTCTGGGAGCAGGGAATAGAGAATGCAAGTCCTTCTGTTTATAAGTCTGTGTTTACATCTGGGGATGGCCAAAAAACAAACTTCTAGTTTCTTAATTAATTCTTCTCTGCAATACAAAAGTGCACATCTGTGACCTTCTGCAAGCCAGCTTTATCGAAGAGCATCAGCTGAGTGTGTAATGACCTGACTTCCTTCTCTCATGTTGTCGTGATTTAAATCACAGAGTACAGTGCTATTCCAAGCCCTGTTAAGGAACTATATTATTAAAAATTCCAAGTTCTGGACTACTATAACATGAAAAGCTTATTTTTATCTGAGGCAATGAATTGAGTTAAAAGAAACCTTCCTTTACTGCTTTTTTACAGTTTCTTTCAGTATCTGTAGGTGGAATCCTGGCACTGATGAACTACACCAAAGAGAAAAACAAAAAAGCCTTTAGGCAGGCAGCTATGTCTGTCTTATTCTCCATTCCTCCCTGAAAATGACTTCTGGTTCCTTAGTTACCACGTATCGTTTTGCACAGAATTGGTGCATTTGCAAGTATTGTGACGGCAGAAGGAACTGCGGATTTGTAGATATTGGAGACCAAAAGAAAATCTTACTAAATCATTTGGTGCATCTTCTGTAAATGTAGGGCTGCTCTGTGCAGCTGTTTGCAGTGACTTTTGTCTAGTCTCTGCTTATCGTTTTGTATTGTTATTTGTGCCCACATTCTTTCTGGAATTTACTTAAAAAAGAAAGAAGCTGGAGAGATGGAAGATTACATGAGGCAAGGAGGAGATAAAATAAGCTAAAAGACTTTGAGGCAGTTGTTTAGACTTTATCTGAAACTATCTGAATTCCTCCCATTACTTCCATCGTTAAACTACTTCTCTTTCCTTTTTCTTCCCATGGCATTTCATAGCAGCAGTTCCAGTGTCCTTAAACCCATAACCTATCTATTGCAGCATTTGACCCCTTCCTTTGGCCATTTTGTATCTAAGATAAATAAAGGAAATTAGAACTTGGGCCTCAGTTCAACAAAGCACTTAAAACATAGCCCTGTGTATTTTTGTTGAAAAAGGAAAGGACTTCAGCAGAACTCTGATTTTAATGATATATTGAAATGCTTGGCTGAATCAGGCTCTTGGTCACATTTACTTCATGTAGATATTGTTGAAGCTTGGGCTTTTGAAATTCTCCCTGGGGTCTAAATCTTTAGGTTACTTTCATATTCCAAAAATAAACATCTACTGAAGTACAAGCACTGTCAAAGATTTTATTATTATTTTACATTACTTAAAACTGTTCGCTTTTTTGGAGGTAGTCTGCTTAGTTTTGCATGTGATACCTGGAGAAATGAAACATATGCAGAATTGACAAGCTGAATTTTATTGCCTTTCATAAATCTGATCTGATATTTAACATTTTAATAACTCGTGTGACTTCAAGGATTTTTCTCCACTGTGTGCTCAGCCTTGTCTCTGAAATCTGTGGGAGTTTGGACATTACTCAGTGGACGAAGACTCACTCTAATTATTTCTCAGATTAATAGTGTCCTTCAAAATTTTTCTAATTTATCTTTATTATTTCTCCTAGCATTGTGCTTGATGATCTCTTTGATTTCACCAATAAAGTGTTTTAGGGTTTCATATCCAAGTGTACAGATTAATTTCTGAATATTGCAAAAAGAAATATGGAGGTTATTATGGCTTATTTACAGTCTGAAATATACTGACAACTGATAAATGCATGTGGAAGGCAAGGAGGAGAAGCAGGGGAAAGTTCTAAAGACAACATTCTTCAGATTCATGTGTCTTTTCCTAGGGACCATGGGTGGAAAGAGATTCATATCTTCATTACTCTGTGGTTTTAATTTTTTTTGGCAGCAGGAGGAAATATTTTTTCAAACTTTCCTATTGTTTGCAGATTCCATTATTCTCCCTTTTTTTGGCAGACACAAATAAAATTCCTAGCCAAATATTAAGGATAATTAGATCCCTTTATGTTGGGCGCTGTATTGGGAAGTTGATGACTGCACCTCTCAACTACTAATGGCTTCTAAGGAGAACTTGCAAGTGCTTCGTATCTGCTTGTGAGGTGGTTTCATTTTGTTTATGGGATGGAGGTAATTTTTTATGAAAAGTCTTTTTTTTTTTTTGCATGGCAGAGTTTACCATGAACAAACATGAATAGAATTTAATTTGTATGCCTTCCCCTACTGTGTATAAACCATACATAGCCAAGTAATCTTTTCTCCATGATGAAATGAGGTACTGTTACTTAGTTCATGAAAGCTCTGTATAAGAGTGTATTTTAAGACGAAGTTTGGGATTGGAGGTTTGTTTTGTTTGTGATGAGTTCTGCAGTGAGATTTTTTTATAAACCTACCCCCACCCACAATATGCCTGTCTAGCTGGGCTATTTCTGGAGGCACGACAGCCGTTTCACTATTAATGCAATAGCAAAAGTGAGTTGTAATCCTGTGAAGACTTAGGACCTTGGAAGGTGCTAAGTTTCATGCCTGTGAACATGCTTGGATGTAGAACATATTTTAAATATCTGTCTTTAGTCATTAGAAAATAAGAAAAAGTGACACTATGTACTACTTCATCCATTTCCTTTGAATTTGGTCAAAGCAAGATTCTTTTTGTAGAACTTCAGGGAAGTGGTGTGGCTGAAACATTTTGAGCTTCAAGTCTGACTCCACATGAATCCCTGTCTCTTTTTTATGTATTAATCTAAACTGTGAGTTCAGTCATTTTATTCAAAGTGATCAACTCCCTTTCAGAGCAGTATAATTCTTGTTTGAATAAAAACTGCACAGGTTTGTTGACTCAACTTTTCACACTGCCATGAATTGACCATGGTGCCAGTGGAGGATGTTTCTTTTAAAATCATCTTTGATGATATGAGGTGAAAAAGTAGATCAAGTTATTGCAGGCTCTTTCAACTCTTCCATATCATTCACTGTCTCTTTCATTATGCTTTTCCCCTCATGTGTGTTGTTCCTGCACTTGTTGCTGGGTGATGCCGTTCCACCAATGGCTTGGAGAGCAAAGCCCAGCACACAGGTAGAAGGACTTGGCATTCAGTGCGTTTCTTGCAGGTTGCAAGTTTACAGGAGCCTCCTGAGGCCATTGACTGCTTTGGGAGCACAAGGCTGTCAGGCACACGCTTAGGTGAATGCGGACTTGAATGCAGCATCGGAACTGGAAGAAGGCTCATTGGTGCCATTGATGCTATGCAAAGAGGAGTACAAAGTTGTCATGCTTTTTTTCTTTTTTGGTGGTTAAGTAGAGAGAATCCAGAATTAAAATTTATCATGAAGCCTATATTTCATTGTTATAATTCTGTTGAACAGGCTTCTCTTGCCTCCTACTGATTAACCCAGTGAAAACAGAGCTGTTAAAGAGCTTTTCTGAAAGGGACTAAGACTCTAGAAGAATGAGTATGGATGCTAAAGAAGGCAAAATTTGCAAGGAGAGAAAGTATTTTTTTGCTGGGCTGCCTGCATTAACAGAGTAAAATACAAACATGCTCTTGGGCCCAGAGGCCCTTCTTTGGGTCTCTAGATGCTGCATTTATGTTACAAAATCTGTGTAATAACAGACATCTTTTCTGTCTTGATAAATTCCCTCCCTAGGGTTCCTGGTAAGAAATACATTCAAAAAGGCTTTTCTTATTCTCTGTGATTTCAGTAGCTATACAATAGCTCCTGTTAAAAGCACAGTGCTTCGAGTTATTGGTGATTTTGGTACCTGTTCAAGGAGTACGTGTTGAAATAATGCAGAGGCAAATGTATCCTATACAAGCTGTTTTAGATTGCGGATTCCTAGGGATGTAATGTAACTCGTAAAACTTTGATCCCTTTGGGATTCAGAATTGCTGAGCTATCTGATGGATTCATAGTTTAGAAATGTGACTTAGTTGTGCGTTTCAGTTCTCTGGTCTGGAAAAGTATTTACAGAATTTCTTGATCTCCTAGGGTGTAGTTACATGTAGCTCTTTGTGTTAGTCTTGCCCACAGCAGGTACTGTTCAAGGAGTCTCTTGGGCTTGGGGAAATGTATTTAGCAGACTCAGACACTCCACAGCTCCAGAGTCTGCAACAAAAATTTTACAAAACCCTTGAGTGAGGAAGGGGAACAAATACAAAAGGGTATTAATTTGGCTTTTTTACAGCAGCTGGCATGAGACATATCAGCCTTAAGAACCATTACGTTAAACTCAGCAATATTGAAGTTGTGTCATTATCTGGGAACACTTTTATTGATTTCATGTCTCCGGGTGTTACGTCAACAGGATGGACTATTACTAAGAAGGTCTTTTAGGAGATGAACTAAATGCTTGAGTAGCCTACAGCTTGCTTCATGCTTGAAAACTGACCTAAAGCACCAAAAAAAGTGGTTTAAGGAAATTTCTCTTCCAGCACCTGAAGAAAAGGCAAAATTTTCTTTTAGTCCCTAAAATTCTATGTTCTTTAAACAGTATTCCCTTCAACCTTTCCCACTGCTTTATAGTCTGCTTTATTTTGTGGAGTTTTTTAGTTGTTGAGTGCTTTATTTTTAACCTGTTTTGTTCAGTTACCTATTTTTAGTTGTAAGGATGAAGCTTCTGTACCTTTTAACGTTGGTAACTTGATTGTTAACTTGGTAACTTTTAACCTGGGTAACTTGTTTGAAAGCATTTTGACAGAGCGTAATTTCCGGCTTCTATTTGCTCTGGCCAGTGAACTCCAGAGCTTCTAATATGAAGATTAATATTAATTAGATGAAAGATAGTTGCAATCCACAGAAATTGCATTTATAAAGCATGTGATCAAGATGAACTGTGTAGAATTTATTAAAGAGAGCAATGTATTGGGTTCTGTCTTGTAGTGATAGTTTCATGAAATCTCAAGTGGCATATTCTGCTATGAAGTCTCATAGTACATTTGATAATTGCTAATAATTTATCGTATAAGCAGACTGTACTATTACTCAAGAAAAAAAATAAAAAAGCTAATTTCTTAAATGGATTCAACAAAAGAACACAGACCTTAGTACTTTTAGGTGACTCTGCAGAACAAAGATTTAAGCGCTGTAAATTTGTTGATCTTTGGGTTGTTTACTTCCCTGCCCCCTCTCCAATAAATACAGAACTGTATGTATAGGTAAATATTTGTGCATAACTGTAGCCAGTAGCAAGGACAGAGGGAGAAAAGTGGTTCTAGTTATTGTAATGCAGTACTTAAGACAGTGCTTACAGCCTTTTTGTGTTTAACTTTTAAAATAATGCATAAATGTCTCAATTCCATTTATAATAAACAGAGGCCTAGAACTAGAAAGCTGAAATAGAACAAATGTATTTCTGAATTCCAAATGTATGTTGTATTGGTTAAATGAGATCCAGTTGTGCATGACCTCTTAGTTTGATTCAAGTTTAGGACACATGAAGTTTGTTAGTTCTTTTCTGTTTTACCCCATTTTTCTGATTTAAATTGTTTTTATTTCAGATTTCCTTAGTAGATGGGCAGAGGCTATTCTCACATAAATCAGTCCTTGATATTGCTGCTGAGTAAAATGGAGCATACATGAATCCAACACTACCAAAATAGGAGGAGTTACTTTGGTAGAAGCCTAAGATGTGTCCAGGGTGACATAAGGTTATATAGAGCTTGACAAGAATAAACACTTTGAGAGCTATAAAATTCCTTTGACCTTGGGGCTTGGGAACCTAAGTGGAGCCTTAACTTTCAGCTATCTGTGTATACGTAAATCAAAGCAAGTCATGCCCAAAAATGTTGCTAAGTATATTTGTCTCAGTGGTCAGCGTGACGGATGGTTGCAGTTCTTGGAGCGGTTGTGGTAGACATAGGTATCCCTGGAGCAGAAACACGCATGGCTCAGAGGCTTGTGGAAACCCTTATTGGTGGTTTTGCTCATGGAGAGCAGGCTCCAAGTTGGAGGGAATTCTGAAGTGCCTCCAGATCTGTTGGGAATCGCTCGGAAAAGTTTATATATGCAATTTTACACAAAGGTTTCTGGGTGTGTCTGAACTTCAATGAACGATGGTTGCAATGACTTCTTTCAGCTAGTTAACTTTTACAACGAGTGACTGAGGGCTGACTGTGATACCTTAGCTTTAAATGATGTCCTGGTCTGTGTTCCACATGTATTGATGTCATAGAATTTGAGTCGTTCAGCCAAACTTGGACTCACTACTTTTGCTTCAATATTGGACTTTCTTGGAAGCATTTTCTCTGTTTTAGGTACTTAGCAAAAGCAGCAAAGCTGCCCGTTTTTGGTAGTGGATTTCTACAGGCTTCAGGGAATAGCATTAATATAAGTAATACAAAAAAAAAGGGGGGGAATCATGTTTGTGGATCCTTTTGCAAGTATAGTACTTTGTTTCTTTTCATAACTGCAGTATAATAGAGAGACCAAATCACCTTGTGAAGTTGTTTGTGATCTTTTTTTCTTTAACTACTGCACCAGCTATTAACAAGTTTTTTTTCTTTTCCCCTTGTGCTCTTCTGTGCTTCTCTCTGTTTTTTACGTGCATCTAGGAGCCAAAAGCAATAAAAGAGGCTAACATTTGACAGGTGAGGTTCCAGTTTGTCTTTGTCATGTCGGAAAAAAGAAAATCCATTAGTGGATTATTGGAAGGTGGAGGGAAGGTGAAGATGCCAATGTCCAATGGAGTGACTTGGAAGGAATGGTTAGAGGTATTTTTAGCATTTGTACTGGAATGCAGGGAGGCTTATTGATTGTACTTTTGTTCCCTGAGGGAGGTCAATGGGAAAGGGAAGAGGTCCACAATCAGGAAGTAATCCTCACAGAATCACAAATGCATGCTTTTCACTTTGACATTAATCTGAGTTTAGAAAGGAAAATGCCTAGGAGTTGCATTTCTGCATGGATTTACATTAGAAATCTTGTATTTCATGTGGGGACAACTTGTTACTGTCAATTGCATGGCATTGAGGACAGTGAAAATGGTCGCATCTTTCATAATGAAGAAAAATGTTCACTTTGTTTTCTAGTAGGGCTTTAGGTTTTATTTTTTTATCTGTCTTCATTCTTCTGACATTGTTCTACCTCACTCACTATTCATAGTAATTTCTTAAGTGAGAGTAATTTTACTCAGCTGATAATAGAACCTTAGTGTTTTGTTGTGTCATGTTTCTGTTGAATATTTGAATATTTTACTTTCACTAAATGTTCCTTCTCTTTTAAAAAACACTTCTTCATTGACCTGAACTATGAAAGCTGCTATATCCAAAACCCTGTCAGGTGACAGTCCTTTTTAAGTGTATGTTTGTGTGCATGGTTTTATGACATTTATAGGCTATTAACTGTTTCTACTTTGATGAACAATGAATGTACTGAGAAAGTGTTCATATGCAACATTTGAATGCAAATCCTAAGTTAAACACCTTCATAACTCTTAAGCTGTGGGGATATTGATACAAGTTGGAATTACACATATAATTTCTCTCTTAGGAGTTGCACAGATCTCTTAGGTGTCCTTTTGGGCATATGCATTTCTTAAAGTTACTTAAAGAAAGCATTTTTTCTTTCTTGTTCATAGATGCAGTTTGGGAGAGAATTTTATTCCATTTTTTGAGAACCTGTAAATTCAATGAAGTTGGGCTGTTCTGTGTGGGTTTTGTGTGACTAGTTTGGAAGAAAACTGTGATTCACTTCTTGGTGTCAGAAAGTTTCTAAGAGCAAGCAAACCATAAAGGGGGACACAGCTCTCGAGTGAGTGGTTCAGACTGAAAAGTGCTTGGGCTTCTCAGTTCTGTGGTTCACAGTGAGCATGCTCAGATGTTTTGTTACTTCCAAAGAAATACTACATCATCTTATTTGCAAAGTCACTAGGCTATAGCTGTCTTTATGTCCAACAGAGTTCTCAAGTGGGATATCAAATACATGCATTACATAATCAGAACAAAGCCTTTGTTGGTTGATTGTACCCTTAGGGTGGGATGCTGAATGGTAGTTGCATATGGAAGACATAATCTTGCAGAATTAACCATTTCCTAACCATCCTATCAACATCTATGAAGTGAAATCATAGCCTGGGGATAAGATTCACTTGGGAAGGGTATAGCTAAAGAAAATAAGATTTTAAATTGGTTTAATGAGTTCATCATCTTTCTGTAAATGCACTTAAATGTATTGAAACAAACAGAAAGAACCAGAAGGGTTTTATGCATATATTTATAGACTGATTTGCTGAACTTTCATGTGGTGTAACGCCTGTTGTTAATGAATTCAAAGGAGGTAGACCAATTTCCAGTCAGTCTGTGGTTTTAATTTATTGGAAAATGATCCACTTAAAAATACCGGAAATAAAATTTTTTTTGTTATGGAATATTAAATTTGTCTTTCTAAGCTAATTTAAGCACTTTTTAGAGTTATTCACTTGTTAAGGACCATATGTGCAAAATATGTGTCTGGTGATTTTAATTGGTCCAGTTCAGAACTGATCTGGCTTTTAATAAGACCTTTTTTTGTGAAAGGTATAATATGGAGCTTATAATTCTCAAGCTACATGAAAGTGATACCAAAGTTTGGTCTTTTATTGATTGTCATGGTATTTTTTGTGATCTCAGTCTAGTTTTAATGAACCTGGATTTCATAAACCTCATTAAAAAAATTAAATAAACAGGTAAGTTCTTATTCTGTGGGAAATGAGACCACATTAAAAATCCAAAACCAAAACCCAAATAAAACCCCACATTAAAAAATCTGTTATGATGATCTACATGTGATTTCCTGTGTTGTCTTAATGCAGTTTTTATATGTGGCTTCAGGGTAAAATTGCACCGAACTTTCAAATTAAAACTGCTAGTCAGCCTTTGGGTATGTGTACCTTTTAGACTGGAAGGTCTAAAGGAAGGTCTAAGGGAAAAAATGCTGATTGAACCCAAGGCCATGGGTTTTGTTCCTGTCGTCCCTCTTGCACTGCTCCCAGACTAAATTAGGATCCCATGTGAGTAATCCATCAATATTGACTTTGCTTTTGAGATATATTTGTTGAAGAGTGGGAACTTGTTGACAAGTTCTTTTTGTTATTGTGCCTGTCCCAACATATCCTTAGAAATAAAAAAATTGATTTGGTCATTTCACAGAATTCCTCCGGTTCTTCACCAGATCAGTTTCAAATGGACAGTGCTCCCATAAAAATCTTGAAACAAGATACTGATTTTGGAAGTGTTGGCCTAAAAATACTCTCCTTGATCCTTCAAGGATCACTGGGACAGAGGTGTATGTAGTACTGAAGACCCTCAAGTGAAAAGCAAGGCATGTACAGCAGAATTTAAAACTTCCTTGTATTTTTATCCAGTCACAGCAGACAATGTAATTCTTTACCTTTTTTTTGGAAATGCATGTCCAGGACAAAGCATGGATGAGCACTCAGTAGACTTAATAAAGCTAATATGCAAAATTTTGATGAATGCAAGTTCCAGCTGTTATCCATTGGATGGGCAATAGGTGATGTTCAGCATCCTACTGACTTGCTTTTCTTTTACTTATTAGCAGTTCTGTTTAGAAAAGTGGAGAGGGGAGGGTTGGGTAGGGAAGGAGCCTGTGTGACATTTTCTCCCTGATAGTTATTCATGTAGGCATCTTTCAGTCTCCCAGGGATATTTATACCAGTTGTGGAGCAGACATTGGGACAAAGGATTACTAGTTAATTTGGGGAGCTAAAAATACATGTGGCAGATGTGTTAAGGAAAATGCCACCACAAACACCCTCCAGGTTTTGGTAGGGAAGCATCAAAGCTGTAGGATTTCTCTCTTTGATGGTGGAGCTTGCCATATAACCTTTCTGCTTTTTGGCCTCTCTGAATTAATCCTGAATACTACTCAGAGACACAAGGAAAAGCATAATTCTACATCAATTGCAGTCAGCTTCATAGGACACCTTGGAAGTAACAAACATCAAACCCTGGGATGAAAATTAGTTGTAAAAAACAGGTAAAAATTCTTTTGTTATTAAGAATCACTTAATAACAAAACAGCGTAAATAAAGTGTAAAAAACAGGTAAAAATAACCCAGCATATCCAAGAAGAATCACTTAATAACAAAACAGCGTAAATAAAAGTAAGATGTGCTGGATAGTTTCCATTCTTACCATAAACCCCTGTCTTTAAGTAATTAACAGTGGCCTTGCAAAGTTAGGAAAATACCAGGTTTCAGGCTGTGCATCTCTGTTGGTTTCATTATGCTCTTGAGAATTTAAATGGAGGCAAAACATAATTCTTTAGTCTGTGATTATGCAGGTTAGGTAATTTTCTGATACTGAATGTATGGTTCCCTTTTTTCCTTTGGAAACCTCTGTCTGCATCTCCTCACATTAAAACAAACCAACAATCAAAAAACCCTAACTAAACAAGAAAAAAAAGAACCCAAAAATCTGAAATCAACCAACCAAAGAAATGGAAAACAAAACCAGAAAAGGAAAAGATCTAGTATTGCTATGTGGCAGCTGGGATGCAGATAATCAGTGCAAGAGCATCAGAGAAGAAAATAGTGAAGTTTTATTTGAATTCAATTTAGTTTAATAACACTTTTATTCCATCGAAGTTCTCTTGAAGGTGGCCAACATACCTACTTCTGTGCTGTTTGTCATTGAGTTACTCCTTTTGGAAACTTGTAAACTTGTTTAAATAATTTATTTCTTGATGAACTAATTACTTCTGTTTATTGGTACCAAGGTAGCTGCTCACTTCTCTTTTAGTGGATAACATCCATTTTTTCCCCCCTCCATTCATCTTTTACTCTTTTTTTCTTCCCACCTTTCTGAAGAATTATCTGCATGATTTTAGCTTTTCATGGTCTTCTCTTGACAACAAAAACAAGGGCATCTTAAGATTGCATTATGCCAGCAACATCTATAAATGTTCTTTGAGGTCCACTGCTCTGGAACTGTGAAGTGTGTGCCCAAGCTGACCCTGGGAAGCAGGAGTTGCAGGGAGAGAGACTGCAAACCACTGGTAAAATGAGCAGTGAGTTTACAAGAAAAGAATGCTGGATCACCAGTGTTGATGCTTGGGTAAGCGATTCACAAAGGAATCTTCCATCTGGAAACTGAAAGGAGAAAAAGTTTATTTAAGGTGGCCTTTAAAAAAAAAAAGGTAAAAAATTGCTTCTCCAGTACATGGCTGCAGCTATATATTTTGCAGCATGAGTCATAGATGGCTTTATAGTTCTACATCCCCTTGCATAGGAGGAATAAACTTTGGAGAAGAGGAAGTTAAGAGAAAACAGAAGTGTGAACAAATGCTAATGGTGCTCTCTCTGGCTCCATTCAGTCTGCCATTTCATCATACTTGAAGGGGGTAATTCAGAGATTCCTTTCTTGGCATATAAGTGGCAACATATGTTTGAAACAGTGAGTGGAAAATGTAGGAAAAAAATGACAGGCATATGGCAATAGGAAGGCAAGGAAAAATTTGTTGCCCTAACGTTAGCCACATAATTGGTACACTTAACTTGTGAGGGACTGATTTATTTAAAGACAAAAATGTATGCTCCATTTATTCAGGTTTTCTATACGTGGCCTTCATCTTATAGTGCCTTCATAATTTCTTTGCTCTCTGAGGGAGTGGAAGATGATAGGAGAGGTTCAGAGCCTCAGCCAAGGAATAGAGGGGGAAATCTGGATGCAAATAGACAAACCAACCTTCATTCATAGCCTCATTTTAAAACAGGAAGAATTGAAAACCTCCTTTATTTTAATACTCAGTTTTGTGCCTTTTTTTTTTTCCCCCATGTTGAGTTAGGAAGAATGTTTATGGCTTAATGCAACATAAGATGTACTGCTTAAAGAATAGAATAGCTGTCCTGGAAACAGGCATCATCCAAAATAGTGTTTCCAGTGTGAAGTACATGCTGAGGTAACCTGCTGACTTTTGTCAAAGAAGGGTTTCTACCCATGCATATGTCTGTGCACAATTGTAAGCAAAATGCAGTACCTCAAACTGTATGTGATGCAGAGAGAAGGTGGGTAGCTCTTTCTGTTTCCTCAGTTAATTTTGTGCCCTGAGTTGAATAATTCATTTCAAGGGAGAGTGTTGTTGAGAAGGCTACGGTCAAACCTGGTCTTGTAGATCTTCTGATGACATGCAAAATGTGTGTTTAGGAACGCCCTTTGGCCTGAAGCTGAAAACTCTACAATCTAAATAATATATTCTCAAAATGCTTAGGAGGAAATCAGTCTGTTTTCTTTCTATTGAAAAATGATTAATCAAAGCCCTGGGAGAATGTCTCCCACCACACTGGCCTTTAGAAATGTGGCCTCTTCTCTGAAGAGTGGTGAGGCCCTTCGGGAACTGTAACTTGCCAACTGATTGGTCATGTTATGGCCCTTATTCCATGGGGATCTTAGTCCTTGCATGGAAATGGAAAATTGACTAAGTGACATTTTAATTTTGTTCACTCTTGTCTCTGGCCTCTTTTGGCTCTGGGATTTTATGGTCTAGTGATTTAATTTTGAGATGCTAAGTCTTATGTGAGATTATAAATACTGGTAAACTGATTGATTATGCCAGCAAATGTAGCTTGTTCTGGGGAAGTGAAGGACAGATGCTTTACCTATCTTATTTAAATTCAGAAAGTATGCTGTGTTAAACTTCTAAAAATAGATAAAAAGCCAGCTTTTTAAAGAAACAAAACAAAAACAATGAAAACAGCCTCCATAATTAGTATTGTGTTAACAAGTAACACACTGAAAACTTGAGAAATCTGAACTATTATCTCTGCCAGAGTAAATGACATCACAAATACTGTCAGCAAAATGAATTAAATGTTTTGAAAGGAAACCTATGTATGTTATTCTGGTTGTCACCCATGTTAGCAAAAAGCCAGGAGAATGCATCTGAAATTTGTAGAAATCTCTGGAGTTAAAAAGGAAAAAAAGAATTTCTAACTATGTGGAGAGAGGAACCTGTACAACAAAAATTATTAGTGTACTGCTTGTTGGGGAGGAAAGAGGAGATGTTTTTAAAGAAGTTTCAGGAAAGTTATTAAATAGTCTCTATTTGTTAGCTTCTGTATGTCTTACTTTACTTACATGTAAATGCATTCAATTGCCCTGTAATTTGTCTTGGTTATTTTGTTTGATTGTTGTTTTTTTAGTTTAGTAAATGGACCTTGGTGGAATCACTTCCACGCAAGCAGAATCCTGCAAATGTAAATGTGTGGACTACAGTGATGCAGGTCAGAAGGGACAGGGACATGTATCCTCCTTTCTATGAGGCCCTTCCTCCTAATTATGCATCAGTTTGAAGAGTCCATTTAAAGAGGTTTGGTCGTTTTGTTGTTCTGGTCATGTTTTGGTTTCTGAGCAACTAATGGTTAAGGAGAGAACTACATTTTGTGTCATAAACACTTCAGCTGACTGGAGTTTTTCCTTGAATTGGCCATCACACCAGCATAAAATGGTGTGAGGACTTGTCATGTTTGAGGTAGAGCTTTTTGCTTCAGTAATTGGCTAAAACATACAAACTATGACCTGCTGTCAGTTGTCAGAAGGGAATCAGTGCATGGTTCTTACATCGTTGTACTTCGCCACCGTGTAACTGTAGTCTCAAGGTGTGACATCTTTATGGTGTGGGAAACTCCAAATGGTTTGTACAGCTTTGTAAAGCAGCAGGGTTGTAGCCTGTCTGTGTGCCATGAGTGGCAACCATCGAGTAGAAGGGCAGATTTCAAAGGGCCATGTATGGGCTGCTTGCTGGGTATGGAACACACGAGCACGAGTAGTTATTTCTTGTGGAATGCTAGCAGTGAATTCATCCATTTTCCCTTTTCTTTTCTTGAGTTGAACAGTAGTTCTACTGCTCCATTTTACTTCAATCACCATATAGCAAATGCTGAAGGAGAGACAGTCACTGCTGTGTCATCCCTCCCTGACTGAAGGTTGAAATCTGTGCTTTTATGCCACCTGTCTTTAGAAAAGTTCTACCAGGATCTTGTCTTTTCCTAATAAAATGATACATACTTCTCTAGATCAGCTGAGCTTTAGGATCTTGTTCTTACCAAGAGTACTGGCAATTAGTTGCACTGTAAAAAATCACTCTTGTTTTTAATGAACTTTTAGCTTCTTAAAGTACAGCTTTGGGTATTTGAAAAAAGCTTTGTGCAGATGTGTAGCTCCGACTACTTCTGCGTGTCTGACCTGTGCTGGTGCACAGCAGTGGGTATGAACTGTTCTGAGTATAGTTGCAAATTGAGTTGGATTTGGGTATCACCGTCATGGTGGGGTTCAACCTGCCTTTTCTAATGCTGAGAAGATGAGATTTTCTCTCAGCTGCAACTTCTAATAGGAGTAGACTTGAGCTTCTTCAAAATTCTTTAAATCCTTTTATCCAGTGTCCTTGGAATTGTTTTTTCAGGCTCAAAAATAAGCTGTGTTGGTTTACTGTACTGGGATGAGTTTCTTCTATGGGTCTTGGGGATCAGTATTCTTGTTTACTTCCCCATCCAGTCTGGATTGCTGATGCTGTTGTAGATTGTTTTCCATGTTGAAATTTTGCCTGGAGATGATTAAGAATTGCATGCTCTGGAGAGCTCTCTGAATAAACTAAAGAGACAACAAACCTAATGCTTTGGGGGTTTATTGCAAATTATAATTTGAAGTTTGTAAATATTCTAAGAGGAGGATGCAACATGAGTAGAGTAGAGATCCTATGTAAATATTTGGGGTTTAAAGTCTAGAATGTCTTCTGATGTTGTTTTATATCATTTCCTTTTAAGCTGAATGTTTGTATGTTTTTAAAAGATGTAAACTCCTAGGATGTTAGCTTATTAGTGTGGAGAAATTAAAGTGTGCAAAAATATCTTACCTGTATACTAGTGAAATAAATATTTCAACAATGTGAATAGATGACAGTACCTGAAACCTACATGCACTTGAGATTATGGTCACCAGGACAGGAATTTTACATTTCTGATTGATTCCTCCCCATCTGGGAATAGGCATTACGAACTCCTTTCTCCTTGCTTCCTTCCAGGAATTCAAAATATCTTAATTTTTTTCATATTGATTTATATGTACTTAGGGCACCAACAACAGCCATTGCTATTTCATAGTGACTTGGAAGCAGGGAATAAAAAGACTGTATAAAGCATGTTAGGACACTTGTTCTAGCATAATATCAGGACTCTCGGCATAGGATGCCTAACAGAAGTGTAGGAGGCAAACTGTAAAGTAAGCATGGACAGAATAATTTGTTCTGTAATAATGTCTCATTTTGATTTCTAATCAGAGATACATTTGATTTCAAAATAATATTTTTCTCTTCTTTTTCATGCATGCTGATGAATCCTCAGAAACAAGTATTAACTGTTTCAGTGCCTTTGTTTTTCATCTAAAGGCTCAGCAGAATTGCCTAAATTTTTGGGCTTTGGAATTTCTGGTTGAAATGTCATAATCTCTTCATCAATAAAAGAAACAAGCTTTTTGATGTACTTTCAGGTTTGGAGTTACCCTGTTTTTATGTTAATAGAGGCTGTCTTTCTCCATAATGCGAGGTAAACTAAAGAACACTTCCTGAACAGCCTTCACTCTCCATCCATAAGGCTTTGTGTGTGATGCATTTGATTGTCTCCTCTCTTAATATATGAAACAAGAAATCACGCAGAGAGGGTAGGTGAGTGAATGTATAAATGGGTATGGAAATTTCACTGACTATGGATGTTTCAGTTGAAAGGTGGAATGCAGTAAAGAATATCAGATGTATAAATCTGTAAAATAAAATGTATCTTAATATGCATATGTGCAAAAATATGAGCGTGTGTGTGTGTGTATATATGGACTTAGGTTTGTCTAAGGCATTAATGTCAAATTCCCGGAAATGTGGTGATGAGAGAGGACCGTTTTAGCTCATGTCAGGACAATGTGCTTCAGTAATTTCTCCATCCCTGGAGAGCTTATTAAACACTAAACAAAATGTCTCAGAATATAACTGATTGAGTGTTTTAAATTATGCCCTTTTGTTTGGCTCTTGGCCAGCTGCTCATTGCACAGGGCTGTGGCAAACAAAACCTGTAATTTACACTGACAGCATCATGCAGTTCACTCTGCAAGCTTCTCAACTCAGAACTTTTATAAAGTAAACATTCAAACAAACCTCAGGTTCTTAATGTAAACACATTTTGTAACTCCAAACTTGGCCAAACAGTTAAGAATCAAATAAGGGACTGTATTTTTTCCCCTTCCCATGAAAATGTCATAATATATTTTTCCTTTGCTTTGCTGATAAATATGGATATCTCTACATGAGTAATGAGAAAAGACAGCAGTAATCAAAGAACTTTTTTTCTTTCTCACATGTCTTTTTTTTTTAACCATGTGCCTTCAGCACCAAATTCCTAACTTTTATTTTTTCCTACCAAGTGTATCTTAGTGAGGACTGACACAAATTCCACTATACATGGGATAACTGCTTATCACAGTCCACTTGGTCCAAACTCAGAATGCAAAATGCAACTTAGTGGACTTCTATGAAATGTATAATTCTCAGATATTTCTGTGATTTTGCTGTTTGCCTTTTTTTTTTTATTCCCCCAATTTGATGAATTCATTTTCTTTGAAAAGAGTGTTTCCTTAAAACTGAAATGTGAAGTCTAAATGTGTCGGCAGAAATAAAACGGTAAGAAATCGGAATGGGCAGATGCTGTAGATGTGAAACAGACAAGCTGCATCAGAGCCATCAGTCAATACCTGCACATGAGGGAGAAGTACAAGAACCTGTGCTGCAAGTGATTGTGCTGTAAATAAAGAGCCCAGGACAGATTTATCCTGCAAATTGCCTAATCAAAGAGAGGTTATGGAAAGGAGTAGTGACCTAGCTACGTTATCTATAAGTTATCACTTCTGGAGTGGGATTTTAGTTTGTGTAAAGATGCCTGTCTTCAGTCACCTGAGTGGAGCTGTCGTGAGTGTATTTCTGTGGACAACACTGGGATCTTTGGCACCAGCCCCTAAATGGAGGCATCTGAACAAAGTCCCCCACTTTAGATCTGTAAGCTGAATCTTGCCTTTAATACCAAACATGGAACAGTTTCTCTTTCGTTTCTGAACATAACAGCTACAGTCAAAAGCAGAGGGGGGGACATGAGCAGGAGGAGGACAGAACTTGCTCCATGTTAGGCTTACTAGAAGGTGCTGTGGTACACCTGTCATGAGATCATCTGGATACCTCATGTAAGAATGGAGAAACAGAAACAATCTGAATAGGAAGTGAAGGTTGGGATTCTTTTTGAGCTGCAACCAAAACTACATGTTTTGCCATAATGACTGCAAAAATATGTACTCTTTATAGAGCTGATGACAAGAACAGAAAAGGAAATTAAATGATTTTAATACTAAGGACTAAAGTATCTGAGAACAGATGGATCAAATAGAATAAACACTTGAAAGAAAAAAAAGAAACCAATGCACAGAACTTGCATATGAATGTCTGTGTAGTATATACTTTATGAAGTATTTACAAATTCCTCTAATGTAGTTGTTTGTACTCTCTTGTTTTATGTGTTTGTTCTGAATGCAATGGCACTGAGTAAGGCTTGGCACCTGTAATGACTTACAGCATCATCATTCCATTTTATGCAGGAAAGTGAGGAGTTTGTGTCAAGTAAGGAAGGACTTCCTGAGTGTAATACAGCATATTATCAGCTTTTTCTTTCCCACTGCAATTATAATAGCTGAACAAACAAAATAACATGAGAAGTTTCTTAAATAATTAAGGTAGAGGTCTGGATGCTACAAGGAAGTGGAATGGTGTTAAAATGTTTCAGGACAGATTTTTTTCTGCATTCCTGGTATTAGTGGCATCTTGTGATGGAATCCATATACTCCTGTGTCCTAATTCTTGAAGGTATTTCCGTGTCTTAAATATTCATCATACGAATTTTGTCTAAGTGCTCTTTTACTTGTATGCATTCATTCAAAGAGGACTTGTGATATGTTCTCTCCAGCATTTTTTGAGATAAATATAATTGAAGCTATTTTTAGTATTTTTCTTTTAAAAACAAACAGCCTCTCCCTTTCTTCCTGGAGGTAGGAGAGCTCTGCTTTATTGGGAATGATTTTTAAAAGCCTAACTGTTCCCATCAGCTCAGCATCTTCCTTCCTCTCCCCATTATTTTTATGAACTGCTGCATGCCTTATTTCATTGGGAAGTCTGGCTGCGGCTCTCTAGGAGGATGAAGGCTGCACGCCTGAGCTCGTTTGAAACTATGACGCCACATGCTAGTACTTATTTCTTTAAATTTTGACTAAATATTTCATTTATTTTCAAGAGACTTATGCATGGGTTCCTATGATCTCATACTTTGATTTTTAGAAAGAAAAGAAGGAGAAAGTGAAGGTTGTGATATCCTACAGCTATCCAAATACTCAGCTTTTGCAATGGCAAATCAAACTTCTGATACTGCTTCTTCATTTGGGTGCAGTGAGGATAGGTAGCTGTTTGTAAGTACAGCATTATTTGCTGTGGAAAAAAAGCTGTCTGTTTGTATAGTGAAACAAAATGAGTTATGGAAGTTTGGCTTATGACTGGATTTGTTTTATTGCCCAACAATGTGCAAGCTACCTGGCTTTCCACCCTGTTGGGAGGAACACAGAGTTTTTCTGCAACATACTCTTATCAGGGTCAAACTGCACTCTTGCTTAATAGCCTGGACACTAAAAGATACCTGTTTTCAAGAGCCCAGTAGACAATGAATAATTCAGAAGTCTTTAATTCTTTCTTGCATTTTAGTTGAAATCAGCTTAGGGATGAAGAAATGGGATGATGATGGATAGGCACACAGGCTAAGAAACTCAGTTAAAAGTTGGCCTTTGTAAATATCTGTTTCAAACAATTGTATGTAAATAGTCAAACCCTCAAGGGTTTTTTTATGCACATAAAGAGAAACATATCCACGCTGGGAGAGGGGTAAATGAACTGCTCTAAGCTCAGTCAGTCTTCCTTCAGTTCAGATACCAGGATTAACAGGATAGAACAGCAGAGCATTACTTGAGGACTGGTGGGGAAGGAGTGCAGACTTGGCACATCATTCTGCTTTCCCCTCAGCAGATACATGCCAGTTCTCTTCTTTACTGTAGTTTCTTCTCTTGTTAAAAACTAGTGCTGCTAAAAACTAGTGCTCGCATTTCCCAGTCAGCTTTAAAATAGTTCATCAGTTTCTCAGGCAAGTTCTTTTAGAATACTTAAACACCATTTAGTCCTCGGTAAAGTGGTAGTAAGCTTGTTGCTTTGTGTTGTACAAATTTGATTTAAAGCTTTTTCTACTTGCTAGTAGAACTGTTATTCAGGTTCAGATGACTTCACAGACTCTTTCTCCATAAAGAGTCTAATGTGAAAACCTCCGTGACTTCCAAAACAGTGGAATCCAATGCTGTCAGTCAGGGACAAATACAAATAAAAAAGAGGTTGTGACAAATGAACCAAATTAATTTCATACTTCATTGTTCAGAGGAGAAAGGTCTCCAGATTCTGATTTCAGCCATTGTCATTATTTTGGATTGATAATCAGTAGTCTAGCATTTATAAGATTATCTGTTTATATATGGACTTCAACTCTGGATATGCTTTTACACAGTTAAATACATTTCTCTTGTTTTGCTCCACTTTGCTGCTTTTCTTTTTTTGTTGTGGCTGTGCAGCTCCTACATCAGTATAATCTGTTCTCTAACTTTGATTTAAATACTTATCAATAGTATAATCGTATTTCTCTGGATGTTCTTCTCACATAGTTTAGAAATATAAAATCACATTCTGTCTGTGCCCACATTTGCAACTGGACAGACAAATTTTTATGTTGGATTCTTGAAATTGTATAGGAGTCCTTTCACCCGTGTTCTTTGGCTGTTTGGTTTGTAGTTGGGGTTTTTTCTTTAAATTATGCTTGTTTGAAATGCCCTTTGGTTCGACAGAGCTTTGCTATTTCCTGTCAAACTTCATTAGCTACTTAAATGCTTTATTTACAAGAGTACAGAGTTTTAATGATTGCATCCCTAATTGGTGTGTCATCCTGAACTGTGCCTGCATCTGCACCTGCCAACTTTCTGTTAAGTTTAAATAGTCTTTATCTTAAGCTTAAATACCAGTAGCCTATTTTTGTTTTATTTTAGGTAAAGTTGTGCATCCTATTCCAAAAGTCTTCCACAGTCTAATAAAATGGAACTCTTTCTTTCAGCATCATTTTCTCAACTACTTTATGAAATAGGATTGTAATACCAGAACCTGTGCTTTGGTACTAGAACTATTTCAAAGATGTAGCCATGGAGACAGTCTTGTTGTCAGGTGGCTAAAAAGCTAATTTTTTTCTCCTAGCACTTTGAAAATTCTTTTATATGATGTTATTTTTATCATGAACAGCTCCTTCTCAGTTTTCTCCAAGAAATTATCTGGATATCTGCTCTGTATCATAAAACCACCTGTCTTTGCATTTGGTAATCAGAATACCCAAGGGCAAGGTTGTGTGTACTGTTTTGAAACTCAGATCTTTGCATACATAACCATTAAACTGCACACTTCAATGAAATGCTGGCAGTGAAATCTGATATTATATGGAATTAGCTGAATTTTAAGATTAGTTGCAGACAAGAAATTTAGACCAAACTAATCTTAAAATTTGATAATACTTATAAGCATATGTGGAAAACAGGCTGATACACAGTTCATGTAAAATGAACGTTGTATGTCATGCAAGTAGTAAAAGCTCTGTTTGAAATGCTTTCTTTTCTTTCTTTGTATTGGAATGCCTGCTTTTCTTACTTTGCATCTGAAGTTAATACAGAGCTAAAGAAGATGGGAATTCACAGGGATCAGGATCTTGAATCTGTAACATACATTCCTTTGGTAAAACTATTGATTTACACACCATGCTGTTGGATATTTGCTATTGCAAAAAATGATGCATTCCAAAGTTAGGTATTACAAACCTCCTTACCCTCTGGTAAACTCAGGGCTTAGGAAGCTAAATCAGCTCAGCATTTGTGCCCTTCTGTAGGTTCAGTTCTGTATATTTTAATCATCTTTTATTTCTAGGCCAAATGATACACTCCGGGAGAACTAAAGCACATGCAGATGATCACAGTAGTTTTCGGTCTCTTAAGGAGAATTGAACTGTGTAAACTCAGAATTTACTCACTGCTTCTTCAGTCAGAGCTACAGTGTTGGCTGCTACATTGTGTTCACAGAGCACGAGAAAACGGGCTCTGAACCAATGACAATCTGTATAGGTTGATATTTCAATAAGAGTTGTGGATGACTAGCAATTAATAACATGAATTTATGGATGTGGTGCTGTATTACAGTGGTGAAGCTTTGATAAGCTTTGATAAGCATGTTTACAAGGTCCTTGGAGTTTTAATAGAGGGGTTTTCATTAACTTTATTTATAACCTATAGTTTTTATTGGCTATACTTAAATCTAGCCTATAAGGATTTTGGAGGTTTATAGCAAACTTATATAAGAAGTTAAGTAACTTTATCCAGTGAGTGTGTTTATCCAAATGTGTCGTCAAGCTTCTCAATTTCCCTTTTAGAAACCCAGTTAGGGACAGACTGACTCATTCTCCTGTCTGACAGAACACAAAGACATCCAGAGTTTAGCTGGCAAGACTGTTGAGAAAAAGGGAGAATTTTAGGATTTCAGGGAATGGGTCTTGCTTCTCAGTTCCTCAGTTGGATGCAAATGAAATTTTGAAATGAGAAACATGTGAAGTCTTGTCTAAACATTTAATAAATTATGTCCCAATTTCCTGATGACTTAAACACAAATTGTGGAGTCTGAACATTCCTAAAAGTCATCTTAATAGTTGTAAATTTATACGTCAGAGTAAGGTCTGCAGTGCTCAGAATTTCCTGATAACCCTGATGTTTCTAGCAAACAAATCAGAATGAAGGGAGAGGAGGGTGCATGGTCTCCATTTCTGCTAGGTTATATTTCCTCTTCCACAAGCTTGTGTGATTTTGTTCAGGCTATGAGGAGGAAGGAGGCTAGCATAGTGTGTAAGGAAATGCGAGATGGTAACAATTATGGTTTATTGAAATGGAAGGGAAGTTCAAGAAAAACAGGGTTTAGTACCTACTAGTACCTGATAGTGTTTGTGGGGCACCTGTCTTTACCCAGTGACTTGAAGATGCTGTGAATCAGAGTGCTGAGGCTAAGGAATTTCCCAGTAGCATGTAAAAGCCAAGACCCTGACTGCTTTTAAAAGTGAAGAGCTCTGTTTGAAGTTGCAGGTTTTTAATCAGCTCTTGTAATTTCAAGCAAAACGTGTGACTTGAAAAGGTACTGGCAAGGAAGTAAATAAGGCAAAGAGCAGCTTTAGTGATGTGCTTTTGCCGCGCCTTAACTTGGATGCTGTCTCTGCTGAAGATGCTCAGTAGATCTTGGTCAGAGAATGAGAGCAGACCTGTGCAAGGTATATCTCATCAAGCTCATGTACACATTTGAAAACAACCACGTTTCTGGATTCAGAGTTGCCCTTCTCCAGCACAAAGGCAGAGTCTGGGAGAAGGTAACTGATGCTGGGCCAAATCTGGCAGACATAAATCACTTAACTGAGTAATTCCAGTATTATTGCCTCTTTTGGACTTTTAATCTCCTATTTTGGGGAGGGGAGAGGAATAAAAGTTTTCTATGGCAGAATGCTTCCCCTGACATCTCTCAGTAGTCATCACAACTGTTGAGTTAGGGTTTTTTATCTGCTTGTTGCTGTTGTTGCTGATCAAGTTGTGGTTTGAGAGTCTTTAGTGCTGGAGCTTTCCCTTGTCAGAATGTCTGTACAAGCTTCAGTTTTTACCAGCCATGTTTCCCAGCATAAACTTTTCTGTGGGAGTGGTTAATTCTCTGCCTGCTCAGTCTTTGGAGTTCCTTCAAATCGTGCCTTACAGCGACCATTGTGTGAAATTTTATCCCAAGGGGGTGTGCAGCTGAGACCTACCACAGAAGGGCAGTGGGCAGTTCTCCATTCAGAATTGTCCTGAAGCAGCAGACCTTGCTGCAACCCACTCAAACTCTCCTCCTAGGGATTTTATCTGCTATGGAGC
Organism: Corvus brachyrhynchos; assembly: GCF_000691975.1. Lineage (NCBI taxonomy): Eukaryota > Metazoa > Chordata > Aves > Passeriformes > Corvidae > Corvus > Corvus brachyrhynchos. The sequence goes on from NW_008237619.1 coordinate 6,296,903, forward strand.
TCTCTGTTACCAAAATGGGTACCTTAAGGTTCTTTTCAGTCTCAGCCAAGTATTTAGTATCTTTCAGTAGAGGAAGTACTGTATTGAGCTGTTAAAGAGAATGAATTATTGAATGAATAGAAAAGTATAATTTTGTTTATGACAATGCAACTTTTATAGAACATTTCTAGAGGGATTGAGACCTTTCTGTATTTTGGACATCTGAAATGAGAAGTCATACTGTCGACACTGTGTTTGGAGAACAACTCTCTGTTGCTAGGGAGAGACTAGATGGTCCAGTAGTTTTTCTTCTATCTACTCCCATTTGCTACTCTGAGCCATCCACCCAACCTGTGCCTCATCATTACACACACTGAAACATACACGAGTCTGAATGACAAATTGTAAAAACCAGAGTTCATATGTCCTTCCCAAACTTTTAGATAATTTCTGTGTCTTTTTTCCAATCTTCTTAATAGAAAGGTTCAAATATTGAACATATTTTTTCAGTGTGTTCACACTCTTGATCTTCAGATTCTAAATAGGTTGTGTTACCTTATCCCAATGTGTGGTGTTTTTCTGAAAGGCTCTAAAATGTGCATTTCAGGCTCAAGAAACAAAATAATGTACTTATGTAAAAACCAAAATTACCATGTGAGAAGATTTCGGTGGTTATTTTTAACAATTTTTTCAAGTAGTCTCTGTTCTTAACAGATTTAGTGCTCCTGATCTTTTTATTTATTCTCTGTTTAAAATTACTGTCTTGGCACAGAGACGAAGGCTGAGACTTTTTTCTTAAATTGCTGCAGTCTCCCATGCATGGTTCTCTCACGTGTATATAATGCTCAGAGGTTTTCTAGCTGGGCATGAATGCATTGAAGCTCACAGCATGCCATGGGAAACTCGGCTGATTTTAGATCACAAGTCTTGGTAACTGATATGTGACCTGCATTCTAAGTTCTCATTTTCTCCTCCCAGTTTTTAAGATATGAAACTAATTATAGCACATGTAAGTCACTTAAATTTTTCTGCCACGAGAAAGATCTTAACTTCATTGAGATTTCTCCCCCTCCACATGCAAACAGGAGTACATGTTTTCCCACAGCAATGGCTTTTTTTTGGAAAATCATAATAGTGTCAAGTTTTCTATCTTGGAGAACAATTTAGGGATTTTTCTGTCTGTCTGATGTTGTGTGTTTGCTTTTCAAAGTTACAAAATCCTGCGCCAATTTCTCCCTCTCTCACAGCCCCACCCTGCAATGAATCAGAAGTGCACCCTGTCTTTTTTTGGTCACAGGTCTTGGTACAGTCATCTGCTTCTATTGTTGCTTATGATTAGACTTGTTATGCTGTGCCACACATGGAGTGGGTGCACTCAGTCTTATTTGGAAGTGTAAATTGGTGACTGGAGCAAGTGCCCCATTACTGAGGGCAGTGCCTCTCCGTGAGCATATTTGGCCAGTGCTTCATCGCCCATGCTGGCCACTGCTTAGGTGTTAATTTACAAGAGCCATAAATATGCTGAGACTTGCCAGCTTAGAAAGGTCATCCTTCCCTTTGAGTTCTGACATGAGGGTTAAAAGTGCTGACCAGGGCTACCATCAAGGGTAGCCTTCCACAGTCGTCCCTTTCAGAGTTGATGTCCTTTTGCAGGGAGGGCAGTGAGCATCCCTTTCCCCACACATGAGGGGAGAGGGGGGGTAGCAGTGTAGGAGAATGTCCTTTGGCTAAGCTTATTGTGCCCTTCCCTTCCTCCAAGTGTGCAATGGTAGTATTGGTTGCTAATAGTGATAGTGTGCCTGAAACAATGAACAAGACATGTTGGGTGCCCAGAATTAAAAAAAAAAACAACTAAATATGAGTCTATTTGTCTATGTCATTGTCACAGACCAATGTCTGTGGAGTTGCATGAGAAATGTTTATCATCTAGATCTCACATCTCCTTGCTAATGACAGTAGGTGGAATAATTTGAATTGCACCACGGATCTAGAGAGAATTAGTTACATTAACACTGAGTTGAAAGCCCTCTTTCTACTTGTATTTATTCTTGAATTTTTGCATTGAAGAAACATGATGTGACCTTGTTCAAGAGTTTTGGGATCTTAACCCTAAATTCTATTTATTTGCTTTAAGATAAAGTACTTTTATCTTCTGTCATGCACAAAGGCTGTTGTAAGCATCTTCGAATGCTTGAATTGTGACAAAGATTTGATTTCACAACATCTGTTGAAAGTTATGTAGTGCAACAGTGCATAGTTTTCCGCATACGAGCATGAGGTAATTCATCTGTGTACATCACTTCCTTGAGTCTCTCTTCGTGCCTCAGTGGTGTTATTAGTGGGACTGTCCCATTGGAGTGTAATGTGGAATAAGAATGCTAATGTTTTGCTTGTGGTGGGTCTTTCTTATTCACCTACAGAACACAAGATACCCATGAAAAAGGTCAAATGTACACAGATCTGGCATCCATTTCACAGCTTGTAAGACATAGTCTCCAGCATATGTAATATATATAACTCATTGCCAGAAAGCTAAAAGGAAATGATTGCATTTGAGTACAATGCAATCTACAACAATAGTTCAGTGTGCATGAAATTAAAAACCTCTGGTAACACGTGTAGAATAAATAAGTTGACAGTGTTTATTTTTACTGCAGCTCTCTGTAGAGATAAGGTCCTGCTTCTTAAAATATTTAATTGGCTTCATTAAAAAAAATAGCAAATATTAATTATACCCACTCTTCCAGAATATTGAATTTTCCAGAGCTGGACGTGCAAAATATCATTATTCCAATGTGTAAATGTGTTTGAATTAAAGTGTAGCAATGTTACGCTGGCAACTAACACACTTCATCTTTTAGTTAAGATGGTTCCTTCTTTCCTTCATACCCTGCCCCAAATTTCAAGCACTATTTACTTGATCTACTGTGGGTAGCAATTACTTTCATCTGACACTTTAAAATAAACCCAAAACACTTTGCCTAGGGTTCTCAGTTTTGTGAAATTGCCTTTCGTACCAACTCAAACCCTGAGCAGTCTTGTAATATAATTTAATTTTGGTACAGTTTTAATGTGATGTTTAGTTCATGTAATAACATTGCATTAGAGGGTAGGAGTGTACTGTGAAGGTACACAAGAGAAAAAACATAGGCTTTATTCAGTATTGAGTGTGGATCCAGGGAGGATACAGAGAAGGCTGAAATAGCTAATGTGGAAATGATCAAAAAGTATTATTTATGTCAGGGCCTGGAAAAGGATTTAATTATTTGGAAGTACAGAAAGATATGTTTGGCTTATTTGCGTGTGTGTGTTTGATTTGTTTGTTCTTTTGGTTTTTAATGTTTATTTTTCTTGGAGGTGCTATGAACAAGAATTTGTGAGACTTAAATGTAGAAAACCTCATGTAAAAATGTGTCTGGGTACAGCAGGCTGAGTGACAAGCAGTATGACTTTGTTACCCCAGTTTTAAGAATGGAGGTATGAGAGAACTGTAAGAAATGAAGCCAAGGGCTGGGGGATGAAAGACTGATTCCCTTCTGTTCTCATGGAGTTGGGAATGATGACAGGTTGCTCGTATGGTGAGATTTGTTGTTTTGGTGATGGCTGGAGTACTCTTGAGTCATCATCATAGAGATGATGCCTGACTTTGAGTTTCTGTGAGGAGAAGCACAGAGGGTGAATGGATGAAGAAAAGACATGAAGAATGGGACCTGTGGAGCGCTATGAACAGAGCAGAGGTCGACAATGATAAGTTTCCAACTCAGAGTACACTGTGGAGCACTCAGAGAAATGAGCCCAAGCTGGAGTCACAGAAATTGTGTGGGTAAGACAGCAAGGAAGTGCTGAAAGCTCATTTGTGCCCAAGGCAGCCAAATTATCAGAGTAAGTGAAGATGGATTAGGTTCAGAGCTTTGCCAGAAGAGATGTTATTCAGCTTTTATTGAGAGCAGTTTTGGTTGAATATGGTGCAGAAGCCAGACCAGAATGATGCCTACAACGAAACTGAGGGAACCTGTCTTTTGGTGAAGATGCCTGAGTTTGCATCGGGAGCCCAGGCGCCAGCACAATCACTGACTCTTGGGGATCTTCAGTAATCAGCTGGACAAGGATCTGGGCAACCTACTCTGATTGTGGAGTTAGCCCTGCACTCAGCAGGTTGTGCTGGACACCTCCAGAGACCACTTGCAACCTGCATCACTCAACAGGTTGTTGTATTAACTGACATTGATGCTGGCAGCAGCTGGAGCAAAAAGCAGTGTTTTGTGGTGTTTTGTTAGATGAGAAAGACTACAGGTGTGAGACTTCTGAAGATTAGGTTTCATAGAAAAAGACCCTCATATTAGTAGATGACCCTTAAACTTAAGATCTTATTAATTCCTTCTATACCAAACTGCAGAGTTTTGTGCTGATATTTGAATTCTGTGAGCAAAACTTACCATAACTGCCTTTAAAAATCCATTTACATTGCTTACTAGCAAACTCCTTTTCTTCCCTGTCGTGTTGAGTAACATTCACTTATTAACTGGTGTATCTTCGTAATAAAGCTTTACCCTTTGTATAGTTGAGAGTCTGTATAGGATATAGAAAGTTTGAAGATGGAACACACCTATACATTTGGACATTTCTTCCATTCATCCAGTTTAACCCTCAGGTACCTGTGATTGATTTATTTTCCTCATACATTCATTTTCTTTCAGTAAATGGAAAAGGGGAATAGCTGTGCTTAGATAACATTTAAAGCTCCTTGAGATCTGCAGTGGAAAAAGACTGTGTAAGTGCTAAACATTTTACTGTTTTGCTCTTTTGTTATTTTGGGGGGGGGTGTTGTGTAGGGTGGAGAGTACTATGTAAATGCATAAATACTTGTATGCATATGGCATGTGTTTTCGAACTAGGAGCATGCATATCTGGAAAACCTTCTAGTTTCATTTTTTACCCTTGTAAAATGTTTTCTAAAACAGCAGCTTTTATTATTTAAGTGTGCTGCAAAAATACGGAATGTGGATAAGTGACTTTGGACAAATGCATACATCCTCAGGGAAGATACAGTGGACTCTGCATTAGAATCTAAAGTAAGTATCTTTGTAGTCCTTAATCCTGCTCTTCATCTTCCAACCACATGAAATGCAAGAGTTTATAAACAAGGCCAGTAGCTTTTATGGTATGGTTCTTCAGGTGCACCTAGTAGGCTGTGTATCTACCTTCTGGATTTCTTACTGTTTATTTTACATTCCTCTGAACTTTGGTGCTGCTGTTTCTTTAAGCTCCAACAATACAACAAATTTTTCCTTTCTGGACTCCAGTTGGCTTGGTCTGCTACACTACCATGCACAGGTTGTTTGTCTTGGTGTTCCTGTCTGGTCTGCACACACACACAGAATGATTCATACTGAAGTGCAGGAAGGACCTATCCAATTGTCCATTGGCCTCTTTTTTTCCGCAGAACTTTTCTTTATATCCTAGGGGTTTGTCAGGCTTGTGGCTTGCTTGTGGCTCCATGCTTTAAAAGTGTGACTGAAGATGAATAAATACAATGACAGTAGCTTGGTGTTATTCTTTGTTTGCTGATAAGTGTCTGTTGTAAGGAATGAGACCTTTCAGTTTGAAGATCAGTCTTTGTCTCTGAACTACAGCAAGACTAAGGAGGATTAGTTTTTGGCTGGCAACAAGAAAAATGCTTAAAATCCCTAAAGGGTTAACGTTGGATGCTAATCTGGTTCTCATATCTAGAAAGTTTTCACTCGTCCTGTCATGAGCTTAAACTCCCAAATCTGGCAATGTGCAACTGCTGAGGACAGTCTTGTTGCCTTACTGTAAAGTCAAAGCAATTCTTGAATGGTTAAGGTAAAGAGCTTTTACTGAGTCATTGAAGACTTACATTTTGCACAATCCAAACATTAACTCTTTCAATGAGAGATGTCATCGATGAAGGGCATAAGGCAGTAGAAAGGCCCTTGAGATGGAGCGTTGTCTAGTTTATGTAAAATATGATCATCTGATAAATTCATCACTACAATTTTTATTTAACAATTCTTCAGTTCTGTTCTTCCTGAGCACATAGGCAAGAGAGGGGAAGTGCTTCCTTTCTAAAACCTTATTTGCAAATATATCCAGAACAGTTTGTAAGACTTGGATCTAATTTCTTTATTCTTGCCACAAGAAGTAGTTTTCAGAATCCCAGCATCACTGTCTCACAAAATCAAAGTTTTTTCCCTTTTGATCACATAATCACATGTTATTCATGTACCTTCTTTGGCTTGTATAAATTTTATACCCTCCAAGGATATCTTTAGCATATACTGTAGTCTTGCTCTTTGATAAAAGCAAGGCATTTCTTTGCCTAATTTAAAGTCAGGGATTTTGCTTTGAATCTGAAATACTGTTTGGAATGCTATATATCCATCACATAGAAGAGGATATTGCTTCTGGCTGAAAACAAAAAGTCAGTTCATTGGGGAATACTTCCTGGTTTGTTGTTTTTTTTCCCTTTTTTTTCTTATTTGTGTTGGGGTAAACAAAAATTCATATCACTGCTTTATGTGTGAAACTTACAGAGTTCTAGTTGTTCTTAATCCAAACACAAAATTTGCATCCTGAGAAAATGTAAATTGGAGTAAGGATTTTGAAGTGGAAGAGAAGGTCACTTTGCCATGTCAGGCAGGCTCATGTAAGAAGAGCTGTGTCTTAACGTGCTGAGTGTTGTTTTGGTTGCAGGCTTTTTGTTGGGTTTTTTTTTTTTTTTTTTTTTTTTTTTAATGGCAGGCAACTGCATGGAGATCTTGATGGTGACATTACTTGGCAAACAATTTGGAATCAGCTCAGCAAGTGACATCACACCCCCTTAGTTTTCCACATAAAGTATGTCCTCAAAGAAAAAAAGTAAAAAAAAAATAAATTTGAGACTTAATCTGAAATCTATTATTATATTCTCTAAGGTCTCTTAAAGCACCTCAGTATTCCCCCTCTTCCCACCATTTTCCAGGCAGCTTGACTAAATTTAGCAGGCAACAGTGGTAAATGCTTTACAGTCTTCTTGGGAATGGGAACAGAGGTGAGGCAGAGGGGGAGGGATAGAGGGATATAGAGGAGGGACAGGGAAGAGGGTTTTAATCCCATGTCTATCCTGTTTAAAAAACCTAAATTACTCCAGTGCTTAGTCTTCTGTGCAGCTTTTCACAGTGTGAGCACGTTGTCTAATGTAACGTTTTGCCACTCAGCAAGTGGAGTTGTCTAACTCTGCCTCTAAGAGATGAATGTCTCAGATTTTGAGAAGACAGCAGAGATGAAAACTTGCCTTGATCTGAGGGTTTGGTTCCTGATTGATAATGATTCCCAAGCACAGTTCCTGATACGTGCTTTTCTGTGTGTGCCTGTGCTTGCCTACATCTGTGCACATTTTCCTGAGAAGCAAAGCATTTTCTTCCGCAGTAGCTGCGAGCCATAAATCCGGCTGTGTGCTTGGTGTGTGCTGCCTTTGATAGAAGTGCAGGAGAGAGGTGCAGCACACGGGGTGAGCGCTGCCACAATACATAGGACATGATGTTACACAGGCCAAGTAAAGGAAGAATTATCTATGCATACTGTGAGTTTAGAATAGGCTTGACGTTCTCACACCCAAACATTTCCATCTGTTCCTAAGTGAAAGGAAACTGAGACAATATTCTCCTATCTTCTGGGCTAGCTATACAGGGAATAGGAAATGGTCTTTGATATTTTTTTTCCTTAGGATGTGTTCAGTTTTATTGCAGATTCAGAGAAGTCACAGTATAAAGTGGCTTTTTTTAAAGACAGTAAATGACATTAAATTCTTCTTAATTCTGAGAATTGGTATTGAAACTGTAACACTGTGCTTAAACAAGCTGTGGTACTTCTAGGTTACTCTTAAAAAATAAAGCTGGATTTATGGGTTTTATGCCAATCCTGATATGAGAACTTTATCATTCTTACTTCCAAAGCTTTCTGGAAATTATCCTCTGCCTTTGCTTTCTGTCTCTGTATTCCTGTGTTCTGTCCAAACACCTACTTTTCCTCATGTCTTTTTCTTCTGCCATGAAAGGCTGCATGCCTGATGACATATTCTGTTCCTTACATACTGTAGTGTGTACCAAGCCTCTAAAATACACTGAAAGGTTCACCTGCTTCCTGTTGGTTATAACTTCATACATCTGCATGTCTCCCTGTATTCTTTGCAGTGTAACATCCTTGGCATCCTGCAACAGTGCCGAAGAATCTGCCAACCGTTTGACCTACCTTCCTGGCTGATGGAGATGTAGACATTATTGTTTATTAGACGTCATTAGCTATGTTTTCACAGCTGAATTCTCAAAATACAATTCTGCAACTATTTCTGCAAATTCTGCAAATACTTAGTGGGTGCAAAATAAGAAAGCAGACAGATCCTTAGATGTAATGTTAAATTGTACATACTTCTTCATACTATGGTAAGAGGTGACCTTACCTTTCACATTCTTGTTCCAGCAAGTTTGTAAACTCATCACTTTTTTCCATATATTTGCTGTGCTTCCTCTTCTCTTCCTCTAGTTCATTCAGTGTCTGTCTATGTGCTTTTTCTACCATTAGAAGTTGTTCCAGCATTCTTCTGTGAACTTCTTTCTGTTTCTCTACAACTTTATCAAGCTGCAAAAATAAGCAAAAACTCCTGAAGTATTTTGAAGCTTTTGCTTTCTCAGGCTTTCATTAATAAAAGAATTTGAACAGCTTAATAATATAATAATAATAAGCCTAATAGCACGGTCATCTGGTATCAGTTTGGAAAGGGTTATTTAATTCTGTCAGTCTAATCCCAACAAATTAGAAAAATAAGGTACTGTTTTTCAGGACCCTCAGTCACCTTCCTTTCCTCCTCCTGCCATGACTGATCCTCAACAGCTCCTAATTAACAGTTACTGTTCCCAGGGTTGTGCTTTTCTCATTGATCGTTGTGGTAGAGAACCAGATGTCTTGGCAGAAGAAGCATCCTACAGTGCTTCACACAGTGGATGACTGACTTTTGGTTGAATAGCAATAGGTGCCTCATTTGTAGCTGCCTAGGAAATAGAGCATTAAATTGTTTTTGTAAGGTAGAGGAAGATCAAAAAGCAGTTTTCTGGTTTCACAGTAAATGCACCGTAGTGCCAAGAGTGCAGAACAATCCTGTCTCTTGTGCTTACTCTGAGCATGGCTCTGGGTTTCTGGAATAAGCAAATGCTAAATTTTTTCATAGTTAGAAGTATTTCTTTTTAATGGTGGCATTTTCTGTTATGTTCCTCAAACTGCACGTGTTGTTGAGGTCTTTGTCTTTCAGGTGGCACCTTTATAGCACAGTTTGAGCATGAAATTCCCCTCCCTTCCTCAAGGATTTCTGCTTAACTCCTAATCATAGAATCATTAAGGTTGGAAAAGACCTCCAAGATCATCAAGCCAAATTTTTGACCGAACACCATCATGCCAACTAAACCATAGTACTAAGTGCCATTCCCAGTCATTTCTTGACACTTTCAGAGATGGTGTCCACCACCTCCCTGGGCAGCCTATTCCTATGCCTGACCACCCTTTCAGTGAAAAATTTTCAGTTTTTCTAAATATTATTATACAGTGTTATTTTAATTTAAATAATCAATTTTAGCTTTTGGCAATCATTTTAATTTTTCTAAACCACAGAGGTATTGGCATAACTGTTCACTAGACTTATGCTGTTGAACAAAATAACCTCCACAAATTTAGAGAAAACTGTGATTGTAAGCATTCTGTTACAGATTTGAGTTCAGTATGTGACCTAGTTGTGCAAGGGTGTGCATGAAACCATGAGGGGTTTTCCTCCTTGAGCATTACTGGTCTAGCTGAAGTTTCAAAGAGGATCACTGGAGGCCATCAAAAGATCTAGGAAGAGTCTGTATTTGTGAGCAGTTTTGTTCCCCTTCGGAGACTGCCTCCCTCATCAGGTCAACATAGGAATCCTTGTGTCCTTTTTGGAAAAGAGAAATTTTGAGCTCACAGCCCAGTCCCTCCTTTTAACCGCAGTCTATTCTAGTAGGTCAATCTGATTGTAGTGTTTCACTCTATTAATAGGAAAGAATTCACAAATGGGCAGTGTGGGAAGCAAAGCTGGTTCTGCTTCTTTGATGTTTCCCCCACAAGGAATTCTATGTGCCACAAGAAACACTGGGGTTTCAGATTCTTAGGGCCACTGCTTATTTTGGACAATTTAATTCCAGGGAGTGTGATTAATTATCTTTTCCTCATGTTTATTCACAGTTTAACCGATAGAAATGATGACAGGGAGAGCTGGAATGCCTAAACATGAGTTTCTTGAATGAGTGAGGATATGATCAATTTCTGCATAGGTTTCCAAGTCTCCCCCTGCTTATCTCAGCTTCTTTTAAAGCGCTCTCTCGCTCTCTCTCTCGCTCTCTCTCTCTCTCTATATATATATATTCTCTTATGTTTCTCCTAAATAATTGTTAACTTTTTCTTGACACTGCTATGAATGAAGAAAAAGGAGCTATTGACAAGGCTTTGAAGATGGTTTGAGAACAAAATATTCCAACAAAAGTGTGGACCATTTTTCACATTTCCTGCACTTTCTACTAATGGCTTTAGAGAGTCTTTTCTGTTGTAACATAGCTGAGCTTGTTTCATGCATGATCAAGAAATATGAAGAAACCTGTGGTTATTTGTTTTGTTGCTAGTTTGTGATGTTCTTACAGCAGATCATTAAGGTTTTTTTATTTTGTTTACTGATAATTTGTATGCTTTACGCCAGCAAGGTGACTGCTTTCTGGAATCATGATCCTGAAGCAGGACCTCTCCTGGAAAAATATTTCTTACCTAAATCCTTGCATATGCAATCTCTCTTAGTAAGCAAGAGTTGCCTTATACAGGAATCTTTTGGCTGTGCTTTCTATATCTTTTAAAGCAGTTGAAAACTGGATTGCCTTAAAAGGTCAGGTTGAAGAAAACTGTCCATTTTAATTTCTTCACACTCTCCCTTATTTTACCAGAAGTGGAAATTTAAAAAATTGAAATCTTCTGTTTATCTTCTAACTTAACATAAATATATTTTATCAACCTTCTGCCCACCCCAGCTCCCAAGATTTTGGAGGGGTTTTTGGAACACTTAGGTGTGCCATCACCTAAGTTTCTAACCCTTGTCTTTTTAGAGATAATATTGTCAGGTGAATACACACTGTTCTCAGAAAGCAACCTGCCTCCTGATTTTTGAAAAAGTTCTGATGCAGTGCTGTTTACAACTATGGCTCAGTTTTGCTTAAATTGATACAGACTGGGCATCAGCTTTGCATGAGTGCCTGCTGGTCTCGGCCCTCAGTGCGAGGTCAGGTGGGAAGAAAGCAAAGGTGTGAACTTCCAGTTTCTTTCAGCAGTCAGTCTGCATGGGTGGGGTCAAGAAAGCAAAGGCATTTATGTGGATTGGACCACCACTTTGAAAGTATATATAAAAATCTGAGGGGATATGTAAATTGGTGTCATAAGAAAACACTGACATTTCTGGCTACAAGCTGATCGTAACTCAGATGATCCTGATTCCAAACATGTAAATGCTTGATTGAGGTGAGGGTTAGTCATCAGCCAAGCAACAGTAACCAAGCAAGTATAAAATAGTCCTGCTCCTGCACTGGTGTAAAGGATGTGGGACCTGCCAACAGGGTTATATACATTTTGTATATTTTGTTTGCTCTGGAGTATTTGTTGAATGGCTACAAGAGGTTAATTCAAGCAGTAATCCAAGCAGCATGTATGCAAGAAAAACAGGTAGTAATTCCAGGTTTTTGTCTTGCAGCTCTCTGTACCTTACACTTCACAGTAATGCATTTGTCACTGTTGAGATTACAACAGTTTGGATTACAAACTGGTGTTTGGGATGGGTGAGGTGTGTATTCAAGGCAGGGAGGTGGAATTAAAGAATTTTAAATGGGAAAAAGAACGGTAGTGTCTTGGGGAGACCTGCTCACATGAAAGGGTAAGAGAAAAGTAAATAAACTGCTGTATTAAAGCAGTTTGCATGTTGCAGTTTTCTCCTGTTGCTGGGACTAGAAGATGCATCTCTATTTCTTTTTAAGCATGCTGCCAAATCAGTTCAGCCGTAAGCATTTGGCTGTTGTGGCTGGGAATAAGGTGGAGAGTGTGAGCTCAGGAGGGAAGGGAAGGAGTGCTGGGACTGTCTCCTGGTACAGGTGGGTCATAGAGGAGAGAATTGGAGAAACAGCAAATCCTACATCACTTGAGATCTGCATGTGTGATGTGTAACGGGAATGGGCATTTGGCCTTGTGACACTTGCGTGTCCCTGTGCAGCACACCTTTCCCTCCCTGCACAACCACACAGAGCAGAGCCTGGTACTGGGTTGCTGCACTTCCGTGTGGTTTGTTGAGAAAACGATGTGTCCCGCTCCAAGATAAGGGCACCTCCCTGGGGAGCAAATTTGACCTTGCATTTTTTCTGTACGATCTCGTGGCTGACTCCCACGTATCCAGCAGAGAAGAAAGAGAAGTCGTGTGAACCCCTGCTGGTGTGAGATCCTCAGACAGAAGCGTCTCCAACAGCCCCGGGTTCCTCAGATTACTCTGGCCAAATGCTAGATCTGCCCATGCAGAAATACCCATTTATATGTATGCACACAAGTTTACTCAGCCTCCACAGTTCTTAGCTAAAAACCACAGAGGACTAATAAGCAGCAGTATAAATGTCTTCTGTTGAAAATTAAAGTGATAAAATCTTAATTAAGTGATTTGTTGTTTTGTTCTTACTAACCATATGGGCTTTTTGCTGGAATTAATACTTGAACATGCTGTACAATACAATGGAAAATCAGAGGCATAGCCTTACGTAACTGTGAACAGTTGAGCAAGCTAAAAATTCACACAAATTTAATAGTTTAACTATATTTTGCCACTAACTCTTGACTGAAGTCAAACTAGGATGTTGTATCTCATATCCATTACATCAGAACTGAACTCTTCATTTTTCTCTTTTTAGATTGTTTTGGTTTTGGTGGTGTGCCAGAATAAAATCCAGAGTAGTTACATTTTTTATCCAAAGTTCAGTGTAATATTATTCCTGTTAATAATATCCTCACGGTCATTGTTTATAAATGTATAATCCTGAGTTTAGGATTACCAGAGATTATGGGAGCACTTCTTCCCTTGCCTTTTTCAACCCTAGCTGAGCCAAATTTCCACGCAGATACGTTGGTGGTCTTCTTCTGAATGCCACCTTGTCAGCCCTGCTGTTTTAGTCTCTTCCTGTGACTTGATTGACTTACTGGTGCCCTACAGCTGTGGTCCTTGGAAAGTTTTGACCAACACTTACAAGATGTTGTGAGGACACAATCAGATAGACTTTGTTAAAAGACTGATGAGGATGCATCTTTCCCCAACATGACTGGCAATGGGATTTTAAAAATGGATTAAGTTTTTAAGTATCCTTGATGGATGCAAAATACAGGCTTTCCTCTTGTTTCACTACTTTTAGAGGAGTTCTCAAAAGTGGTAGGAGGTCTGTCCTATTTTGAACAGTGAGGCACATGATTTTTTTTTTATCTTTGGCTGCATATTGGGGAGAGTTAGAAACCAGAATCTGCTTTTTGATACCATGAAGAGAAAAAGACACCACTACTGTGGTAAAGATAAAGTGTATCTTCATCTTTATCTCTCTTTTCCTATATCACCATCTCTGATGGTTTTTTGGTTCCTTTAGCAATAGATTGTTTATTTTTGAATCAGGGAAAGTTATTCTTATATTATTATTCTGCATTGACTAGAAGAAGAAATGGTTTTGATCTGTCGCACTTCTCATAGGTTTTGCAAAGGAAGATGTATTAATGCTGCTTTCTAATTAGCTACATTTCTTCACCAATGTACCCTGTTCCCAATGAGTAAAGTTGTCCAGTCACCCAGTTTTCCCACTACGTTCTTAATGAAATTTGCCAAGACACCTAAAGTTTAGAGTAGGTAGAGAATTGTGATATAACATTAAAGGACTGGAAATCTTACAGTTGCCTTCTGAAATTCATTGTAATTTCACTTGAGTTTTGGGAAGATTCTCTGTGTTCAGAGCTACAGGGCAAAACTGTCAAGGGTGAGATGCACATGCAGATACAAAGGTACATTGTCCTAGGAGCCAAGGGGGCATTTAAATGGTCTGTTCCCAGACTTTGTGGCTGGTTCCACCTCTCCTTCAGTCTTTATATGTGTTTCAAAAATACAAAAGAAAAGGAAAAAACCCAAACAACTAAACGGGTCTCTGACATAATTCAGGGAGTTTTGAAACTGAAATTGTGGAATGCCTCCCTATTACAGCATCTTTTGGTTTACCAAGACCAAGAAGTGGCAGTGGTCCTTCTACCCTTTCAGTAGGGTGTTTACCTTTGCCTTTTGAAATTGCCAGATCCAGTGGTGCTACAAATTATTTCTCTGCCATTAAGTGTAAGAAGGAAAAAGTGTGTATAAACTTACGTAAAGTAACAGACTGAGCTTATGTTTTCAAACTGTTTTGAGCTTCTCCTCAAATCATTTCCATTTGTGCTCAAAGTTTCTATGACATAATACCACAATGTTCTAAAATAAATAAACCTTCACAGATGAACTTTATGTGTTTCGGATTATATGCAGAGATTTTAACCTTTGAGCTTCTGAAATGAGAGTTGACCTTTTGCCTGACATAATTTTGTCTGGAATGATCTCTGTGCCCTTAGATACATTTTTGTTCAGAAAACTTGATTGGAGAATTTTATTCATAATTTCTGCTTTTATTTTGTGATGTTTATCTATACTAAGCAGTGTGTTAAAAAATGTTTCTCTGAGTTGGAGACAACTACCTGGGATAAAAAACCACATTCTGATATGAAGGTGCTTTAATATCCAGTGATTTGCATTGCAGGGCAGAAAGGAATCAGATAACATTGTTCAGAAAGTATGGCAGCTGCTGCTGCATTGTAATTAAGCTAAAGGTTACTTAGGTATAATGTGAGAATATTAGATTTCTGCCTGGCTGAAGTTTCTAATGCCAGCTCATTATAGTAACTACGCAGACCAAGCAGGTATCCCCATGACTGTTCCCAAATTAATGGGGCATATGCAGAGGTGGACAGCTGTGTCATTACTGCTGGATGGGCCCTTGCAGCCACTGGTAAGGTGGCCTCCATGAGGTAAGTGGGGACTAGGGAGGCTTCTGCTTGTATGGGCTGGGAATGTGGATAGCAGAAAGGGAAGAAGAAAAAGAAGATGGTTTGAATTAGACAAAATCATGTCTGTTGATGTGTAAAACCCCCAGTCTGCAGTATAAGTGAGGATCATCAGATTTGGGTCCCAGCTGGACCTTGGACTTTGTTCTGCTCTCACTTGCACTCATGTTCCATTCTGGATTTAAAGCTCATTTGCCTTCTTCCCCAGAAGTGGGTGAGAGATTTTCTGTTGAATTTGGTGGGAACTATGATTAAATATCAATTACTCATTCTTACCTCTCCCATAGGCTTTTCATAAATATCTTCTTGCCATTGCTCAGCCTTTGTTTGAATAGCATCTCGCTGGAGTGCCTCTAACACCTTCTTGGGAGTAACAAAGCCATATTGTGCTTCAAGCAAAGCTAAGTCAATTTTTTCAGCCTTAAGTACTCCTATAACTTCATCTTGAGCCTGCAGAAACACAAAGTAAGGTTTTATCTTGTTAAAATGTATATATGTATTTACAG
Source organism: Corvus brachyrhynchos (assembly GCF_000691975.1). Classification (NCBI taxonomy): domain Eukaryota; kingdom Metazoa; phylum Chordata; class Aves; order Passeriformes; family Corvidae; genus Corvus; species Corvus brachyrhynchos. The sequence goes on from NW_008237619.1 coordinate 6,312,586, forward strand.
GTTAGCTCTCTGCTTTTGATTTTAAGAAAACTGAAAAACTTCTAAAATAAGTCTGTGTATGTAAAGTGCTCCAAAACAGTCAGTAATATGAAGACAGTTGAAAAGCATGAGGGAAGTATTGGTCTTTGTATTTTATTCGTTCAACATAACTCCAAGATCTTCAGTCCCTTCATCAAAGATTAAGTATATCTTTAATTATTAGATTGTTTTGCTGTTTCTGGACCAATGTGTAGCATTCACAAGACAAATTTTCAGGGCAAAGTTTGGCTTGTGGTTTTAAAAATTGACTTGTTAGTACAGGATGGTAAGATGCTTCTTGAAGCCTGAAAGTGTTGTACATTCTGTATGTTTTAGGTGCAGATGGCTTCTGTAGTTTAAACCCACTACAGATGTGTCCATCTGGGGCTTTTTTCTCCCACCCTGCATCCTCTGGTGGTGGAGGTTGCCCCTGGCCTCCATTGCAGTGATATAACTACAAGAAGTGTCTCAAATATCCATTGTCTGCAATTATCTCGGTTAAAAACAAGTATGTGCTAATCCTAGAAGGATAGAATAGGAAGGAAGGAAATTAGAGAGAAGGATGTATCAGGGGAGGACAACACTTTCAGTCTGACACCTTTTGGCTGGAAGACTTCTGTATCCCTATTTATGAATGTTTAAGTAAATTTTAAAATATGAAATAGTCTATTCCTAATCCTTAGCACTGCAGAAAAAAAAATAGAAGAGTGATCTTTGTGCATCTTGAATGTTGTGGAATTTGGAAAGGAATGACATCTAAATTAGAAAATTTAGTTATGGTTGGATTAACAGCTGATCTTCAGCAATTTGACTTGGCATTACAGAAGGTGGAAAATAAGGGATAAAAGATGACTTCTCATCTTCTTCATTCATGGTGCTGCTTCCTTTTGAATTTCTGACATGATTTAAAAAGTTCATGTCAGGCTCATTGTTTTCCAGTTTCTCATTTCACTCTATTCCAGTTTTAAATCTTAATAATTGAAGTGTGTGTGTATATATATACTTACATATTTATATGATGCATGTGTAATGAAGAGTGTGCGTATAATATAAATAAATATATAAAAATGTGTGACATCTGAATTTTAACCTAAATTAAGAAAGCCCAAGTGGGCAAGAGAGAAGTGTTTTGCAAACATGGAAATTTTTCTGTTTGCATAATGAAACAATCTGTAGAAGTTTTCCTTGGATCTACCCTCACAGATTGGTGCAGCTATTAAATATTCATATCACATGTGTGTTCTGTTAAGCATGTCTGTATTATTATATAAACATACACACATATGTTAAGAATAGAACTACCCAAATACTGTCTAGGTAGTAAACTCTGACACCATGTTCTACACCCATTTAGGACACTGGCCAGTTTGCTTTTTCCTCTGCCTGTGAGCAGTTTTAAAGTCACTGCTTCCGTGCAAATATATTTTATATATTAATATAAATATATATATAAATAATATATAAATAATACAAAATAATATATAAATAATACAAAAATATTTTCCCTGCTCACTGGAAATCTGGTTCCCACTTCTTGAAATTACGTTTGACCAGTTTAGGCATCATTTACCAGTTTACAGATGGTTCATTTTCTAGGTAGAAAAATGCTCACTCTTCAAAATCCAGTAACTTGTGGGCTAAGTGGCATGTAACACTTTTGCTTCATATGATGGGAAATGAAATGGCTATTTTGATTTTTCTAGCAAAGGGTGTTAGAATACTGTTGAATGAGTTACTTCTTGTGAACTGGCACATACTGTTTCATAGGGAGTAAAGCTCATGACTTCAAAGGAGAGTAGGGATAAGAAATAATTAAGTAAAAGATCTTAAAGGTCTGTAATATGTTCTCCATGTCACCTTTACAGTGACAAATACTTTGTATTGAAGATACTTAGAACTGGGCAGCACAACTAGAAAGTTTTGTGAGTTCTCTGCTTTGAGAGTTACTTCTGGTATAAAGATCATGTTTCCTGTCTGATAGCTGTAATAACTATAGTAGCTATAATTTTGGAGTGGTTTTGTACTTTGCATTTCATGTTAGTCCAGTATCAGACTAGGTAAGGTGTTTTCTTAAATGCAGCACGTGTTTATGGTGGATGGGGGAATGAGGGCTGGAGGTTGGAGTGTCTTTTAATTTGGAATATAAAGTAGGACAATACATTACCTGTAATTCACCCTCAAGGACACTGAGAAGAAATAGCAAGTCATCACGAGAGAGATCCTCCCTTTTCTTGACAGAACTTTTTTGTTTTTTCTCTGCCTTTGGGCTTCTCAGGATGGTACTGGCTTGGGCTACATCATCCTTCTCTTTCTGCCTTGTTTGTACATTTCCTCTCCCACTGTAACCGACCTCTTCTTTGTGGTGGTCTTTCGCCCTTGGCTGGCTCAGCTTTGGTCTGGTTGGGCTTTCGGTGCTGTTACTTCTGGAATGCATGGTTTATATCTCTGAAGCTGAAGGAAATTAAGGAAAAAAGTAATTGTTTTAGCTAACAGAGACTATAAAACTACTACTATAATTGATGGTGGGTATTATTCCCTCCAGAATGGTAATTTTCCGTTCTGCACAGGGCTGTTTGTCATTTGACAAAAGCTGACAACCTTTTGTAAACCAGCAAGACTGGGCTGTGATCCTTACTGGATGTCTGTAGTGAAGTGAGTCTTTACTGGTCTTATGCCATTGTAACAATTCCCTCCTTGATACTTCAAAGGCAGCATCTTTAGCAGCAGCGCTGGGTGCATCACTGCAAACCACGTTTCCCATTTGTGAGACAAGGCCTACCTCACCTTTCAGGTAGATACTTATTATAGTGAGGCAAATTTAGATTCAGAAGCTTCTCACTAGGAAGATCTTTCTGTTCCACTTCAATAGCATCCCAGCCCTTATGGCGTTCTGGGTTTTCTGTCTTTCCAAGGGAAAGCACAAAAGCAGTCCTCCACTACGAGAAGCTACGCAGTCGCGTTATCCACATTTGGCAAAATGTAGGGACTAGCAAGCACATCCAGACTGTAATGCTCCCTCCTGTAACTGTAAATGCTCCCTCCCCAACACCACCACCACCAAAACCAAACTGCCTTGCAGATCATGACTTGTCCACTCTGAAAACCATGCAGTATAAAACCTTGCTACTTCTTTAGGGCTTGAATCCAGCACTCTAGAGGTGTTAGTACCTGGTAAAAGGGAGACTTATCCTAACTAGGCCCCTTTGAAGTGCCACTGTTAAGGAAACATACTCTAAAGCCTTTGCAGATAAATGACTAGCACTGTGTAAATATTGATTAACCTCAGGAACTTGTGTTTTGGTTATCACCACTCAGATTAAGGAATGAATGGATTATAGTCCACCTCTGCTGGAAAATTGTGGTCATGGATACCATCTAGCAAACAACAGCCTGATCATGTGATTCAAAGGTGAAATTCAACATGTTCCAAACACAGTAAGGCACAATTTTTCTTACTAAACTGCCAAGCTAATTGCTGAAAAGTACAGAAAATTGTTATGGTCTATGATAGGCACTAGATGATTTCTCAGCTGCTTTTTGGCCTCACAATTCTGCGGCTGATAAAATTCTTCGAGAGCCTCCTCCCCCACTCCCTTTCACCGGATTCTGACTAAATCTTCAACTCTGTGACTTCTCTCCTTAACTGTGGTAACTTTCCACTGAATGCTAAGAACGCTTCCTTTTGTTGTTTTTCTGCAAGAGCAGAGGAGGCAGAAGTAGCTTTTAGTTTGTAATGGATGACAACTGAGAGTGGGGTGAATTTATCAAAAACATTACAGAAAAAGAAAGTGACATTTTCTGTAATGTTGAAGTCTCTTCTAGTCTGGTTTGAAACACTGGTTAATAAGAAAAACTTGTTTCTCCAGATCTTAAAAAACTAAGGTGTGTCAGATTTGCATGGCAGTGTGCACTGGAAACTGTTTTGTGAAGCATCAACAGTGTCAGGTTAGGATGGGAGCTTATTATAGTGCATGGAGGAAACCAAGAGTTGTTCACAGCAGGCTGGCAGCAATGTTAGCTGGTGATGATTAGTTTAAGTTGGTGTTCATCCTGGTCTTTCAGTCAAATGCAGATTCCCTTTATTTGCTGTGGTCTGTTTATTAGGATATGCACCTTTTTCCCCTTGCTCACAGAATATTATTATTTGGGAAGAAGGCTGTTGGTTTCCTTTGAGTGTAAGATGCTGGATGCGTGCTTGGCTTTTGTGTGCAGTTAAAGGCTCATGCTTGTAAATTCAAATTCAGGAGTTGTGAGCTAAATCAGCTCACAACTGAATGTACTCTGAGCTTGTCTGTGGGCTTTGACACCACAAGCACAGGACACTGTGAAATGCATAAATAGTCCATAAATAATCGTGTATGCAAGTTGCAGCCGTGGTATAAACTGGACATCAAGCTACTGTCAAATTTGTTGACAACAAATGTCAATATGATATTTCTTGTGGAAGGAAAGAGAAACCAGTAGGTAAGTAAGAGCTTTATACCTTTTCAAGCTTTTGGGATTGGGTGCACCTGGAAATCCTGAACTTGGAAATACAGTCCAAGAAGGACATCCTCCCCTGCATTTACTCTTGCACTGGATGTATGTTGTTGGCTTCAAGGCTACGTGCCACCCAGTTTTCACAGCTGCAGAAGGTTAACTGTGACTTCCTTTTAGGTTTGTCATGCCTACTTCCTAATCAGGTAGATCAGTCCTTATTGCAGTGGCAAAAGGCACTTGGTCCTTGTGAAAGCCAGCTGACTTGCCAGACAGGCTGTGCTCCTATGGAGAATGGCATCTCTTCAGTCTTTTCAGTCAGGATGGAGTTTTCTCCTTTTCTTGTTGAGAGTTCTTACGTACACTTTACCTGTATTCTGTTCTGACATTCCTGAATGCCAGTGCCTACGATCAAATCTGCTAATGTAAATCAAATGCTAATATTTATCAAATTAAGCAATTAATGTGAATTATTAGAGGTTGAAGTGAAATACTAAATGTATACTTTAAGCACTTTCTTAATGGTACTTGAATGTAGCTGACAAGAGGCACAAGCACTCTGGTATTAGTAGCCTGCTTTATTAACATACTCTTTCTCAGTTGATCTACTTAAACTTTCTTACTACCTGTACGCTGATAGGCATTATTCTTTGTAGTGTTGTCTGTCTACAGAAGGATGTCTGTGCTAATGTGGTTGTCAGAGGAGGTAGGTATGAGTAACGGAAGGCCAGTTGAAAACTTCAGATGCGCAGCGTAACTGCTGGTGTAGCAAGCAAAGTGAGACCTCAGAAATAGACAAAACCAAACATCCCATCCACCTACCCTGAAACTCCTCACCTTCAAATTGCCAGACTCCCTGGATGTGCCACCATCTAAGGACTCACCTTCAAAGCACACCCACCTGACATTTTGGACAGAACATCAGCTACTCGTGCCCTTGCACCACGGCACAAAACAGAAAAAACACCCATTCTATTCCAGAGGGTCCTGGTTTTCTGCAATGTTATTAGACCCTGGAATGACTGTAATGAGACATTCAAGACATGTAGCATCATTCAAAATTTTCCACCTGTGTGTTTTGGTACATTGGGCTATTTTCTGTTTTGAGCAACTCTTTCCATGTTCTTGAAGGTTAATGAAGAGCAATGTTTTATTTCGTTGGGTTTTTTTCCCACAAGGTAAAAATGTTAACAGACTCATAAAATCTGTGAGTATCAGTTGTTCATGGCACCCAAAACAGTGAGCACAGGTTCTCAAGATTAGACTAATGAGCGTAAAATTTGCCCTTTTGCATATCTATCTCAACCAACACTTATATTCTATAATGATGGCATCTGTGTACAAGAAAGCTGTCAACCAAAAAAGAGGTAAGGAAGAAGTGTTTCTTCTTGTCACAGAGTTTGTAATTCACAGAGGCTCTGTGATTTCTCCTGGAGAACTGACTCTTGCATCTTGTGGCAAACTTCTATATAGAAGTTAATTTAAGCCCTTTTTCTCTGTAGCACCAGGAAGGATGACAATATAAGATGCCTTAGAAAACAGTAAACAACAAGTGCTAAAAAGAAATTGATGCTGTGTCTGTGCCTTGCTCTTGTGATCTTTCACCTGTTTTGGCTCAATTACTAAACAGCAGGGATTGTAGCTATGTAAACAGAAGAAACAAGGATACTTGCCAGCATTCTCATATGATGCATTATGAACCCTTGCTTGCATCAAAATTAAAACAAGATTGAAAGGGAGCATCCAGATCATGAAGTCATGTCTCTTGAAATCACAGACCACTATGCTGTGGGTACTTAATGGAGATATGTTTTCCATAACTATGCTAATAGAATAGCACAAGACCTGAGTTCTGTGCTATGGTACTTTCTATCACATTAAGAGGTGCCTGTTTTACAGAAGGTTTTGCACTGGTATCTTGTTTGAAGTCACAGTGTGATGGTTCCCAAGCTCATCAGAGTCTGTGTGACTTGGTAGGCTCAGTCCAGATTCTAAGAGGAGTGAGATTGGATTACACTGAAACATTCTGCTAAATCAAATAATTGCAAGTTACAAACTCAGCAAAGTTTGCATCTATTCTTAGTGTTCATGTTCTTGTTCTTTTTATAGTTTATTTTCTGCTTTCTTTTTAAAGATCTTGCTCATCTGTGAACTGAATGCTGTTCTTCTGCATATAAAGGAGGTATTTTCCTCTTCTTGGTGATGAACAAGTAATCTGAAGGGTCAAAATATACTTTCCTTAAGAGCCAGGTGAATTAATGACCAAATGTTTCTATGATGTGAACTTGGTCTCCACCTTCTCAGTCATATTCTGAAGGAGATGAAACTGCATTTGTCTCTTTGGCAGCAGTGAATAAGCAGGTGGTTCCAAAATCCCTGCACTTTTGTGGGAAAGACTGAGGTATCTTTCAGGGATGGCTTCATGTTAGAGTTTTAAGAGATATTTTGCCATTTGTTTTCCCCTTTAGTGTTTTCCTTTTTAGTTGGTGATTGACTTACAAGCTAACAAAATCCTCCACAGGACCACGTATTTACTTAAACCCAGGGGTAAGGACCCTGAATTGTTAAGAACTTGCCACTTCTTCTGAAAATCCGTGACTAAGCAAGGAATTATGTCTCTCTGGTTTTTAGCATCCCTTAAAGGGCAGTGCTTTTGATTTGCTGAAATTGATAGGACTTCTACCAACAGACTGACTTTTAAAAGGAGTTGAGATCTGATTGCTTGGCATGCCAGTGTAATAGGAGAGTGCAAAGCACATGATGTCTTTTGGAAAGAGGTCTGCAATCCCCTGTCCATTATTATAAATATGGATTGGGGCAAGAATAAAAAGGGTCCCACCATAGTTGCTACAGGTCTACAGGCTATTTTTCTTTGTTCTTCCCTGTGCAGCAAAAGCTACTTTGAAGCATCATGTTCAGCATCATGTTCACATACATGGCTAGGGAGAAATTAAGCTCCTGTCCCTGTTCTCCTAGTGTGGCTGTGTGCTGGGTAGTGTCCAGACATGGGAAGGTGCTTTTGGCTAGGCCACATCACATCCTCCAGCAGGTTTGTCTTGTTCTCCTTTTGTAGTCCTGGTGTGGTCTTTAGGCCAGCAAATGCACCTACTGAACTGGGGTAGAACATGAAAAAGTCTTTTTAATAATTAGAATCCCAGGATATGACCATTTCACAGCATCACTGAGCCTCTCCTGGAACTGGTGCCCTCTGACAGAATGTGCTTACAACTTTTCTTCTTCCCCTAAGTGGAAATACATTGCTTTGTGGTAGATTTGCCCCACTTCCAAAGAAAACAGCCCTTCCTTTTGGGTAGACTGCTTTAGTGTTTTCCTGAAAACCGTTTGCAATGGCTTGCATCCAGAGGGATTTTCTGTTCAGAGGTATGGTCTGTGCCATGACCAGCTATCTCATTTGGGCTGTGCTCTCATTCTCAGTAGACTTCGTGCTGTTTTGGTGCATAGGCTCGTCATTTAGGGAAAAGAGACTCCTTTAACAGGTTCCTCACTCAGGGAATCTGGGATAAGTAAGTGTTTCCATCCTGGCAGGGAAACAGCAGGATTAAGACATTTTTCTGGGAAGACTGATGCAAGAGTGCTTACCTGTGTACCCTGATGCATCTGTTGGCATGCAGAATTGCAGGAAGTCAAGTAGCAGAAAGAAAATAATTTGGCAGTCTGTTTCCCCTCTCACAGGATCTTGTCAAATTTTTGTCTTTGAAGCCCTTGGGGATCCTGCAAGAACAGCAATTACTCAAATGGGAAGAAAGTCTGGATTCAGCCAAGGATGTGAACACTCCCAGACAGGAAAAGTGCATGGGTGAGAACCGGACGTCATTTTTGTGCTGGTTGTGGTTTATGTTCATCTGACCACAAGCCAGATTCCTCATCCCTTGGCTACAGGGAGCCTCTTCTGAGACAGTAAGATGTCTTTTGAACTGTGTTAGAGTTGTCATGGTACTCTGCTCACAGTAAAGGTACTGTGAAATCTCCACCATCTGTTGCCTCCTCCTCCCCCTTCCAATCCTGTGGTGTTTTGCAGGATACACACTGAGTGTGGCAGCTCAGATCTTCCTGGGTCCATTTTGCATATGTCCAGGCTTACAGTCATCTTTAGAAGGCTGAGTCTGTGTGAGAAGTTTTGACCAGGTCCTTTTGAAGAATATATCTGTGTCACTTGTCTGTCATTTCGTTATTGGTGTGTGAATTTGTGATCTAGTCTTCATTCTTGTCATGTCTCAAACTACAGATACATAAATACAGATAAACACACACACAGAGCCCATAGGATTTTGTGCCAGAGAAAAGTAGAGAAAAGAACCTATGCCATGTGACTAGTTGCTGGTTTTGTGGCTCTGACTGCAAGTTAAGGCTGTTCTGTAGATTAACTGATCTCCTACTAAGTCTTAGGTGGTGTTTGCCCACATATTTGGCAGTTTAAAGCACACACATTCACAGTGCACAGCATGAAAGCATAAGATGAACAAATGTGAAATTTTTACATTAGGAATATATGGTTAGGAATGTATACTCCTTCTTGGAGATGTCAAATTTTATTGTAAGTAGGATTCTTCAGATGGTTGCGTAATAGACCTCTTGGTGATGATCCATGAGAAAATCAAGAGTTTGGGCTCCTTGATGCATCACACAACATTTCTTTGGCAAAACTGGGCATCTCTTTTGAAATCTGAAATGAAGGCCTGGATTCCACAAAGCTCCCAGCTCAGAAATCAGTACTTTGAGACATGGACTGATTTTTTCCTTCTCTCTGGTAATAATTTGAAACAACTTCTGCTAAACCCTTCTTTTCTCTCCTCCACAGGAATTCAGCTCTCCTAGTTTGTGGTCCAGCATTTTGCCAAGTTGATGGTAGTCTTGGAAGATGACAGTATATTTATCACATTACAAGTGTACAGTTCTTGTAGTAAATAGGTTAGACACAGGGGACTAGCTTGAGGTGATTTGTCTTGTCAGTGAGGAGCTACCCCTGCCACAAGGCCACAGTGTGAAGCCAAGGGTTTCGCTGTAGTGGGAGAAGGACTCTGAAGTTGCAGGTGCGCTGTAGCTTCAATGTGCTGCTGCAGGATGACACCACCAGTATAATCTTTGGAGGAATCAAATACATTTGATTTGTCCTTAACCTTCTGAACCCATGAAAACATGGGTTCAAAAGGTTGAGGAGGAATCAAAAGTAAAATACCTAGAATGTCTTCAGCTTTCTACTGCTGGGAATAGAGGGTTGAGGGGAATTTTATGCAATTAGCTGAATTGCCTCTGAGATTAATAGGGTTTGGGGTTTTTTTCAGTATGCTTCCATGGATTTAGGTTTGTTTTATCTTTCTTTTTAAAGTAAAATGTTTCATACTTATTTTGTAATTAGATTATGTATAAGGATTAGGGCAAGAGAGGTTTTTGGTTCATGTGAAGAAATGTCTCTGTAACATCAGGTAGATCTAAGAGTTTGAAAAAGTAAACTCTGCTATGTCATATTATCTGCTCCTCTTACTGAACAAAAAAAAAAGGTCAATCGTGCACTATCTGTGTGACAGATTTTTATTGGTAAACTGAAATAAAACTCAGCTGCTCCAATTTCAATTATATAAATTTACTTTCCAAGTATAGAATTTTCTCTTTTTATGAGCATAAGAAATAGTTAACATTATTTAATACAGTGGTTTTAGTTTAATATTTATTAATATTTAATTTACCATTGAATCTAATATTTATTACTGTTATAAACATGGTTTCATATTTATTATTCTGCTGCTGTAATTTTGGCTCTAATGTATAATCACTCTGGAATTACACCATTATCTGAAGCAAAACCATGAAAGAGTGCTACACGAAACAAAAATGTTTCTATCTTAGAAACTGTGTGTCTAAAGTCATCCTTTTCCCTGAGTATCTCGAAACTACCTGGACTGTAGACATTTATGTAGCTGGATAATTCAGTGTTTCAGTTGATAATTTCAGTTTTTCCTCGCTGTGGCTATCTCTCAACTCTCTGTAGGCATCAGTCTCCCTGAAATTTGTAGAGATGTCAGTACCTTTTCCCCTCCATCTGCCCTGTTTGGAACTGGCCTTGGTTCAGGCTGGGACCCCTGGTTAGATATTGGACAAAATGTGCAGCCTCCTTGCTGCAGAGAAACAAGCTCAGGCTATCCTTAGGAAGAATACACTGGGAACTTTGGTTCGCCCCTTCCCAGATTCATCTGTCATGGAGATATTCATGAAAGTGAAGGGTAGGCTATTCAGACTGGTAAAACAAATGGGTTTTTGCATGTGTGACATGTTACTGTAAATCCCACAGGAAATAGTTCAAGTGAGGTATTTTAGGACTCGAGAAGGGGCTCTCCATCTGTTTAGCTTCAGTCTTGTGTAAGGGAAAAAACCCAACCCAAAATTTTCTAAGTTTTGGGTTTCAGGATAGGCCAGAATTTTCTGTGTGGTAAGTCACACACCTTCTGTCTACTGAATGGTGAAGGTTTGTTGTTTTCTTTTGAGGTGGTTTGTTTGAGGGTGGTTTTTTGCAACATTATTGAGGGTTTTTACTGGCTTTTATGTTTTACAGGTTGTCAGTCTGATCTAGTTCATACATTCATATCTCATTTCTCACTCTTTCACATGAGATCCATGTACCTCCCAGGTCAATACCTATGCTTCTGGCTTTTGCTTTCTCTCTGTCCACTAGAAACTTAGTAAATTAATTAATAGGTTCATGGTGTGAACCTATGTAAAGGTGTTGTCTCAGCAATGGCATTAGTTTTGTGTAAGTACATGTTTTACAGAGTTTAAAAAGCAGGGAAAGTTTTTTACTGCACAAGACTCTCTTAAATGTTTCATGTGTTTGCATAGGCACAGATGGGCCCTTTCTTCCCTGGGTTCAACATGATTTTGGTAAATGGGAACCTACAAAAGTAACTATTTCTGTCTTCCTAAAAATACAGGTGAGGTTATTGCCCATACTTCTTTTGCTGCCCTCAGCAGACTTGATGCAGCCAAAATACCATCATTGTGTGATAATTCTATAAATATTTCAAGATAAGTTTTGTGATAGCACGTTTAAAAAAAAATTTTAAATCCTGTTTTTATAGTATTCCCTCGCACTTCCCAAAACTTTCTATCATTGCCAAAATGGGAATATTTAATGTTCAGTTTTAATCATCTAAGCAGGATTTAATGACTATAAATTGAATATTTTTCTTCCTATGTTTTTTAGCAGCATGACAGATCTTCTCATTTTAGAAGTATTTCTCAAAATAATAAGATGCAAAACCTGAATATAACTAAGAGAAGCCTGTAAGAATAAAAGGCAAAAGAAGTTTACTCAGCCCAGTGCTGTTTTTGCATCTCTGACTTCAGTGAATACTGTAATAAGGTCCTGCCTTTCTGATGGAAGGTACATTTTCTCTGGCAAGGTGCTTGTGACAGTCATTTTCTGTCCCCTTCAACATGCTGGTAATGTGGTACAAGGTCACTTTGAAAAGCAGCCTATAATCACAATTCTATAAAAATAATCTAACTGAAGAAATACAACCTTACGATGTTGCTAGCTCTAACAGCTGTGGGCAAAAGAAAAGGAAGAAACCAGTGGTATTTCTTGTATTTCAATGTGCATGTGTGTGTCTTCATACACACATATGACATTTGAAATAATGTATTTGTGTACCAAGAGTGTATCTATGTAATGCTCTTGTGCTTGGTGCTCACAGCAAATACAAAATAAGTATCCTTTATAAGATACTTTCATCAAAAGCGCAGTAGAAGTCCACAAAGTTTTGAAGTATCTTGCTTTTGTTTTCAATGAAAATGTATGGTTAGTAAGCAAGGATTATCTGGGATATGTTATCTAGTGTAAGTTAATTTGTTACCCCACAGTAATTGGTCTGGGTATCTGAGACCCAAACTTCTTAACCCTTGCAGCCATCTCCATTTCCAGTTAACTCATGGGTTTTTTTGTCTGCTTGCTGTTTCTGTGGAGTTTCCTACATCCGTGAGTTGTGAAATAGGCAGCAAGAGGCCACAGCAAGAACTACAGAATAAAAATGTACACCTTCAAAGTTGCATATATGTATTAATTTTCTTCAAGGGTATTTTTGAGAAGCATAGATTTGTTGAGACGTTTGTGTGGGAGTTTTCACCTCAGTGTTGCTTTTCTCCACACATGAAAATAAACCACAGACTTTTAAATATCCTGAGAAAAAATTCTTCAAAGACAGATCAAAGGTCTTTACTAATGTCTGAGGAAGCTGCCTCTCTTGTGAACTCATGTCTATGGAGAGCTGGTTAAGACAATCAAGATTATTATTCCATTGATTTGATCATTTACAGCCTGCTCTGAGAGGAGATGCCTTGTTTGGAGAAGGAGGAGGTGGGGAATCCACAGATGCTCCTAATTTTACCAAGAAAGTAATGAATAAAATAACTTTTTAAAACCAAATCTGTTGACTTTTTCCCCCACTATGCTCTGTGGGTTGCTCTGCTTCAAATGATTGTCTTAAACAGTGCATGTACAAGAGTTTTGTGTAAGAGTGAGTCAATTGACATTTTTTTCTTTTTATCAATTTTATCTGCTTTTGTGGCTGTTGAGTGGTGTGAAATGTCCAGGTATGACTTTCACATCACAGAAATTTTACATCTTTGTTTGTTTCTTTGTTTTTGTTTCATTTTTGTTTGTTTGTTTTGGGGGGCTTGTTTTTTGCTTCTTGGTTTTGCTTTGATTTGTCCAAAACTCTCTATCTCATTTTACATAAAAGCAACACAGAACACATATGAGCTAAGCTTTGAAAGTTTGTGAACTTCTCCCTATGCTGGAATTTCCCCACCTTTAGACAGCATTCAGGAAAATAAATTGATTTTTATTCTTTAAGGCCTGGGCTTTCTTTCTTATCTATTTCTTATGTCTGTTTGCTTCATGAACTTCATCTTTTATCATTCAGACCAGTTCTCTATAGGCTCTCTGATAGCAGAGAGCTCTTGACTCTTAGAAGCTGTTGAAAATATTGTTTCTCTTTTGAAGCATTTTACTGGTTTTGTCACGCTGCCACAAAGCATCTGCGGGTGCTAGGTAGGACTTCAGGCTTGTATGTAAACCTAGGGTTTCTAAGTTGGTGGGTTAGGGGTTTTTTTGTTTGTTGTTGTTTTGAGCCAAACTTTTTAATTACCATCTCCATCAATGACTGTGTTCTACTGCTGTCTAGAAATTGGACAATAATCTTATGTTGGTTTATGTGGTCATAAATGAAATAATTCAGTTTTGGTTTTTTGTAGATGTTGGGCTTTTCTTTTAGCTGTGGACTGGAATTTTCTTGTCTATCCTAAGTTTTGATCTTCATTACATTCTGTGATTTGGTACTTTGGAGCAATACTGAGGTTTTCTTTGTAGTCTGTAATACAAAACCAGTGTGATACTGTTTTATTTTCTCCTTGCTCACTTTTCTCATTCATGATAATACCTCAGTAGGTAACAGCAGGCTAACATCTTTTTGTCTGACTGGGATAATCCTTAGTTGTGCAAAAAATTGGCTCTGGCATTTTCCTCTTCCAGCTGCAGCTACAAAATTACAACACATGCATGGCCATGGAAGATTCCTCAACTCATTCCCCATGTTCACATCCTCCATATTTAATATTCAAGAGGAAAATTTGGATAAATATCTAAAATATTTTTCTCAGGAGTTTAATGAAAAGAATATCTCTCTCAGATCTCAAATCTGCTCACTTCTCTTTGCAAATTAGACCTTATTGTCTATGGAACAGAGGGTTTAGGTTTGGGGTTTTGGTGAGGAGAAGGGATGAATGGCAGGAGTTCCCTCCTCACCTCTGAGCCAGGTGTGCTGACTGGCACTGCCCTGTATCCTGCTTATCCAACTCCATAGGACTCTTGTGATGCCTGTGGACAAGTTGCAGGATTTTGGTAAGAGTGCCCTGGGATCACAAGGTGCTCCTAAGAAATTTTGAAGACATTAATTTCTAGGCTTTGGTGCAAGTGGAAATCAGTGTTGTGTATTTCTGCTTTTTGTTGTTTTGGAGTCTTTTTCTTTTGTTTTCTTTGTCTCTTTTTATTCTTTTGTCTTGTTCTCATTAACCTCTAGTTTTACCTGTTGATGTTATGTCAGGAGGATATTTTAAATTATCTACTACATGTTCACCTCCGTACAAATGAACACACAGGAAATATGAGCTGCCCTGTAGATTCTCAAGTCAGCTTTGTAGTTCATTTTTAGTTTTTGAGGATTTTTTTTCATTAAAATTGACTACTGCCTTAAGTAAGTGAAAGCAAAATTACAACTTTCAGAAGTGGCTTATATTTTTTTTATATTGTTCATATTAATTAGTGACTGTGGCTATATGTGTCTGCCAGGAAAATGTGAAAAGCACAGAATTTTAAAAGTAACTGTACACAGTGAAATCAATTTTTGTATGTTTTCACATTACATGTTTTACTAGCCACGACATTCCTTATTATTTATTATAACTCCTTACAGTATTCCCATAGGAATATGCCCTGCTCTGATGACGCAGCTTTGGAAAATGCAATAAAAAAAGCACTGGAAACCTCAGCTTTCTAACAGGAAGTTTCTTGTAAGCAGCGAAGTTAAAATGCCTCCTCCCAGTCAAAAGGAAGTCGGATGGAGGTCAGTGAGCCAGGTAAATGTCCCTCCTCTCTGTCACTAGCTGTGCTTTCTTCCTGTTTTTCCCCCATGTTGGAAGTTTGGTCTTGAGGCGATCAGCTGTGTTTTGGCATAGGGCAGGTAGAGAAAACCCATATATTCCTTTCATTGCTGCATAATGACCCCACAGTGAGGTTCAGATGTAAAGGCAAAAGTGTTGATTTGCGGCTGCAGCTGTGACTTCATCCTGGTTTTGATGATAGTGTAGCCGAGTCCCTGGGGGAAGGGCAAGGCATGCTTGAGAGGTGGCATAGAGCACATACTGTTCTTTGTTCCTCTGGTTTTCCACTTGTTCAAGTAAAATGTCTCTGGCCAGCTGCTAGCCCAGTGGCTAGTGAGAGTTGAGGAAACAGCTTTTGCAGATCTAAATGAGAGCATCTATGAATATTTTGCAAGAGTCTGATGTTCAGAGAGGTCCTAAGGGAACACCAAGGTCTGGATGCCTTCTTCCTCATCCCCACCCCTCTAAAGGCCTCTCTGAAAAGCCCACTTGAAACACCTGTTTATTCTTTTGGAAGAATGGTACTTAAAATGAAAGCAGAATCTTTGTATTGCCCATCTTAACTCCTTGGCTGCAGTTGTCCTACATTTTGATGTGGCTTTGTTACATGTGTGCTGGTGCTGGAGACTTGCAGAAAGCTTGTCCACCTCCCTCTGATGGCCTGTGACAAACAGGGTGGAACTAGGCAGAAGCAAGGTGGAATCCAAAGGACACAGTAGGGACCCTTTTGCTGCCTGTGTTCAGCCCTGCAAATAACGAGATCATCAGGAAGGAACTGCTCCCTGAGCAGCAGTTATCATAAATGGGGTGATCTGCCAGGAGAGCCCCACTGAAATTGCTTTTTTGGTCTTGGTGGAAATTATATTATATTCCTACTGGTGTTTTCCTGGCAGCCTGCAGTTTTTTAGGTGTGTTGAGGAGGGCATGAACAGGTGACTCCAAATGTTTGCATTTAACATGCAAGTCCTTCCTAGCGAAGCAATGAGTCATATCCTGCAAGCACAGACAGCTTCCTTAGCTTGCTGCTTAGCAGGGCTTCACCAAAATTATTTTATCAGAAGCTAATATTTAGCTCCTGAGAGCATCATGCCTCTTCTGCATATAAATAGTGCTAATTTGTTATACAGTAAACCCCTGAGTTAATGTCACTTCTGACAGTACCTGTGCACCTCATCATCTGAAGGTCCAGACATGTCTCCTGTAGCTATAGTATATATGCATATCTGGAAAAGGTACTGCCTGGTCAAACTTCTGACTTGTAAGTTTGTTTGTGAACATTTGCTTAGCATGAAAAAAAACAAGATGAATTCCAAAGTGGACACTCCTTCTCCCTTTTACTTACTGGGTGGTTGTAAAGGAGTCATTTTAATGCACAGCAGGTATGTGCATGTAGTCATCATATGTTCCCATGCATTAACAGTATTGACTAGTTCTTTCTCTAAAAGGATAATTTTTCTTAGTTCTCTGTTCAAATCAGTTCTGTTTGAGCAAATAAGTATTTAAAAAGTGTTAACAGTAGAGTGGATTTACCTTAAGATGATACACAGCCTTGACTAGCTAGATGTTCCTGTATGTGCAAGCAGTACTATTTGAGGAACAATCACTGATCATATTCATTCTCTGACACCAAAATTTAAGTTAAATGTCCAGAGGTAAAATAAAGGTAAGGCTTTTAAAGGAAAGGCCAGAGAATCTGTCGTGTATCATTTAAAACAAAATACCCAGTGCACATGGTGGGATTCTGCAAGCTTTCTTTGTGCTGATAGGCCCATAAAGGTCTGTGGGGCTACATGTAAAGATTGGATTACAGGGTTAGGGACGGTATTTTGTGACTCCTACTGCTCGTCTAACTCTGAGTACATGTATTTGCCTTTAAGTATAGTCTGGACAGTCTCAAAACGTAGCTTGTTAAAGGTCTCTTGTTAACACAAGTATATTTATTAATTAAGGAACAAATGTAGAGACATTAAGATGTTTAATTTAAGGTTTAGTCATTTTTTTGCCACACAGCCTTAAAAAAGAAAAATATGAGGAAAAAAAAAAACCAACACACACACAAAAGCCCCCCACATGAACCAAAAATAACCCCACCAAAGAACCACCATCATCACAAAAAAAACCCCATAACAACCACCAGACCATAGAATTTACTGGGGTAAGAGAGGGGAACGTATATCCATAACTGAGAAGTAAAACTGACTGTGGTGATCGGTTTACCCATTGCTTTTCCTATCCCATATTGTTCCACCCTCTCCCCCATTTTCCCCTGCCCCTAGCCCTGGCCACTCCCTGGGCTCTCCCTATTGGTTCCTGTACCCCAGCCCCGCCCAGGTACCGCCCCTGTGATCTGACAAAACCCCTCTGTGCCTGGATCACGAGGTCTCTGCCTCTGGGGGTCTCAGGGACAAGTTGTCACTATTAAAAGTCCTCTGAAAGCCTCATGGAGGGACCCTTCTCGCCTCCCTCGCCGTCACTGGGTTGTAGAGCTGATAGCTAGCCAGAGCAAGAGTACAGAGCCGTCCAAAAAGGACTACGGGAGGACAGAATGGCTGCCCTGCCCTAAGAAGCCCCGCTGAGCTCCCAGGGAAAGCTGCAGCTTGCTAAACTAAACCTAGCACTACAACAACTGACTGTCCAGAGGAAAAAATATGGAAGAAATGCATATGTATGATAAATACAACGTAGATTGTGGCTTTTAACACTGGCTTTAATAATGTCAGGAATACTGTTCATCATTGTTCTCTTTTTTTGCATGAGCTTAAGACAAATAATGTAGGTTTATCCTCAGAGCATTTACATAGTGAGGTTGTTTAGGTCACAGTTTCAGCTTTGTGCAAATGCGAGTGGCACAGCTGAAATGTACCCATCTCTTTAACATTAGTGATTCCTTTAAAATGTATGTGGTGACAGGCAAAGGCTTCAACAGTAAATAGTAGGGCTTCTTGTTTCAGAAAATAGAATTACATTGGAGTAAGTTGCTCTTCTATGAGTTAAGTAAAATCCAGTCATTTTTGGATAAAATGGAAGTAGCCTTTTGGAAATGCATATTCTAGATTTAGTTTTGCTTTATTTGAACGTGATACATACAACTTCTTAAAGTCCTGCTAGGTCTGAGACAGGGTTCCTAAATGCTAACTAGTAAAATTAACAAGAGTGATCATTCAGAAACCTGATTACCTTACTGCATCTGCATTGTGCCTTTCAAAACGAAGTTATTGCTAAGGGGATATTGCAACGGACTGCGTTTCTTTGGGATCTGAACAATGAAGAAGCCTTATAGCAAATTCTTGTTCTTGTGGTGCTCTTCAAATGTCTGTTAAGCCAGTGTTATCCCAACTGATATCCTTTATGTTCTGTGATCAACAGAGGTGGTCAGAGATGTGGGGCTTTAAGAATCTAGACTAGGTACAATTCAGTTTAGCAAGCAGAACTTGATCCTAAATGATTACTATTGTTCAGGGCCTGTAAAAATAGTTTGGAGGCTTAGTCACTACTACAGTAATAAATGTAGTGAGCAAGCTTTGAAAAAAATATTAAGACCAGTATCCCGTGAAGCTATACAGGCCACCTGTGCAAGACGTAACCCTGTGGAGATTTAAGGCCGCCTTCCCAAAGGGCCTGTACGATACTTGAAAGGCACAGCTTTGTTGAATTTGCAGCTGCATGGTCAGGTATGGGCTCTGATCATCTGCTCCCTGGCCTGGCAGGTCCAGCAAAGGCAGGGTTTGGCCACTGTCCAGCTGCTGGAGCAGTGATGTTTGCCAGCCCTGCTCTGAGGGGTCGCATGTGTCCCTGCCGTGCTCCCTGCCCCGGCTGCCTCCGGGTTTGCTGCTGTGCCCTGGAGCACAGAGCACCTCTGCACCTGCTGACCTTGGCACTGGGGACAGACTGGGTGGCCTGGGAGGATGAAGGGGCAGAAGGGAGGGAGGAAGGAAGCCCTTGACAAAACATGGATGACAGTTTTGGGGAAGTGGCCGTGTCACCAATGTTAGAGTGTCATCTTTGTCTTAGGGAAGCTGTGCATGCAGGGTGAACTGGACAGAGCATCTGGAAGGCTGTGAATAACTCTGTGCCCTACTGTGGGACACAAATAAAGCTCATATGTCTTTACATATATAAAATTACCTGTCTCTAAAACACATTCTACTGTGAGGGATAATTTTAAGGGCTGAGACCATGACATGTAAAAAAAGGATGATTCTGTGTCCAGAATCAGATCTCTTAATATTAGTGTTTGTGCAGGAAGGTTTTCACACTTGGGCTTCTTGTTCAGTGCAACATACCAGAGTTTGTTTTGCTGAAGAATTAGTGTCAGAATTGTAGCAGGAAAATTTCTATGAAAATAGATGGCTTATCAGCCTATTTAATTAGTTACTTCTATCTCTAAGAAAAAGTCCTGAGGCAGTTATTAGCAACTGATACTCAGCAAAGAGGTCTTGTGGGGGATCCCTTGTCATTGTTCTGGGAGTACTTCATCTTAGTCTCTAGCACTGCTCAGAAACCAGAGAGCTTTAACACAGCAGGTAAACTAAACCAGAAGGCATCATAATGCCTTTGTGCAAATATATTTTGGGTATGGGATGTAGTTGATTCCCTATCTTCATAAAATGTAAAGTAGCACCAGACTGCCTATACCCTTATCTCTTAGGACAAGCAGACCATGACTGCTCAAATGGGAAAGAAAATGTGTAAGACGCATGTGATTTAGGACTCAGATATCCTGAGCAGTACACATGAAGTAATGGGAATAGTTATTTGCTCATAGCATGATGATGGGGATCTCTCAGTGGATCAGTCTGACAGAGAATTGAAACAAAGTGGAGTACTTTGATGTACAGCATTTAGCTAAACCACTGGGGTGAGTGCCACAGGATACAGCTGAGGCCAGAGGTGTCAGTTCATTCAGTGAGGATGTTCACAGAGGAACAGTTTGGTTGTGGTAGTTTAGCAGGATGTTCTGAAGGCAGCCTAAATCCTTAAGTGACAGCTGAGGGCATGCTAGGAGAAGGATCATTCCCATTACTGTCTTTGTGCAAACATCTGCTTTTGGCCACTGTCAGAAAGGTTTTTGAACTAGATCAGCCTCTGGCTTTCCTGATGCATTTTTCCTGTAGCACAGGTGAGACTCTAGACTATTAGTTCTCCAGCACCTTTTAAAGCTAGGTAGTAAAATACATTTTGTATCAATCCACTAATTATTTACAGTAGGGACTTAGGCTAACTTTGCCCATGCAATACTTTATACACCAGAAGTTAACTGCTGTCACGAGTTGTTATTTCCATTGAGAAGAGTGATTCATCTTTCCATGAGTAGTCAACAGATCTCTCAGTGGGAATCAAATTTTCATTCATGTCACCATTCTGTAGGAGAAAATACATATGGAAACAGGATACTGTGTTTGGATACATGTGTTTTCTGTTGAACTGGGTTGTCTAAGAACTTTTGTCTCAAGTGTTTTGAGTAAATTTAATATTTAATTGTCCATGGTTAGCTTCAGAATGGTAGTTTTGAAGGAAAAGGCTTACTCTTACAGAAACAGGTACACTTCAGTATAGCTTCTGAAATGTGCCTCAGTCCTGATTAGGAAAACCAGCTTTTAGCTGCTATAACTGCTACTGGGGATGGTTTTCCAATCAATGTTTTCCCTGATGTGTGTTTCTGTTGTATTTCTTTCTGGTGAAAATTTGCCTTACCTTTCTTTAATTGCTCATTAGAATGGTCTATTAGAGATGTTACTTACATTGGAAAAGCCTCCTGGGGAAGAGCTAACCATACCAGAGATGCCTACTGCACTACTGTAGCTGTGAAAATTTGGACAGAATGATCATTTGGAGAACACAATTTCAGGATCTATAAATCCAGCATATCACAAGTTACCTTGCACTTTGCTTGTGTCCCTGTGTTGAATTTTTTGTTTTTATCTTTTTGCTTCAGCTGTCTTTTTAATAGTCAGTATACAGTCTTAGTAGGGGAATGGAATGGAATTTGGAAATATCTGAAGTACAAATATCACAGTTTTACAACGAGAATAAATATGCTACTGAACAGCATCTGTATAAAGTTGGGGTAACAGTGTACATATTTTCAAGTATTGTATTTCTTGTGAAGACATGTCTGTGAAGGTTAAATCAAAGGGCAGCTTTTTGAGAGGGCTTTGAAACTGTGCCCCATGACAGGATACAGGATTTTGATCTATTGAGTTTTAAGAACTAAATTTAAAAACAGTATTTGTCCCCAGTCCTAGTCTTGAGGAGTCAGGACGTTGGCATCCTTAAAATGATTTTCATAACACAAGCCCAAAGTGCAGGAGAATCAGTTTTCCAAGTGCAGGGTCCTAAGCTTTGTGCAACCACCGGAGTGATGACAGTCAGAGGAACACTGTGAGAATGTTATCAATCATCATTTTCTTTTGGTGCTTCCTGCAGCACACTATGGTTCAGGCAATGATTGTGGTAAGAGGCTTTTAAATTGATATAAAGACCAAGTTGATTTGACATGTTTTTTAACCAAGTGTTTATTAGTTGAAATAATCTTGGGTGTTTTTTGGCATAGTTTATGTTTGAGTGGGAACTTGAATCATTGTCAGAAGTCTGTGTATATTTGAGCATGTTAAGCTGAAGTTACCAAATGGAACTGTGGGAGGCTTTTGGCTTGTGTTTGTGGAGTATAAACCAAAGCTCCTACCTTGCTGCCTCAAGAGCCACAAAAATGTTAACAGAAGTCAGAGATGCAAGAAAAAATGTATTCCATATAGCCTGTCTACTTGCCAGTACTAGCTTTTTTCTTGGGTTACTTTCCACTATTTTTTTTCCATCTAGTTTAAGGTATCACAAGGGATGAGACTTCCTCTGCATTCCCATGGAAATTATTTTGCAGTCCTCATAAGACTTTGTGAAATTTTTTTTCCTTATTTATATTTCCTGGTTCTTATATTTCCAGAGCAGAATCTGCACCAACTGTCAGGGGTTGCTTTCCTGTTAGCTTCGGCAAAATGATTCAGGCTTCCTTCTTGCTCCTGTCTGCTTTTGTTCAACTGAGTGAACCAGTGAACATTCACATGCCTCAAACTACAAGTCTTTTAGGATAGGTGATACTTTGCTGACGGCTGTGAACCTTTTAAATCAACCTGCACGTATCAGGTGAAGCAGCTGGAGCTCTTAGAGTTTCTTTTATTGCATTTTCTTTTGTGCGTCTCAGACTGGGTTTTCACACAAAGTCTTCCTAACTGGTTTCCCATGTTTTCCTCTCTTCTATCCCTCTCCCCTTTAACGCTAAGGTACTTGTGCATTAAGCCTCACAATAGGCTGATGGAAAGGCCAATTACAGGCACTTAAAGCTAGACTAAGATGAAGTCAACGATTCATCAGTAAGCAAAAGCTAAAATTAATCATGTAACCTGCATGTAAGATTGGGCACTTTGTCCCCATTTCATCAAGATAATACGTCCCTAAAGAACACGTCGCTTGTATTTAGACAGTTAGGTGCCCAAGACAAACTAATTTGAATTGTTGTACGAGTCTGCAGGAACATGTGAGCTTTTGCAATTGTTTCAAACCCCAGAATATTTCTGGTCTATTGTAATTTAATTGGTTCTCTCCATTTTATCTTTTGATAATGCATAATAACATTAAATACATATTTACTCTAATTATTGTAACTAAATTCATCAGGAACTGTCGTGATAGGACACGGAATTCATTTGAATTCATTTGATTAATGAGCCAGGTGAAGTGATTGGAAATTGCTTACTTCTCCATTCTGTCTTTGTGTTTTGCTTGTTTTGCTGAGCTAATTTCTTGTGTGTTGACTGGCTTCCCAGCTTTTAAAAAGCTTGAGCTACTGTACACAATGAGGTGCACAGTGGCAGCTGCTTCTTGAAAAGTTGCCATTTGGAAGGAAGCACAGAGGTTGTCCTGCAGACCTGCATGCACATGCAAAACATACATTACATGTGGATACGCCCTGCCTCAGGTGGGAACAGAAGCTGCCAAAGGCATACAGAGACTTTTGTAACACAGGATCAGTTTTGTGAAAGATTTGGTTTTAAATCTTTTTCTTCCCCCAAGCTGAGTTTGTAAATGCTTTCTTAGATCTGTTGTGCATTCTGATGTGTTACACAGTCTGATAACAGATGAGCAGTTTTGCTTGGTGCCAAAACCCTGCAAAGTGTGAGCAGTATGGAGCCTAGGGAGGAATGCTGGTCTTTTAAAACTACGCCAACCTTAATATTGTAACTAAATTATGGTTTAAATCACAAAGTCATCTCAGTATTCTTAGAAGATGCAAACTAGGATCACTGTACATAAAGGGGGAAGATGTGTGCAACACCTGTAAATACACCGTGAAAAAGGAAAGTAAGAAGCTGTGGATATCACTCATATCAGGATATTTGTGCTGCATGATCACGGTCTCTCACCAATTTCATAGCTGAGCATTTTTAAAACATACTCACACTCCTAGTTGCTGTTCTCTCAGAGCCTTTTCTGGTGCCTGAATTGGAAAGACTGTGGTGTGGCATAGAGCTGTTCTTGCCTCCTCCACGGCTGTTACAAAATGTGTCGAAAAGCAACAAAGCAGAGAAGCTTAGGTTTGGTGATGCACTAAGTTTGTGTCATCTTAAAGCTGCTCAAAAGGAAACCTTGGCCAGTGCAATTCAGTAAACTGATTGCAAGTGAATTTACACCAGGAGTGGAACTTAAAAATAATTAAACACATTAACTTTTATACAAGTAAAGCTTGTATGCCAGATACCATTAGCCTGCATCTTTGTGGCTCTGTCTGCCCTCCCACAGCCAGTATAACATGGGTGCAGGTTTTGGCTTGTTTAATGGAAATATGGGCATGATTGATACAGATCAAATTTTTGCTACTGAAAGATTCATTCATGCACTGAGCTCATGCTAGTGATTGTGTGAATGGTGCTTCCTAAACAACTTTAAAAGGTTTCTGACAGTCAGCCTGACCTGAGACAGCTAGTTTTAAAACGTCAGGAAGTTTTGTGAGGGTATTGGGGATGGAAGTTTGTTGTGTCATCCTGTAACGAAGTTCTGTGCAAATTCAGAGTACTCTTTGCTGCTTATACAGTTTTAGTGCAGCTTTATTGGTCCTACTGAGCAAATGTACAGTTTTATTTGCTGAGAGTCAGCCAAGTGGGCCTCTGTGGGAGAATGCTGATGAACGTGACTATTTTAAACCTGGGTGTCTCTCTGCTGTTTTTCAAGCACAATGTGTCTCTTTTTTCTGCATATATCATGTTGTCTTGCCCCCCCATCCCTGATTTGGCCTGGCTGCCACAAAGGTGGTAACACTTCTCAAGTTTTCATTGCATGCTCTCTTCATGATCTTGCTAATTTTTGCTCACCTGAAAAGCTCAGTCTTTTAGTTCTGTCTGTTAAGCCCTTTGAGACTGTTCAGCACCCTTAACAGTCATTATTCTTCCAGTATTCCTGCAAGACTGCAATGTCTGTTTTGGTGAGGCAGTTAAGGAGTTAAAGGCTTGTGGAGTTTCAAAGAAATGCCGGACAGCTGCTGTAAAGTATCGATACAAATCCTAGCTGACCTCATTCTTGTCAGACAACAGTGATAATATCCAAAAACGGGTGCAAGACAGGAAGTGTTTCAGAAAGGTATGTGTTTCATGCAAAGACATCAGAAATGTGCTTTCTCCCAGGGCCACTCAGCATAAGATCCATATTAATTTAAATGAAACAGTGAAATTCCAGCATATGTTTACAGAAATATCATTTCAGTCCAGAAAAAACATTGCTTGTTGCTCTAGTGTACAAATGGCAAAAGCAGTTGAGGTAACCACTGTATGTATTTAATATAATGATATTGCTGGCTATATGAACCTACTTTTTAAACATATGGAGGCTTCGCATAATTTCTGATAGGTTTGTTTACTATTTTAAGGGGTATCTTTGACTTGAGAAAGTGGCAAAGGAAGACTACAAATCTCCTTACATTTTCCCATTTACCTTATACTCAAAGACTGATTTGATATCTAATGAGCTTTTCACTAATTTAATCAACTGAGTTCCTTAGTAAGCAGAACAAAATCTCATTTTCCCCCTAATGCATTCTCTAACTTAGAATGTAAAAGAATTGGCTTTTGAAAGACTTAACATTTTTTACTAGTCAATCTGCCAAGGTATCTGCAAATAGTGTCCTGTATGTACAGGTTGCCATTATTTTCATTGTACTCAAAAGTTCAGACATGAGAAAGCTTATATTTTATTTATATTTTTCAGAAGTACCGACGTAAAAGCATGCAAATAAAAATAATTCCTACCGGATCAGAGCTCTTCTACGGATAGGTAGCGATATTTTCCCTAAATTTCCTCTTCGTTGTCTCCAGAATTGTGCCTCTTATAGTATGAATCTGTAGTAAAAATCAAACGTAAATGATTTTTTTTTTAACAAGCATATGTAAATATTGGCTGAGAGATTTCTTTAGATTGCAGAGGTCCCTATTTCAACATTAGCTTGATAAATTTTTATAAAATAATTTATTAAGAGTTAGACTAGCTCCAGTAAAGATTCTACCATTTAAAAAGGCACACATGAATAATATGATTAACTGTAATGAAGTCTAGCAGATGCCTGTAGGAATATTAAAGCACTGCTATTTAGCCTCTGCTCTTTGTTTCATTTAAAATTAGATTCTTCTGTACTTCTTTTCCTGTCTTCTTCTATAGTTTAATAAATATTCATTTATGTTGGTAGGGAATGAACAAATTCTATCTGCTGGAACTTATGTAGTAATTTCCTCTTTGGAAATTCACCTGTTCGTGAAGCTGGGTCACTGATCTTAAAGGGCCCTTTGAAAAGTGTAGCTCAGAGCCAGGGATCATGGGGATGCTGAATGGTATAATAGTACAGGTTGGGCTTTTTTATGGAGATGTGACCTAGGACCTCAGGGGAGGTGCATGAGGAGATCAAGGCAGGCTAGTGGAGAGAAGACCTGAGTGCAGCTGAACTCAGCCCTGCTACATGCCGAGGAATGAAACAAATATGACCTGTGTTTTTAGAAGATGATCCAAGGATGTAACAGAAAAGAAAGGAAAGGAAAATGGGATTGTTTGGATGCAGGAAGGCATGTTTTTTGTTATTTGCTGGTAGCAACTCGTTTAGTATACACACACAGTTGTTTCAAACTGAATTATATTTTAGATTTGTCTGCTGTTTCTGGAAGTTATTGCCAAGAGTGAAAAACCGCACAATACATTTCTAGTATTAAACCATCTATTACTGATGGGTAATGACAGAGTAGAGGGAGAAGGCACCAGTTAGTCTGGGTTAGCTCATGTGGTCTGGATAACTCTTTCTTGAACCCTTAGATTTCTAAAGTTCTCCTGAGCTATGTTGATTTCCCACTGCTTTCTGCATGTGATGAATTGTCTCCATGTCGATGTCAGGTAATCTCAAGTATTCCTATGATAATCTTCCTGAAACTTTTTCAGGTTATGTGCCTTCTGATCACTTTTCTAGTGGCTATTTTAATAAGATAACAAATACCAGAAAGGCTGCAATAACACCTCTTAACAAAAGAAGTATGTTTGAGTTTTTAAAACTACAGATGGCCTATGTTGTCACTTACATTTTACTTATCTTTGCTTTTAAATGCTACAGACACAAAATTTTGGATCTGTGGTGGCTTTCTTGTTTAAATTCTGTATTTTTGATGGTGAAGCAGGGAATTCATTCTCTAAAGTCAAAAGGGCTAACCTTTGGAGAAAGTTTTTGTAATTTCCAAACGGTTACTGATTCAAACACGGGAGGGAGATAAAACCAGAATCCTGTTTTACTAATTGTTGGTTAAAACAGAAAACTTTTTGTGAGATGCAGTGTAAATATTCACCTTACAAAATCATCTAGTGATGCAAGATATGAGAAATGATGTCAATCCATCAGTCTGTCTCCTTGGCTTTTTGAGGAGATCTACCACAAGGAACTTAATAAACGTGTTTTCTTGTAACAGTGATGTAAAAATTTTGTTATTTAAGGGTTTTTTGTTTATTTTTCTTCAACATATATTGAGTTGATTTTGACCAGTTAATGTGGTGGCTTTTGTTTCTGTTCAGTTCATAATTCCAGCCAGTTCTGTGGCTATCCCTTTTTGATCTCAGTGTATTCTGATCTTTCTCCTGCATCTTTAGACATCCAGTTGAAGCATTTACCTCCTTATGAAATGTGTAGAAGGATTTGGCACTTGTCTTCGTATTCTGAAAGGAACTAAAACCAGGCTGTTGTGATTGTCTCCATCAAAGGCTCTTCTACGGTGCACACAGAACATCAAGGAATATATTGTCTTACTGCTTAGAAAGCTCTGTTTAAAAATCTGTGGATTTGTTGGTGAAAATAGTAGGATTTCTGAATTGATTTGAAGGGGTTTTTTTTAAACCCAAGGAATTGAGACACTTGTTCAATTCATGTTTTAGCCTTTGTGCTACTGAGCATTTTAAGGTGGATAATTGAGATAAGGCCTGGCATGGATGATTTAAAGGTGTCGGTTTGTGAGTAGTTACCTGTGAAACGTAGAAATGCTCAAAATCACAACACCCTGCTCTCTCTTGCATACTTGGAATGACACCTACATATGCATTAATAACCAAGAGGAAATATTAAAGTATTAATAGGGTGCATGAAAGTCCTGATAGTAGCAAGGGAAGGTAGTGTTTCCAAAGAGCAAGGCTGTAGTTTGGGGTGGTTAGACATGCCTTCCTTGAATGAATGGGATAAAATACCTAAGTCACTCCACCGCTGTCACCTCTCTCCACACTTACAGCCTGTTTATGTGCTCTTTGAGTAGCAGTTGTGCAAACTCTCTTGACCGGCATTGTCTTACGGAATTCGTACAATTGCTCCAAGAAAACCATTTGCATTGCACCTGTGGCAGTTTGGTAGGAGTTGCTTGTGCTCTGCTTTGGCTCTCTGCCCTTCTTTCAGAAGGCACGATTTGATTCTTCTGAGCCTGTTTCTGCTCTGCTAAAGGGGGTAGTGATGCTGCCCTGTTTTGGTAAGGCATGCTTCTGATCGAGAGGTGAAAGACCAGATAGAGCCTTCTTTTTACCGATCCCAAGAGAACTTGAATGCAATGCAGTCTCTGAAGGAGATTTAAGGAAATCCCGCTGGGATTTGATTCTGTGTCTGAGTCATTTGAGCTTGTTTTTTGACCCATTAATAAACCCTTGTCACACTACTGCTGTTGCCTTTTGTTATAGTCATTACATTCCTCTGGAGTCTCTGTAGCCATTGTCTGTTTTGTTTCTTTGGTTTTGTTTTCCTTCACTAGGGATAGATTTTTAAGTTGGCAGAAGGCATAAAATTCAGTTCCCACCACCCGAAAACTCTGTGCGTTTGCATGGGGTATATAATAGCCATGCAAGCTCCATTGCACGTTCCCTTTGGGAAAGTGCAGCTTCCAGTCTCCCTCCAGTAGGTTGCAGCCTTAGCGGGCTGGGAGTATTCCTCCTCCTTGCCTTTCTGCAGCTGGTACTGGAAAAGGAAGCAGTGCCACAGAGGAAGGTATAGGAAAGGCCTCTAAAGACCCAGATATGTGCTGTGGGGTATTCAACTCTGCGGAAAGCTCTTCTTAGCCTTTTGTTTGTGCGCGGAGGCACACACAGGCTCTCCCCATGGGACAGATACCTAATGTATTTAAAAGAGTCTCTGTGAGCTTTGGCTCTCTACTGAGTGTGTGTGGGCCATTTGGAACAGACAGCTTTCTCAGAGGGGACAAAGGTCAGTTTAAAATTTTTAGGTGTACTATGTAATGCAAGCTGTTGGCAGATTTGGAAGATACCCCTGAAATCTTTGTCAAGGAAGAGGCCTTTTGTTTCCAAGAGAAAGTTTTGGATGCAGAGTGGGAAGAGGACTATTTGCTAGATATGTCTGAAATATGTTTGTTTTGAAAGCCACTACTGAATTAGGGGTAAACTGTGAGCCTGGTTTATGTTCCTCAGGGCAGGGGAAGATGGAATCTGTTGTTTATCTGAGTGCAGGTTTTCCCCAGGGTGCTCATATACACTACAGAATATTCATTAAGCTGTTGGCATTGTATCTCTAAATCTTTTCTTTGGTTTCAGGTCTTAAATTAAAAAACACAAGCCAGATACCCCCACTCCTCCCAAAATAAACCTAAGTTGTGAAACTGTCCTTCACGCTTTTGCTGAATGAAGCACAAACACCTACTGTTTTCTGCATTTACCTGACCTTCAGAAAGACTGATGACAAAGGGAATAGTTGTAAGGCAGATTACTGCCTATTTCAGATTTGGGGTTATCAGAGTTTTCCAGTACATGACACTGAACAACTACCAGGGAAAAAAAAATATTTTGCTTCTCTCAAGTTACCATTGGCTTTAAAGTAAGAAGCCAGGAAAGGGACATGCCATTTACATATGTTTAGAAAACCTTCAAAACATCTTGTTTTAAATTTTAATTAAGAGAGTTAGGTCTATTGTCATGGCACTATGGAGAAGCTTTCCAAGCTGGTGTGAGAAGATAACTGCATTTTCTTTGTTATTTTGCATTCCCTAATATTGTGATATATTGTGCTACCATTTTAGCTGTACGGTTGGTCATATTTTGTACACTACTTTTAATATTGCCAAAAGGATACCATTAATAATGAGCAGGAACAAAATGGTTAGCTGGTTTTAACTGAGGTGTCATATTTCAGCTATTTCAGCTCAGCTGTTGTAGAGGGTCAAAGACAAAGAAGATTTTAATTTCTAGAACTTTGCTTTAAGATGGAAAGTAGACCTGCAGCCCTGTGGTTCAAAGTCACGAAGTTAAGAAATTGATTTGGCAGTTCACAGGATTGTTGCTGAGATAAAATGAGAGCGAAGTGAGGGAAGAAGAAGTGTTCAGTGGGAAGGAAGCATCAAGAAAATAGACAGTCTGCTTAGGAAGACTTAGAAGCAGGTGAAGCCATGAGAAACTGAACAAAATATCATCATAAATAGTGGGTTTGCCATACACTTAGAGAGATTTGAGCACACATTTTCTGTGGGTGCTCTTCTGGACATTGCTACTGTGAAATGGCTTTTGTAGACTTGAGTTTTACACAGCTGCTGTTACTACCTGCACACCTTGCATGTTTTGGGTGATAATTTTGTTTGTTTGAAGAAACTAAAGATAATTTCATACTGCCTTCAAGGTAATCTACTGGGTTTTTTATTTGCTTCACAGTGAATGGAAGTGATCTGTCCTTCCTTCAAGCGACCATTACTTTTACAGGATGTTTAAGGTGAAATAGCCATATACAGTAATGTAGATTATGGCCACATTTATCAAAGTGACTGCCGTAAATTTGGACTGAGTAATAATTTTTAAAAGCAATTCTGAAATTTTCCATTTTTCTCTTGCCCCAGTGACTCCCTTTATCCTTTTTATATTTAGTGGAGTAACCAAGATACCTGGCTGAGACATGAATCTTGCCTAACAGTACACTTTGTACTCAATGTACAATTGGTTCATAACTGTACACTATAAAAGATGTTTAAAAACATCTAGACTAACATGGAAATTATGTAACTGTGGTGCAAACTTCAAAAGAAAGCTTGGGGGTTTCCCCCCGCCCGCTTTGCTTTGTTTAGGTACGTGTTTGGGCCGGTTTTTTATCCGTGCACTCTTGCAAATCCTTCGTATTTGTACTCTTAAGTAACTGGTTCATCAGGAACTTTTAACGAACTGTGTAATCTCACAGTGGGAAGATACCATTTTTTGGGTTTTTTCCTAGTTTCCATGTTCTTTTAGGGTGTGGTAAAATGAAATTTAGGTTGGTCTTTCCTTTTTTGACCTGCCAAAGTGTTTGTTCTGTTAGCATTGCTCTGCTCCCTGTAAATCAGACATTCTTCTCGGGCTGCGTCAGGTTACTAATGACATGATTAATGCAGGAAGGGTAGAGAAGGATGACGTAGTGGCTCATGCAAAGTTTACCTGAGAATTATCTGTAGCTCTCTACTGTTTAGTGTCTGTGTGAGTCATGGCCTGAAGCTCTGCCATTCCCTGTTCTTCAGCTGGGCAAGATCACACTTACCTCATTCTATGTATGCATTTCTCCCTTTCCTGCCAGATCTGATTAGAAGCACTTTTGTTTTAAACTCTGTTTATGAAACATTAAATACACTTTTTGCAGATAGCTGACCATAAGGCTAAATGAAAAGTGCCATTAGATATCTGCGATCCAGACAGCTTTAGAAACTTTCTCTGTCCTTACATGAATTCTGATTTTTATCAGCTGAAGTCTTTTTCATGTTCATGGGTTTAACAGTGGTAGTGTGATGATATTAGTGAGCTTTGCAATAGGACCAATGCAATGAATCAGTTGCTGTCTGTCAGTAGTCTCCTGTTTCTTCTTGTGTATTTGTACAGATAAAAGCTTACAAAATACAAACAGCAAGTTTGTGCTGCTGTCTCCAGCTTTTGAAACTTCCTTGGGCTGCAGGTGCAAGAGTTCCCATCAAATTTGGTTCACCTATTGGTTCCTTAATGAAGCATTTGGGAAATGTATCTTACTGATACGAAAACGTGGGCGTGTTCTGTGATACGCTTTGAAGCCATGGTCGTTCCCTTACTGAGGGCTGGCTCAATGTACCTGCTGACAATATTTGTTCTGCTGTTTGTGTATGTGTGTCCTTTAACTGTCACATGTTCTTAAGTCTCTCTTAGAAGACCAGAATAAAATCAGTGTAGAATTTCAAGTAATGCTGATTATTTTTTCAAGATTCCTTTGTTTTGTCTGTAAAACTGTCACAAAGTCATTGGCATCCTTCAGGACTTCAGCTTTCCTCAGCAGAAACTGTCACCTTTACTCTGTGTGAGTTGCTGTCTGAATTATCTTGTGCAAAAAGTGCTTAATGTTTAACTGTACAAGAATATGCTGAAAGCAGGCTATCATTTTCCAGCCATCTTGCATCTCACAACCTGCCAAAGCCTATATCAGGAATACATTGTGTGGGAAAACGTTCTAAAATGATAGACAGAAAAATGTCTTGTGGGAAACGTAAAATGCCTTGAGACTCATTCTGTTAATAAAGAATGTTTTTACAAGCACAGTATCATCCCCTTTACTTTTTGACATTTTCAAAAATGAAAGCTTGAGAGCATAACATTTTTCTAGAATGTAAACAACCTTGATAAGTGGAAAAGTGACATTTCTTAGAAATAACATTGCCTTAAGAGAAAAGAATGGTTGGAGTAATTACCCAGAAAAAAAACCCAACTTAGTTCTAAAAGGCTCAACTACTTCTAATAAAGGCTATACTGATGCCTGGGATAAAATTTTATGTGCACTTCGATTACATTTTGCAAACATATCGTAAAGGAAAACAAACATCCTATGATGTGTAAATCTCAGAAGGTGCACCAGATGAGTAAATTCTTATTGTAAACATATCATTAAAGTATCTAAAAGTTCTCTAATGCAATGTGAACACATTTTACGTACATTGCAGTATATGCTAATGGAGTTAATGATTATAATTACACAGATGCCTGAATGTGGATGGCAAAAGTTCATGTTCATCTTAATGTTGTCTGTATTTAATTTTCCTGCTTTTAAAGGAATTGTTTACGTAAAAGAATAACATGGATTTTATTCAGTGAGTCAGTGTTTAGGCAAAAAATAAGCATATTGTTTGACACGTGCCTTTATGTAAGCTGTGTTTCTAGAACCTGTCTTTCAGTTTGAGCAGTGAAATGGTATTTCTGGCTTTTGTTTTCTTCTGGTGAAATAGCCAGTGCCTTGGCTAGGACTGATTTTTTTGCTTCTTGTCTAAACCCCTCTTCTTTCACAGTTTCACTGAGAAAGTTAATCAAACAAAGCTTTAAAGTGCCTTTTTTTTTTTTTTTTTTTTCAAAACGGAGAGGCACTGAATGAAGTAGAAGTGTAAAAAGTAGCTGTTGTGTAAAACTTGCACCTTCACTTGTGCAGGTTTATGAGGCAGGACATCACCACCCTACCATTCACCAGGCTGTGGCTGCCTCTTGCTGCACAAAGCAGCAAACAGCCCTGCGGACTGTCTGGCTCCTTGGCTAAGGCAAGCCCACAAATCCAGAGGAAGTTCTGACTGAGGAAGGACCCAAGAGGCAGGAAACAGATGTTGGCAGCAGTGTCCTGGCTCAGGTAGCCAGATAACAAGTGTAGCAGGCCAAAATAACTAAGTGGGTTAAATGGCCATAACTGTAGCTCAGTCTTATTTATTGGGCTACTTAAATCTAGGTTTACCTAAGGAGTAATGTGCCTTTTGCACATTCTTTTCTTTGGCTGGCATTTGTGGTGTGTTGTTGAGCTTCAGAGAGCTTGTCTGATAACACCAAGGTCACCTACCACGTTTCTGTGTGCAGTTAGGTACCTTTCTCAAATGCTTGCTAGGGTCGTCTTGGTATTTCAGTAGTTATTATCTTCTGTGTGGCAAAAGACCACCATGCATAGGGGGATGCAAAAGAACAACATTAGAGTCTCATAATTCAGAAAAAGTCCTTTGAAGTCTCCAGAACAATTATGATTTAGTATTTTATTTTTTGCTGTGTATGCCTTTCTTCCTGTGGCCTTTGCTGGTACGTTAGTTGTACCAGGACCATAAGAAGCCTGCAGCAAACTATTTCACTTGGATGTTGGCACTGTATATTCCAGGGAGAGTGCATAGAAATGCATTTTCCAATCTGCTTTCAGATTTTGATGTTCCTGGTGTCCATTCATCAGTTAAACAGTCTCATATTACAGGATACCAGAAGCATATGGGGAATCTCAGGGTTAAAAAATAAAATAAATTAAAAAAACACAAACAGAACCACAACAAAACAAAAACTCAAAAAAAGCCTAAATAAACAAAACAAACAAAAACCCCACCCCAAGTACTACAAATGGAATTGAAGAAAATTCAGCCTCAGGGGGTAAGCATGATGCTTAAAGGTTGTGCCATGAAGGCATCATGTCAAAGAGAGGTGGTCCATGCTTGTGATGCAGTGGAACAGCAGGGCAGAGGTTTGTGCCTGGAGCCTTTCTTTTGGCTCCTCTGGCTTTTGAGAAGGGCCTGGACAGTGCCTCTGTGATGGGATTTCTTGCATTTCTTTTGAGACTCTGCTTCTGTCAGGTGTTTCTCAGGAGCAAAGCCTTTGTTCCTGGTTTGTTGGTGGCCTACCTGTACCTTGAAACCCCTTCAGGGTTGTTGCTGCCTGTCTCTGGCTCACTGTGGGAGCCCTTAGGGAGCCTCCTGTAGGGAGATAGCGACGGGGTAATTCAAAGGGTTTCTCAGTGCCCTCTTGCTCTTTGGTTTAACAACATGAGAAAAGTGCATAACGTTACCATCAGAGATCTAATTCCTGCTCTAAATTTCCTCTTGGGATTTGGTGAGTTTGTCTTGTTTTTAGATAGCCCTGATTTTCCCTCATCTCCCATGATTGCTGCTGCCACCATTTTTCCATTCAAGAAGGTGTTTCCAGAGATAACCTCTTAAGCTTCCTGAGTGCAGCCCTGTGACATTCTTAATTTGTACATGTTATTTTCTGCCACTTCTCTAGCGCTGGAAATTTCCATTTCCCAAATCTCTTTAGGAGAGGTAGGAAAAAACTTGCTTTGTGCGGGTGATAGGTGGTGTGTTTCTCTTTTAGATCTCTCTAACAAATATCTTCCATTTTTGAATTTACTAAACCCCCCTTGTAGGTAAATACTGGAATGTGCTGACTGGGGATCTGTTTGAATACCATATAAAGGTTTTTCTCTTGTAGTGAGTCTCCTAAATGCATGAAAAAGATAACAAGAAGTCACAAAACTTAACACTGCTACAGTATTTAGAAGCTGGTTCAGAGATCAGGAGAGTTTGTTTTCTTAGTTAAATGCCACTTAGTAAAAAAGGAATGAATCTATGTAAAAGTATTGGATCTGATACTTCTGTTATTGACCTGTTGTTCTAGGGTAGAAGGACTTTTTTCTGTTTTTCAGACAGTCATTCCCAGTGTTGGGGATGGACCAGCTGAGAAACACATTTTGATGATAGTAAGTTTCAGCAGATTTCATTCAAATGTCTTTCCAGGTAGTAGAGAGAGATTTTGGTGTGAGTTTGTGGACCTACTTACATTTTTTCAAATCCCCGTAAGACACAAATTCATGGGAAGCCACATTGGTTCTACTGTTTGTAAAGCTGCTTACTCTTTTCTGTGGTGGTTTTTTAAAATCAAATTATGTCTGCCTTTGCTAAACTTCTGTTGTGTTGCTAGCTTTACTGTGTATATTCCAGTTGCTAAAATACAAGAAGCCACAAAGAGCACCAGTGTAATAAACAAGAACAAATAAGGACAGTCTGAAATGCTGTTATTTGCAGATAGTTGACTTAAAATCTGAAATAAAAAATGTTTCTGTTTTTGGTATTTATTTTAGTTACGACTTTCTTACACCACTATGAACTTCTTTTCTTCTGCTGGAATAAATACAGGAGGACTACTGCTCACTTGCAACTATTTAAGAAATGCAAGCAATGAAAGTGAAAAATACTTCAGATTTGAGAATTAGTTTTTATCTAAAAGTAATTCTTTTGCATTCTGAATGTTAGATCTGTTTTCAATTCTGTATGCATGTTTCTTATGCAAAATTTTGAAAACATCTTCTGATGAAAGTTCAAGTTTCTGATTTTTCATCTTTTCTCATTTCTGATTATCATTTAATGTAATGAAATAATCACCATGATGCTTGTGCTTACTTTAGCTGTAGTTATTTATAGATAACAAGGATTGGGCATGGAAAGCTATGATTATAAAAGCAATTTAGCCTGGTAGATATCCTTCAAAATCCTCCTGTTTATGTGTAAGTGACAACAGTATGAGATTACATTCAGTTTAAATTTGAGTCCTGTATTTAAAAGTTACTGAATTTCTGTGGTCCAGCCTCCTCTTTGAAACCTTGAAAATCACCTAATTGAAGCTTGTATCTGCATGATCCTTACTACAGAATTGCTCAAATTTTCTTCAGAGACCCATCACTTCAGGCAAAGTGTTTTTATATTCCCTTGTCACCCTGCTTCAAGGCAGGTTTCCCTCTGGTAAAATGGTTTCCCTTAGTACTTTTTTGTTTATCTTAGTAGTAGTTTCCCTCGTAAGGTTAATTACTATTTCAAAGAAATTGCAATTTCCTGTTCTGGTGTAACTTGTTTACTTCAGATTTGTTCAGGAATTCTTTCTGTTTTGAAGGTGCAATGCTCCAAAGGATGATTCTTAATCTTTCTTACCTTCTCCTCTCTCTTTTCTTCTAATTTAGGTAAGAATTACTTTTGCAGTGATTTTTTGGTTTTTAAGAATTTCTACTTGGTAAAGTATTAATGTCTCTATCTTCCTTAAAGAAATGGTATTCTTTTTCTCTCTATTTAAGGGAGGATGGGGAATTCTTGGCCAAAGCTAATGCTGTGCCCTTTTAAATACTCTGATACAGTTGCTGGAACAGAGTTTGAAAATTTCAAGTAGGTGTTTGGGTTTTTCTTAATAATTTTCTATATGCAGGATGATAGTAAAAATGTACAAGCAAGTTATTAACTGTCACCAGCAGTAGTTTGGGGAAGTTTGAAATCTATTTCCCTTTAATGAAGCAGTGGGCTGCTTCAGATTTCTTGTGGGATACCTGCATGCTCAAAGGCCCTGCCCAACTATATAATGAAGCTTATGCAGTAGAAGTCCTTCATCTGTCTCTACCCAAGAAGAATTGAAAGCTAGATAGTAAAAAAGTAGGTCAGCTAAACACACATTGTAAATTAAATGGTAATTCAACAGTGTAATTAACACAAGTTGCAACAGCAGGATTTCAAAGTTGTTTCTTCTTTTTTGAAATAAAAAAGCCTGATATGTCTTTACTGTGTAATAATGATGTGGGGCTGTACTGAGCTGTGTTTTTCCCTCCGCAGCCATTACTGACTGTAGATTTGGAAGCTTCCTGTTAAAAGGCTGCAATCTCAAGGGAAAAGATCTTTCATTTAGCAAGCCTAAAGACAACTTCT
The DNA here is from genome assembly GCF_000691975.1 of Corvus brachyrhynchos. NCBI lineage: Eukaryota > Metazoa > Chordata > Aves > Passeriformes > Corvidae > Corvus > Corvus brachyrhynchos. Next base: position 6,349,740 of record NW_008237619.1, read on the forward strand.
GATTATGGGAGAATTGGTTTATTGTGGAAAGTAATGCAACTATAAATACGACTTCCTGTGCAGTAGACATGTTTGCCAGTTTCTGGAAGCTTGAAAAAGGAGTTCTTGTCTGGTTACAATTCACAATCAACCTATGGAAAGGAGTTGGGAACAGCAGTCCGTTTCTTTTATCAGGGACACTCTTGGTTCAAACTACTGCAATTCTGCTTTTTTGTTCTTTTTCCTATACGTATACAGTTTTAATTAATCAGTGAGAGGCCCAGCATGAGGTAATGCTGGAAATCAACAATTTGAATCCTGTGATTCTTAATAGAGAATTAATGAAAACAGAGGTATTGCTATCTCGTTGGTCAGAGAAGTATGTCATTTGGACAGTATCTAAAGGCAGGCTCTGGGCTGCTGTATGCTTAATATTCCTTTGGGGTTTGTCTGGTTTTAGAAGACCAAAACTAAAACAAGAAGTAGTGTAATTCATACTGGGAAATAATCCTGATCTTTAAAAGTCTCTAGCATATGTACTGTCACAACTTAGTCAGAAGGACCCTCTGTAGTCACGTAGTCTGATCCTTCATGTAATGTAAGGCAAAAATCTCTTGCTTATTATTCAAACAGATTTTACGTGGGTTTCAGCCTCTAATAAAGTCACTGCAAGCTCTGTTAATTTTAATTTTTCTAGAGTCTTAAATATGCTCCTTCCTTGCCATTCTATCTGAAGAGCCATTAGAGATTTTCTTGAACTAAATGAGATGCTGTGTTTCTAGAGACAAAGCCTGTAGTTGCCCCGAAGTGGGTGCATGGTGTTTGTCCTTATCTTTATGCGTCCTTATCCATGAAACTGGATCCCAGGTGGCAGTGAGGAAGAGGTGGGAAGCAGTGTGACAAGGGCAGTAGGGTAGAGAGGTAGTGGCACTGGTGGCATGAGTGAGGAAAAGGTGTGAGAAAGCTGGCATCAATCGCTGTTTCAGAGAGGTAAGAAAAACATTGATCTAGGATTTAAAAGGTGGGATTTCTATACTTGTTCTCTCTGTACTGGCCTTGACAGTGTTCTTATTTTTAGAGTAACCGGACTTAGAAGAGATTCAGGCCTTTAGGGAGTGGTTCCCAGTTGGTGGGAAAAACCTGAGAGGAAGAAGGTGGAAAGCACTCGTGTTCCGTGTCCTGCACACGCTCTTGCTTATGTACTTTCACTCACTGTTGTCCTTTCCTGGCAATCTCTTTTGTTGGTTAAAGAATTACCGTATTTGAGAGTTTGAGGCTGAGCAAAGCTTTAATTACCCGTCAAGAGTATTGCATTCGTTTTACTGTGTCAGCTACCCACCTCTATATGCTCTTTCCACTTCTGTCGAACTGCCATGCAGTGTTATGTACTCCATAAAGGACCAGAAACCTGGACACTGTGCCCCTGCTCCGGGCCACATCAGCATGCAGTGCATGTATATATACTGCACACGCAGCACAAGCCTGGGCCATATGGATAGCCTTGCTACAGTGCAATCTTCTTTCTTCTCTTCTGTGCTTTGTTTTCTGAATGGACAGTTGCTTGGGGGCAGGGAGGAAAGAACAATGCACTGAAAGAAACTAGATGTCACTTCCTTGAGATCAGGTTTTGCACTGGTTTTATAGAGTCACTTTATGTCATTCCGTTAAGAAAACAGTTAATAGACCTACATTTTAGTACAGATAGAAACACAACTTTATTTGATCTGAGTTCTGTCCTTTGACTTAAAGGAGCCACGTTCCTACAAACAAGCTGTCTCCTCTGAAGGTTTTCAATACCATACAGCTCATAATCTGGGGAAGAAATGAAGTATGCAGTTCAGATTATTTTTTGAAATACAAATTTAGCTAAAAAAAAAAGTATAGATGTAGATTACATCACTTGTTCTGCAGTACTTATATTTTCTACAAGGATACCAGTATACTGCCAAAGTATGACTCAAAAGATCAATAGCAAACAATCTGTACAAGTTTACACAAGAGAACCGAAGTACTTCATTCCATAAGCATTGTGTTTTAAAAGCACACATTTCAAAAATAGATACTTCTTTGGGAAGGCTGCTTTCTTAATTTTCACTGTTGCTTTCAGAAGTATGTCCAAATAGTTACAGGGTTGTGTTGTTTTTTTTTTTTCTGAGAAATCTGTTGCTGCACACTGAGGATGTAAGGGAATTGGAATGGCTATGGCTCTGAATGCTTGCAGTTAACAGAAGTCAGTCATAATATTTCTGGCCACAAAGACAGCCCTAAATTTAAAAAGAAATTTACAAGTTTGATGCATATTTATTGTAACAAAGAATTGAAATGGAGGTCTGAAAGGTGCATTCCTATTTAAGGATATGTTGATTGTGGTGGCTGTGGTTGAGGGAGACTCATTTGTCATGTCTTTATAAATACTGTTGTGCTATGCATTTAATGTTTAATGTGCTTTGATTCCTTTAAAACCCCCTGGATTTTTTAATCTAAAAATCTGTGTATTAAGAAGTGAATGATACTTTCTCCATGTCTGTGCTTGTTTAACATTCTACAAAAAAAAAAAATTACTTGCACAACACAGTACTGCACTAATATAGACATATTTCTTATTTTTGTATAGTCCTTTTTTGTTGAGAGTGTCAAACATTCTGCTTCTCAATCACTGTCTTCACAGTTTTTCTAATCTTCTGTGTCTTGGTCCATTTACCAAGCCAAATATCAGAAGGGAAAAGGAAGAAGAGCTCCCAACTCTCCCCTGTTTTTTAATCTAAGATTAAAAAGTTGCACACAAATTTCTCAAGCTCTAGGAGCAAAAATGTGCAGTTTAGGAATGAATCCTCTTCCTTTTGTTCAGCTCATGCTTTTTATTAAACTCTTTGGCTCTTGATTTGACATTATCTACTCAGCAACTGATAGTCAAAGTCTCCACAGCATTTCCAACAATTCCAGAGGCGTCCTGACCATCTACAGATAGTAATGTTTGATAGCACTGGGGGTTTTTTTATGCTGCAAGTGTTTGAGTATGTCATAGCTTTTAGATTTGAGAAGAAGCACACATTTTAGAAAAACAACTGAAAAAAGCAGAAATTGGAAAAATTGGAGTAGGTGGGAAAGAAGGGCAACTGAGGTAGTCAGGGCTTTCAGCTCTGGGTGTATTACTAAATATTCCTTAATTTTGGCACTTATCTATTGAGACTGTGAGAACAACCTTCATTATTCTTAGCAGTTAACCCACCACAAAGGTTTGTTCTCCTTTTATAGAGGACTTGTCAAAATACTATGACAACTAGGCTGATTTTAGACAAACAGATCCTGGCTCTAAAAAGACAGTAAGTCTGCAAGTCAAACATGGAGGGCAGCCATTGGCACTGGAAGAAGTAAGAAACCACAGATTGTTTTCTCATTGGATGAAGAGCTTGAAGCAACATAAAGTTAATTGAAGAATTCCTTGAAAGTGAAGTCAGCCTAAAATAAAAGCTTAGGGGTCTATAATTTACTAAATGTGAAAGCTTTGTGAGCAGTAGTGAACATAAAAGTTTGAAAAAACCATATTTTAGTAAACATATCTGGCTTGTGTTATGGGCTGTCCTGTTTTAATTATTTGTCCACATAATGTAGATTTGCAGTATGATCTCTAATTAGGCACAGTTTGATTTATTGAGCTGGCCCCACATAAACCATGATGTCATGCTGTACTGCTCAAAATTACAGCTCTGCTCTTGCAGTTTAAAGACGATTATTTTTAACTTTGGAATGCTTCAGTTTTGTGCATCTTGGCTTTTAGCTTTGTGAACTTAAGATGTGCTCTGCTCCTCTCCTCCTTCCTCCTCCCAGATCAAAGCAATCTGTTGTATGTAACCAGAACAAAACCCATTGAAATGGACTTCTGAACACTCTCAGCTTTAATTCTTGTTGGTAAATAAGAAGAAAGGCAAGACTCTTCATGCTTCCTATCTGGGGGGTTGAGAAGTAGGTACAATAGGTATTGAACTATGTTTTGCCAGGTGTCCAGATGGTGATGCCATTCCAGAGCAGGAGTGCTTCATTTATGTCTCCAAAAGACCTTAGTTTTCTTTTGATGCTATAATTGAAGAAAGAGAAGAAAAAAAAAAGGGGGGGGTGGGGGGAAACAGAGGAAAAAAACCAAGATCTGCACTGCCTGTTACTGCAGATAATGATTATTTACTAGGAATAGGAACTCTCACTCACATGAGTTTTTACTCATATGTGTTGCATTTTCTGCTTGTTTCCCATTTGAATAGGAAAATTTGCCTTTCCTTAAACCAAGGTCTGTTCTAAATGCTAAAGGAAGGCTTTGCACAGGAGGATTTCTGCACTTCCCTATGGAGGAGGTCTCGCTTCTGCAGCAGTGAGCAACATCCCTTCCTGCCAGCTTTCCTGATCTGGACTTGTGGGCAAAGAGACAACACACACCATAATATGGAGGAAGTGAGAACTGAAAGCTAGTTTTGAGTATAATCTCTCCTGCCAACCTCATTGAGCATGTTAAGAGAACAGCATTTCAGGGCTGGGGGAGTCTTTCTGTGGAGGTGTCACGACTACTTTAGGCTACGTCCCCGGAGCCTGACAGCAAACTGGGGAGGGAACACGAATAAAGGCATGGAGGTGTCACAGTTATACTGGAGGCACTCCGTTACCCATAGATATCAAAAGGTGGGAATTGTGTTCAGAAGGCAGTAGCTGTGGCAAGGGAAGGCAGACTCCATTTTCTAAAAAAGCAACTTCTGCCTGGGAGGGGAAGGTGAAAATATCTTCCTGTGGATTTTAGTGGGGAGACTCCGTGAGCTGCTCTTGGTAGTGATTGCAGTGTTTCAGGCTCTTGCAGGTTGAGAACAACGCGTGTTGAGTCATTGCAAAGCTATGCTTCTCATGAAGAGCCTTGGTTATATAACAGCTGACTCAGTTTCTATGCTATAAATTGATTACAGCTTAAAAGACTCATAAAAAGTCATGGGATTTCTTAGGGTTTTTATAAGGATATTCTCAAATGAGTATCACATTTTTAATATAATCAGTTGTTGACTAATATATTGGTTTTAGATGTGTAAATGCTCATAGTTGTCCTATAACTATTTTCAGTTTAGGTAATGAGGGTTGGAGACAATGTTGCTTCAGGGGAAAATGGGAAAGGAGTTCATACCCTTTCAGTGCTTCAGTGCCAGTGAATGTAAATGGATGGAAAGTATGTGGAGTTTGCTAACGAATTATATGTATAGTGGAAAGATTTGATGTCTGAGTTCATCTGCTCTTTTTTGACCTGGCAAAATTGCCAACTGAAACTAAGTTTAACCATCTAGAATAAGGTGAAATCATTAACTCTTTGAACATTTGGGTGTCGGGTTTGCTGTCAGTTACAGGGGCCTGTAATGTCTTGATTGTAACATAATATCAGTAAAAACAGCCAGCATTTGCTTATGAGCAGACCACCTGTCTTGTTTTGATGAAATGACATGAAATGAGTGGTAGGTTTCAGGTAATTCCCTTGTAAGATGCTCATGTTTTGTCTTGTGTTAATACATATTTGGGGGGCTTTTTGTTATCGATTACAAATCTGTATATAATCTCTTTTCCAGGATGGTAATTAGCATAGTTGAAATTGATATTGCCCAGAGATCTGAGTGAGGTGACTGTCATGCACGGTGTATGTCTGGGCACATGCATTGGTTTTGTCCTCACTTTCTTTAGTGGATCTGTCAATATACTTGGTACAGAAATAGAAGCAGTCAGACCTTGAGGAACTTACGACTGACAGCAGTTTAATTCTTTTCTGTGTATTAAATGACTGCTGTAGGTTTAATTTTTTTTTTTTTGGCAGCTCTTCTTCTGACACTTTCTTGCAGAAACTGGTCTTGGAACTTAGAGGAACAGCTTGCCTCTGAGAATAATAACAGCTTCTCCATCATTTCATCTTGCCATTAAAACTGGACGTTCATCCACAAGCTGTCTCACAGCTCTGTAGTTAAGGACTGAAAATACTCTGTGAGGACCTTTAGCCTGCAATATATGCTGAAGTGATCCTTATGGCCAAAAACTTAAGGGGGTGATGATGACTGTTATGAGAAACGAACAGGGAGGTGGGACACGAACATGCCTGCTGTGATACCACTGGAGGTTACCAGATGAAAAGTTAATGACATTTTGCAGTTACAGTACTGCCAGTAGCTTCCCTTTTTTTGCTCTGCAATGTAAAGCTGTTTAGTCACTTCAAGAACATGTGCCTGAAATTATTTTCTTGATACTGATGCCAAAACCAACTGGGATCATAGCATACAAAAGTACTTGAACAGAGAGATGGAGGTGATCAAATCTGATACACAGGGAGTCTCATGAATATGGAGTTTTGTGAACGACACAGGGAGGAGCACATCTGACAGCTGCATAATTTGAACAAGTCCTTGGGCATTGATTAATGGTGTGCTGGTTGCATACAAGAACTTACCACATCTCTTGCAATGTTCTGCCCTCTAATACCCCTTGTCTCAGCTGCAATTGTTCTCTGGCCTGTTTTGGTCAGAACAAGCAGGCTCAGAACAACCAAAAAAGCTGGGGGAGCTCATCTGTGCTAATCTGTCTTGGGTGGAAATGATCAGAGAATGATCATGCAAGCAGCTAGGCTATTTGAGGAGTGTTGACCTGCCCTTTGGCTGTGCATAGGAAAAGGGAGACATACCCTCTGAGGAGAGGTGACTCCTGGCAGAGGATACATGCTCACAACCAGTGATGTCTCTGCTCTGTGTCTGGGGGCTGCGAAGGCGGGTGCACATGGATTGTCCTGACTGCTGTGCTGTGTGTTGCTAACTTGAGTTGGTTAGCAGAGAGGCTGTGATGCCACAGAGTGTGGGCTCTAGGAAAGCTAAGCAGCCTTAGTGCCTGCACACTTAAAGGCAGACTTCTGCACTTGTTGTCAGAGATTAAAAATAGCACAGTTTTGCTTTTGGTGTTTTTGTGAGACCACTTCTGACAGGCATAGTGGAAAGTGTGCTTTTCCTCAAATGCAGCTTTTGCCCAAGTAAAACTTTGGCTCATTATTGATTATATCTAGATTTCAGGAGGTAGTGCTAAGATGATTCATATTCATTAATTAAACTTCCAGCACCGTCCTGGGAGGTAGGTTTAGAGAGGAGGAAATGGAGATGAGTAACCTAAAGGTACAAAGGGAATCTGCTTCAGAGCTGAAATTAAACTTTAGCTCTAGGCATTATGCCTCTGGAAGTTCCTACACCACTTGAGTTTCATGTCAACACTGTCCAATTACAGCACTGTAATTTAGAGTAATTTATAAATCTGTATCTGCGATGGATAAGATTTGCATAAACCACATCTATTAACAATAAAAGGACTGCTATTAAAAATTAAGTAATAAAAAGATCATACAATCAGTAGCATGGATAGGCTGGCTAAGAAATGGTATCACTTCTTTATATATGGCTTCTACCAAGCATTGAGAAGCAGATGTATTGTCAGACCATTGGCCACCTAGTCCTGTATGTCATCTCTATCTGTAACAGCCAGAGAAAGATTACAGGAACAGGACAAGTCTACAGTCATGCCTTTTTTTTTTGTCATGTCTTGCTGATTTTGACAAATTTGCTCAAATTCTGTTCTGAAATCTATTTTCAGCTTTGAATTTTGGAAATTGTGTATCATTGTGGTAACATATCCATAGTAGTCTGTCTTTTCTTGTGAACTGTATGATTAAGCACACCCCAGCCTCCCTCAAACATGTTTTGTAATCACCATCTGCTAATGGTGTGTTGTGATGTATACTTGCATTCGTGAAGTTTCTTTTAAAGCAGGATAAATTCATCTGTCCACCACAGCCTGGAAGACTCGAGAAATGTGGTTAGTCTAGTAACAGTGTTTGTTCTTTCATCCATTTTATAGAAGAATTAGTGGTTATGGAAAATGCTAAAAGACCCTTTCTTATAGGAATTTGAAGGGAGATAAGGAAGGCCCTTAAAAAATGTGGAAGACGTCACTGTGTTTTGTGTTTTCTTCCCAGATCTCTGTAGTTGCCTCGTTTCCATGTGCAGGCCGATCATTTATGCTAGCATCAGCACTGAGTGGCTTTTGCATTATCATAGGCCATCCAGTCCACTTAGTAATCTTTGAGAAAAGCCTTTTATGGCTTTATTTTTAGTTCTTGTGTGAGCATTATTTTTTTAAAACAACACCATCATAAAATGGTTTTGTTAAAAATTTCAAAAGTGGGTAACTAATTAAAATTTTTTCTATTATTTTAAAAGCAAAATTGTGATTTTTTTTTTGGTAGTTACACTTGATTCTGTGTGACCATAAGGAACAGGGAAATCAGGAAAACAAATTTCCCCTGCTTTTCATTGCAGGCACATGGGTCAAAGACCCAGTGTGTTGTTCTCGGAAGAAGCCGTTTCATTTTTCCTAATGTGGACATGCAGTACTAAAGCTTGCTGGTTTATGACTGAGCAGTACTAAAATGCTGTTTATTGTCAGTCTCTTCACATCTGAATCATGTTATTCAATCCAGATTTTCTTTGAAACCACTGTCAGATGTGGCAGTATGGATGAATGCTCGGAGAAACCAATGGGTGTTAGGCACTCTGATGCTTTTAATTATTTAGGTTAATCATTAATTTCACACGTCGAGAGAAAATACTTATTTCTGTTATCCGTTTAGATTTACATGTTGAATGAAAGGTATAGCTGATTTCTTATAAGTAAAAATAACTATGGGGAAAACAGTAGGCTTTTGCTTTGCTTATGCTATGCATTTGGAAACAAGGTAGAGTTGGTTTTGTGCATCCCCTTTGTAATCAGTGAATGTATTTCTTTGTTTGCTTGAACAAGTATTTCACTAGGAAACAGTGGCATTTGGTTTCATTGTTCCTTCATCCAAATTTTACCAAGGAGGAGAAGAAAAAGAGAGTTTCTGGGTTCCTTTCAGTTAGTGATATCCTGCACATACACAGCCCCTGATTTCTCATCTGCAAATAAACACTGACTTATCTTCATTTCTCATGTGCAAATAAAAGGCAAGAGCTTCTCATTCCATCTGTCAAATCAGGGGTTAGTATGTGCTTTGTTTCATCCTGACCTGACACACATTGTTTCAATCTTCCTTTTATCCCCTAATTTATAAAGGTAACTGAAACCTGCAGAAAAGACCTTGCTACCTGGGAATTTAACTTCTAGCTATAGGAATGAAATCTGGTGCTAGATACTGCCTCTTTCCAAGAACCTTGTCTTGCCTGCAGTTTGCAGAGTATTCCAACAGCTTTTATATGATCCTGTAGGGATGAGCTTCTGATTTATTTTTCTTGTTTATAGCCATAGTATTTATCAAGTGTAAGTAATGAAAAATCAAAGAGCTATACCAAAGAGGCAGGAGTTCCATTTCTGTTTGGAGCATGTGCCTAGTCATGATTGTGAAGGTTCTTTTTTTCTGCTCTTCTGGGTTTTTTTTTAAATGCATGGCTGGAACATCCCATATGCTGTAATACTTTCCATTTGCAGAGCACTCTGTTTGATGATTGCAAGCTGCTCTGTAAACATTTTTTGGTCCGACAGTCATTTTTCAGAGTCTGGAGCCCTCTCCATTTTTGGTGGGAATGTGGCTAAGTGATTTGTTCGGGGTCATGCAGGGTATCAGCTGGAGCATAGTGGTAACATGGACTTGTACATTTTTTGCTTTTCTGATGTCTTTATTGTATTTTTCGCTACATGACATAGTATAGTGCAGCATACCTGAAAAATAACTAGAAAAATGTTTTGGGCTGAAAATACAAAGTCTGGAGAATAACTTGAGAAAGTTTGGAATAAGTAATCATTACTTCCTTACACATTTTAAAAACAATGATCATTGAGAATAATAGATAAACTGGACTACACTAACATTCTTATGAAGATACTTCCTTTTGGATTATTTTAGATCATACACAGATGCTATATATTGCTTATGTGTAAACTTGACTTTTGGATAATTTTTAAAATTCCAGAATAGAAGATGTTAAGATAAAACATTTTGATCTGTGTGGTCTTTGTGTTTGGTGGTTTGGGGTTTTTTTTGTGCATGGGGTTTTTTGGTGGTTTGGGGGTTTTTGTGTTCCTTCCTTTTCCCTGCTGGATACAAGTGCAATACTTTCACTGCTGTTAAGTGTAAGCAAATCTTGCATACAACAAACGTGATAAGCAGAGGAGATTTCAGCAGCTGAACACAGAAAATAGTTTCAGTTCTAGGTATATCAGGAAGGTCTTGGGGAAGAATTTTGGTCTCCCTAATAAAGAGGTGCATTTAATAACGCTGGGGTTTCTTCCCTTTTTCCTCTTTAATTCTGGTAGTTTCTGTGGCCCATTATTTCTGTTGCTGTTTCAATACTTGTATTTATGAAAAGATATCATCACTTCCAATAATACCTTTGTATAGATGATGGTATTCCCTATATATTAAACAACTTGAGAATTTCAGGAAATTCAATCATATAATCACAGGGGTTTTTCACATTGCTTTTTGTGGATAGTGTAACTCCTTCAAAGGGAGTTCCTCAAGGCTGTTGAGAATATTTTACAGAGATGAGTTAAGTGAAACATTAGTTCAGTTACCACTGGTATTCAGTAAGGAAAAGAGCAGATGGGAGAGTGGTTTGGGAGGCAGCTGAGGTAACACCTAGGAGCATCTGGTGGATGTTTCCTTACCAGCTGAAGGAACTACACAGATGCTAAATATTTTTTCCCCATATTCTGCCCAACTATTCTTACGATGTTTGTGTGTTTGTGACTAGAAAGGACACCCATCTCCCCCAGTATAGAGTTATATTTGCATCAGTGAAAATTTGCCTATGGAGCTGAAGAGAATGATATGGAGAATTTGAAAATGCTTCACTTAAAATTACATCAGTGTAACAAGAAAGCTTTTGGCCACTTCTCTCCTGCATTCACTGATAACTGTATGTAAGGGAGTCTGTACTAGCTTATATTAAAACTCTCTGTATTTCACCCTAAGTCACAGGCATTGTTTTACTAATCCGCAGCCATCTCTGAGCCTTTAATGTATATAGAAACAGTTTCAACTTAGCTGTTACCTGCTCTCAGAAAATTTGAGCTGGTTTTTTTCATAGGTGTTCTCTACATGAAAATCTGAATGTTGATTTTTTTTTTTTTTTTTTAACATAACAATGGGTTTTACCAGCTGTTAGGTTGATTGCTGAGACTGAAAAAGTGGAAACCAAATAATTTTACTGTCTTCTTTTGAGAACTCAGCTTCATTAAAGTTATGATAAGAGCTGGGAATGTTACAAAACATTGATTTTTTTTTTTCCAGTAGCATCTTATCGCAAGTGTTTATTGAAACTTTATCAGTCAGCCATCACACTTGTACAAGTCACATTAACTCATTCCATCAAATCAACAGACTGAGAACAGATGTTCCTGTGAGTTTCAAAGCAGCTGCAAAACTGTCTGGAGTCTCAGCAGCACAGTCACATGTCCCAGCCTACCAAGCCAGAGATAATTTGCTGTTGGATGCACACTTCCCATTCAGAGTGCCATGTTGATGGGCAAGACCACTGACTGTCTTCAAAGTTTCAAATTTGCTGTGATCTTTCTGGCTTAAATTGGCTTAATTTTAAGCTGTTCAATGTCTAATGAAACCTGTGAAGAGACTGCTGTGGGCTGCCCTTTGGTTAGAGCAGCTAGCAGAGCTCATTCCCAAATAATCTTGTCTCTTTTGGTTGGCTTGAATGAAAGCTGCTTGGGTGGGATGGAGCGGGATGCCCTCTGGCATGACCATGAAGAGAGTTACCAGAAACCATAACAGTGTTTTCATCTGAGACATCTTGCTTAGAGCTTTACCAAGAATGCATAATTTGAAGGCCATGTCCCTTGGCTATCCCACTTAACAACTGGAAGACAGGCATGTAAATTTATTTTCAATGAGCCATGAATGTGCCACTTCACAGATTTTGCTTACCATGATGGTTGCAAATGCTGGCTCCGGGCTCCAGCAGGTGCTTACGGCACTGTGCGCTGTGGAGTTTTCCTGCTAGCTGAAGGCAGGCTGAGTGGAAGGAGGAGATTCTCTTCTATTTATTAAATGATATTTTAGATAAATCAGAGTAGTTCTCAGAATAGTTCATTTTTATTCTTGTTATAAAGATCCATCTAATTCTTCTAGTGGGACTAAGGCAATTCAAATTTCCAAGTTCTGTGTCATGTGTTTTGAACTCAGCATAGCTGAGAAATTTGAGCTACCATGTACTTTTTCCATTGCCCCCAAATGGAGGGAGAATAGGGAAGAAGAGCCCTTGCTCTTGGTGGTTGCAATCTAGAAAGTGTTATGCTACCCTCTGCAATAATTACATCTCATGAATGTATTCTTTGGTGCTTTTGTTTTCTTTCTACTCTCCTCTGGCTTACATTTTTCTGCTTTATGTTTTCTGACTACTAATTGCAGTGTGCTTTAGAAACTCTATTATGGGGAGTTGCTAATTAATAGGAAAAAACTAAACTGTGATAAATTTTGGTGAGTTTCACTTGCCCGCGACTTTAGCCATGTAACCAATTTTGGGAGAGGAAAGAGGGAAGCAACCCCCTCCCCCATGAATTCTTAATTACAATAAATGAGTTGCTGTTTTATTAGGAACATAACCTAATGGCCACACAGTTAAATATTTACTTGAGAGTTTATTTAGTACAGCTTGCTTGCTTTTCGAGCTACAGATTTCTACATTGCATCCTTTATTCAATTGTTTGGTCTTCCTAAACTCATAATCTCTGTGTCTGTGATGTTAAAGAAACCAGAGTGTGAGGTCAAAATTTCCATTACATAGCCAGAGAGGAATTTCAAGGAACAATGCCAAAATCACTTAAAAAAAAAAAATTTACAGGAAAGATGACTCATCAATCAACAACTGCTCTTCTAGAAAATAGAATTAGTTATATATGTTTTGAATACAGAGATGGACAAAATGCACCCTGACATGCAGGGTTAGATCAGGGTGATTTGTTTGTTTCCAGATATTTTTACCTTGACCTATGCTTCTTTTTTACCCTAAAGGGAGGGCACCTTAAGTAGCACACAGCTTCACACTGCCAGAATCATTGCCTCTCAGAACTACAACTATCTAGCAAAAAAAAAAAAAATTTTCTGGTTTCTTGTTGCTTGCACTAATTAGCTAAGCAGCTGAAGGACAGGAAGAATAGTGTCCTCCTGTGCTTAACTGCTCTTGAAACTTAACATGAGGCCACCTGAGATATCAAAATACAGCCTTTTGTACTTGATGGAGGTGACAGGCTTCTGCTTCAGTATGCAGTAATATGAGTGTGGAAAAGATAAAAAGCATAATAAGCATGTGATAAAAAGCAGTTTCCCCTCTTCTAAAATACCGAATAAATGGCATGCAGAAGTGGAAATCCTTCTGAGAAGAAATATGTTGAGCTGTGACAGTGTTTCTGGGGGAGTGTGGCAGGCCTGCTGCTTGTGGCTTTTCATGTCATGCCAGCCAGCCCTTCAGTGGGAAAGGCTCTGGTGCTTCTGGTCTTCCCTGTGCCTTGAGCCACATGATCTTTTTTCTGTGTTAACTTTACATGTGAAGAAGCTAGTGAGTACTGCGACTTCAAGGAGATGGCGCTGGAGATGACTGCCCCATCCTATGGTTCTTTCTGCACTGTTTGCTTTCTGATCTGAACAGGGAAGAGGGAAGGAAATGGTGTAACCACTTGCTGGTCCTCTCCCAGAGGGTAGACTGGACCGTTTGCACGCTTGGATGTTTCTCCCTGACAGAAGACGTAATGATTCTGTAAAGCTTTCCTGCTCATGAGACACTTCATCAGAGTAGCATACCAACTAAAGGTGTGACTTCTGACTTCACTGCTTTTTGGCCTTCGAATGCATTTAGTCAATAGTGTAGTTATTTGTAAGTAGGAAGCACACTCTTGTACCCTGCAGTATGTATGTTGTTTTTACAGATTTTCCTTTGCAGTCACATTCTTTCCTGGAATAATAGTGTGGCCACCTTGACAGTACATGCTTTTTAAGAAGGGATATAAGCTGCAAACAAACCGTGTCTGCTATATGTGTTTTACTGCATTTAAGTTTGGTGCTTCCCTGTATTAGAGTTCTGAAGATGTTAGCATATTTAGAGCTGACTTAATGTATTGAAGCAGATAATGTTTACAAGTGTGCAGACTGCCTGTTTCTTCTGGAGCTTAAACCTGTCAGAGAACCATGGGGACATCTTCTTTCTCAGTATTGATGGGTAGAGAGTTACAGGTAAAGGGTTGCACTTCTCACATTCCATACATTTGAAAATACTTGTGAGAAACAGCTGAAACTCTTCTGGGTAGAGGAGGTGTCATTGACCTGCTCCCTGTTTCTCTGCAGTGATGTCAGATGTGTTTACAGCACGGCAGTGTGGGGTTCAGTGCAGGTTAGCAAACAGGTTAGTGTGGTTAATATGACTGGGGGCAACAGTGATGTAGCTGCAGCGTCCTTTTGAGGGTTAAATGGGACTGCTGCAAAAATTGGTGCATTCCTTCACCCCAATCCCTCTCTCCTTAGGTTTTCTTCACAGTTTGGATTTCTGGATATTTGTTTTTAATGTGTTTTTAGTGCAGAGAATTGGATTGTGGGTGACGTGTTTGAGTGATGGCCACAATACTTGCAGCTTTCAGAACACAGTATGGGGGCCATCTCTTGGCTTAGCCTCACCCTCAAGGGTGATAAGTAAATGGACCAAAAGTGTTTCTTCCAGTCTTCCTCAAGAAATATTCCCTTTTATCCCTAGAGGCTGGAGAGCCTAGCAACTATCTCTGTGTTTTATTTTCCTTAAGATGCTGTGGTACCATGGTGATGAGTTATTAATAAACCTCCCGGCAGATGGAGAGAGCTTTTAACTGAGAATAACCATATATGAACAAATGTCATGATTTGGTCTGTTGGGCAGAGCAGCCGAGCATTTAGCGCAAAAATACGACTTAATCTGCAAATAAATCAGAGCAGTCTTTCTGCTTAAATGTCAAAATTACACCATGTTTATGGAAGAGCAAAGAATTGTAAAGCACTGCATGCATTATTTTAAATATATGAACATAATTAATTAGAGCTGAGATTTTTTTTTCATATTTGTTGCATTTCTGAACATATTATGAGCTATTGTAAGTGCAGTAACTGTTTCCCATACATCACAGTGCTCTGCTTCGATGGCACTGACTCAAAATTCTGTAAGTCTTTATACTAATGTGCAGTAATCTCTATAACAGTGACACTAATCCTCTCTTCTAATATGGAACTTGAGTTAAAAAATCTGTGAAATTAAAGCTTTAAAGCAGCTTTTGGGGATTACTAATTTATAAACCCTCCATCTGTCATCCATACCAATAGAAATGTCTTTATAATAACAGAGCAACAGGGTATTCACACTTGGGAAAAGCAGGGAAGCCTTGAGGATTTTGCTTTTTTTCCTTCGTTAATGTGTGAATGCCATTAATTGCATAACAGGAGCAGCAAGAGATTGGTTACAAGTGGTGTGAAATTGTTATATTGCCCTACCCAAACAATGCATCTTTAATCTCTTGTGCAGTTTTACTGTGCTGCAGTCAGCCTACATTGTGCTTAAGCTGCTGTTAAAGATTTGAGGTAATAGTGTCTTACATGGCAACATTGCAGGCTTCCCGAAGTTCTCGCCTATCAGCTGCTCAGATGATGATGGGGAAAAAAGCAGCCACCTCCACGAATGTGGAAAGCTGGACAGAACATTTCTTTTTAATATTTCACTTAACAATTTCAGATTATTTGTATTTATTGAGAGAATAGGCACTTAAAAGTCTCCAACTGCCTTGCAAAAAAGTTTGTTTCCTATTTTATGGCCTTGAGCAGGAATTGAACTCTGGCTGTGAAAACCCCCAAGTAAACAGGTAAGATAAACCATTATGTGCATTTGTCATGTCTTTATCACCCAGTGACTTAGATAATGCTGTGTCCCCTTACACTTTATACACATTGTGAGAGGCATTGTCTGTGGCCAGTATTCTATTTCAATGTGGTACAGCCCTGTGTGGTAGCCTATCACTACTGGGTGGGGTAGAGTGCTGTATGCTTGTTGGGTAGACATCATTTAGGTCATAGTGGTCTTGCTATCAATCCCATTGAAATAAATGTGACATTCATGTGAGAAATTCTGAAAATGTTACCCATGATAACTATATTTCTCTCCTTTCCTCTTTCCTCTCCACTATCATAATCCATGTTTGTTAAGTGGAATTCTTTTAATTAAAATGGAATTCTGAAATTAAAAATACTATAGAGAGACCTAAGCACACTGAAGAACCAAGAGCAAAATTTACATCACCTCTCAAATGAGGTATTTGTAAAATAGAGGTGAAGTGTCAAGGACTGCTGTGACTTTTTATTCCATATGGGGATATAAGGGATTTTGTAAAGCATTCCAGCAGTGTGAGACAATCAACAATCTTTCTGCTGTGTGCGTGAGGTACTTGTTTTTTTCATGTCAGGAATGCTTCTTCAGAGTAAAAATCCTTCTTTTTCGTTGCTTTGGGGTGGTTTTTTGCATTTGTTGCTGGGTTTGGGTATTTTTTTTTTAGCAAATGAAGCAAAACAAGCTGTTCCATCTGTAAAATGCACTATTATTCTCCAAAGAAAACTTTTTAGTAGAAAAATGCTGGAAAAGGGACAGTCTTGATGAAGCAATTGTTAGGGAAGCTAGGGGAGGAAGTGTATTGCATGAAGACACATGGATTTTCTTTGGAGCAATGATGCTCTTTTGCTTTTGAGGTTTCGTGAATTCACAGGATAAAATATTTCTTAATAACCTCATCTCCCTTTACCTATGGGAAGAGTTTTGTCTAGATTTACCTTCAGCTGCAGCCTTGCTGCTTTTGTCTCTGGCTGCATTGTGGTAAAATAAAAATGGGAATGAGCCATTATAACTTGTAGTTTTCTTGTCACTATGTCAGGTTGGGCTGGGTGCTGTCCACTGTGCCAGGCATCCTGTGGAGCTCTGCTTGGTTGCAACTCCTCTGTCCCTGCTTTACTCTGAAGAACCACACTGGCATGTTGTTTGATCATAGAAAAAGGGAACACGTTTGTCTCAGCAGCCAACTAAGCATAAATTTGGGGGTTTACAGTGCAGTATTGGGCTGTGCAGATTAGCTCAGAGAGATGCCATGACATGACACGAAGATACAGACACATGCAGGGAAACTTAAAGGAGCAGTAAGAGGTAAAACAGATGCGGGTTAGAGTTGGGGCAGTGGTGCTTCCTGTGGAGTTAGGCATAGTATTTTTCTTCTCTTAAAGTAAACTACTTTAAGAGGAGCCATAAACTCAACAAACCAAGGAGCAATTTGAGGAGGTCAGGCATTGTACATGAGAATCAAAGAACTCCAAAGTGAACAGTGTGTGGCTGAGGAGTTCTTCCCATCGTATCTTAATGATGTGGATTTGGTGTACAGGTGGAGGCAGACACCCACTGGAAAAACAGTTTGTGATAAGATTTGGGATAATTTTTTTTACAACTCATTATTTCTCCAGTTTACAAATTGCTTCACCATATTTAGGTCCTAGACGCTTGCTGCTTCATAAGGAGAAATTGTTGCTATTTACTATTTGGAGCTTTATTACTCAGGCTGCTGTGATGTCTTAAGTGCTTCTGTAAGGAGGAATATAATATGGAAGATAATAAAAACTGTAAAATTAATTAATGAGGGAATTGCAATAGATGGCAACATGCGTCTGCTTTGTGGTAGAACATGGTTTAGTAAAGGTATCCTGTAGAACAAGCAGTAATGCTAATGAAGTTTCAGTGCTAGTGCAAATGCACAAATGAATTTTTAAGATAATCAAGGAAGCAGTGCATTCATTAGTTTGATAGAAACATGAGGCAGTTTTATTAAAGGTGTAATTTTAAGTGTACTAGACTGATATTAATTGCATGTATTATGGGGCAAGTATCATTTTGTGTCATAGCCGTTTCCTTTGTTGCTTACTGTGAAGCTTGTAAAAGCTGCAAGATTGCTTTCTCCTAGGGCTGTTGATTTCTTTTACAAAGAGCAGAAGCTGTACTACCTTGATCTTTTACATTGTACTGGCAGCCAGCAAATTCCAAATTCAAACCTTTCTTTAATTTTCACCAATATGACATAAATGGACATTGCACATAAAAGGCTGAGCCATTGCATATGGCTCCTGGTATAAAGAGTATTACAGTAACAGAAATGCCCTGGTAATAAATTTCTGTGAATGGTAACCATGTGTCTCTGAATGCCTCCTGTTTCTCATTCAAGTTAAACTCTATCAATCATAAGCTCTACTCTATCAATACTTGCCAGATATCTTGCACTCTCATGTCTCTGCAATATTTTTAAGCCTTTTGATGCCTTTCAGTTTTTGAAGTTATTGTATTATTTTTAAGATCCTTAAATTAGGTCATAACAAAAATATTTCTATTTATCTAATCCATTTCCCTGTCTTCAGACTGCTTGGTATATTGGAGCTTGTAATAAAGTAGAGAGATTTAAACAGCTTCCTTCAGTATGAGGAGAAAAATACTCTGAAAATCACAAGTTTCCTTTAAAAACTAAAGCTTTTTCAACTGACAGCAGAGTGATGGGACTGGCTGTGAATGATTAAACTTCCTTGCAGGGGGTAGGATTTGTAGGATGCAGAGCTAGTGAGTCACTATTTCCAATTTTTGAAACAAAAAAAGAGGGGGGGGGGGAAGGATTTCTATAGCTGTTGACTACTATGTGTCAAAAGTGGAGTAAGTGTTGTGTCCCATACCAGTCTTCCAGATGCTTTGGTTTGATTCAGGTTGGAATCTAGTAGCCATCCAGTTGTTACTGGTCACTGAAAGAATGGAGGAGTTGTGCAGGTTTTTTTTAATTGCACCAATTATCATCTCTTGTTAATCTCGTGCCCTGTTGGCCAAAACATGAGCACAGTTCCCTTAGTGCTTGTGATTGTTCTCTTGTACTGGTGAGGAGCCTGCTTAAGTAAATGAGAACAAACAGTAATTCCCTCATCACTTTTGCTCAAAGCTGCAGTCGCTGAGGGCAAATGATATTCACAGCTTGAAATCCAGGAACAAGCCTTTTAGGCACTGCTCTTGTCCTGGAGTGACTGTCCATCTAATTTCACCCATGTCCTGGCTGTTTAGCTAACACCTTTTGCTACCAGTCAGGTTGTTCTGCCTTCACTTTCAAGTTGCATTTATTCAACACAATGGGTAGAGCTCCTAAGTAAAGATCTCGTTAGGAAGCAGTGAACCGATGAAGCATTTTGTCTGGATCCTGCTTATTTTGAGATAAGCAGTGCTTTTCTCAAACAAGGCCTGACTGTATTCAGCATCTATTAAAAGCACCCACTAGTTTAAAAACAAAAAAGGTCTTCTGGAATCACGTAGTCTTCTGAAATGTCTCAAAACTATTCAAATGCTGGCAGCCAGCATAAAGCCTTTGCCTGATCCTAATCTCCAGAATGCAACAGGCATCATTGCCTGGCTCTTTTCAGCCGATTCTGTGTACTGCACATCTAAAACTAGAACAAAACCGTCACTGCTCTGCTTTGCTTTCCGAGCCAAACTGCTGCAACAGCCCTGTCCTCCTATTTTTTTTCCTCTCTTCAGATATTTAGAACAACATCAGTCACTTCAACCCAAAGTGGGTTTTTTAAGGTCACAATGTTCTTTGGGCTGGAGAAGCATGCCATTTCTGTTGGCAGGCATTTGATTCCTATATTTCCCGATCTTTTAATCAAATAAGCAGCTGCTTCAATAAGATACTTATTCATATTCATAATTCCCATATGCCCATCAGGTTTTCAGAACAAACTTGAATGCATTCTGGAAGCTTTTGTGGGATTTAATCCCAGAGTTGGTGATCTCCCGTGGACTATATATCTTTGTATTGTCACTTGTCTCTGTCTCCCTTCAGCTGGAGTCCTCTGTCCCATATTTATGTCTCCTGCTTTGCTTTTCTTACTGTTCCAAACTCTAAACTTTGCCAGTCTTTACTTTTATTTGTACTTTCATTGCTTGGTGATGAGTTGTCACTGGTAGCTGTTGCTTGTGCTATGGTTCTTCTCACCCCCTGGGAGCAAGCTGACTACCCTGACACTGCTGGTGGACTACAGGACTATAGATTTTTCTCTATCTCACTTTGAAAAAAACAAAACAAAACAAAAACCTAAAACCTAAAAACTAACTAAGGTCTCCTAAACTTCCTTTTAGAGAAGAAGCAGAGGTCACAATAGTTGGGCTGTCATTTACGCCAGAAGCAGAATACCTAGTCCTTTAATTTTGTGTCATTTGTTTTGGCACATAGTAGATGATGGAACCTCTTTACTATGTGAGTAGAAAAAGAGGAGAAAAGTCTATGGTAATTTTTTTATTGTTAAGGAAAAATTGGTAAAGGTGCAGGAGCACAGAGAAGAAACACAGGAGTCTTTGAGCATGAGAGAAAGAAAATTTCCAGCTTCCAATACACAGCTCGGTGGAACTGGGCACGGAAGCACAGAAAGGAAATGTATGTTGAGAGATTTCGAGGCAAGCTGGGAAAATGTATGTGGGGATATAATGCTTACTAATAATGCATATGATACATATATATGCATCAAATAATATGTGATACATTAAATAAAATTTAAAAAATGGAAGTCTGTTATGTAGTAGTAGAAAACAGAATGGCATGTGGTTGGTACCGCCCTTCTCGAGGATCTTTATCTCGCTCGCCCTTTCCTGCCCTCAAACATCAGTGTTTGGCAAAAATTGGGAGGGACAAAGAGAGCAGGGTGTTTGGTGGACAGGGTTCTGAAAAGCTGAATTTGTTGATTTGAGCAATATATTGAGACAAAATCAGTTGACCTGTCCATATCATCTTCTGTGAATTCAGCCCTTGTTTTTCTCTAAAAAAATTATTTTGTCGAATTTAGGTGCAGGTTTGGTCTCATCTATTTTTATATAAACCCCCAGAATAAAGACATTCTAGGATTGATGTTTCATCTACCTGGTTCAGATTAGACTTGTTACATCACTAAAATAGGATTTTATGGCTTTCCTACTATAACTGCATTTGAGTGCTTTTGAAAGCTTTTTTTTTTAATTGGACATGATAATATTTGAGGCAGTATTTTGGCTAATTGTTTAAATCTGTATTTAGACAATTGTTAAAATGAATGCTATTTTTGTTATGTAATATTATAAACCACACATGCCCTATAGTCTCTTCTCTAATTAGGAAACAATTAAAATTACAAAAAGTCTACTTCTTGACACCAAATTTTAAAGACTTTATGCTTGAATTGTATTATAGCAGCTCAGGGGAATGCTAATGGGACATTTTGATCCCTATAAAAACTTCTATGAATGCCCATGTAGGAGCTGAAAATAAATATTCTTTCAGTCTAAAATAGAGTTAAACTACCAGGACTGCTCCTGACCTTGGTTGCCTCGTCTCTAACATTCTACACTGTGTAGTTGTCACAAGGTAGAACAGCACAAAAGTTGACTGACACTTTTTCAGACCCCATAACAGAAAGGTATGTCTGCCTCACATAATTGAATAGATCTCTAAAATATTCAGGTTTGGAGACTGAATTTCTATGCAGACCAAGCTTCTACATTGGGAAATAAGATTCACCAATATATTTTATATTTGCCTATTCACCACAGTATTCACAGCACTTTTTAAAATCACTTTGGTTCAACATTTTAATAATATGTTAAAACACAAATACCTACAGGCCCAAGTAATTATCTTTGTGGACTGCTGATTTTTTTTCCTTTTTAGATGATGGAAACTGCCTGGAGTCCTGAGACAATGGACAGTTTCAGGACTTCATGTACAAAAGTCACAGAAGAAATATTGGAGTGTGCCCTCAGGCTGTTTATTTTATTCCCTTCCTTTCGTCCTCACAGAACAGATGTATCTCAGACCATGGTCTGAGCATCTATTGAAGTACTGCTCGCACTTCTAATATACGTTTTTGCCTTTTTGTTAAGGTGGATAGGTTGGACGGGAGTTGGGGGTGAAATTGAGGTCATGGTTCAGCCTTCTACCAGCTCTGTGACAGTGCCCATACAGAGTCATGATTCACCCTTCCATCAGTTTTGTCTTCCAATAGCTCTGAGAATGTCTGTGTAATAGCTTAGAGCATGGGTGCAATGTTCTCTCAAAATGTTGGTCATGCCCAAAAGCCACAGGCAGCCTGACTGATCAATTCTTTCCAGGCTTCCATGGCACAAATTTTTTCTCTGTCGTGTGGGGATCTTTAGTTCTCTTGTCTACACCTAATACTCTTTTCTCTTAAAATCTTCAACTGAATTTGGTCTTCTCACAGTCTTGAGGTAGATTGGATTTACCTAAACTACAAGCACAGCAAAAATCAGTACTGGCTGACTACATTGTTTTAGTTTGTAGGGCAGATGGGATGCAAACTCCGTTTTATACACAGTCATCATTTGCCCAGATGTGAAGGTCCACATACTCAATTCCTGACTTCATTAAAGCACTTGGACATGGTAAGACATTAATCAGGGCTTTCATATAAATATGGCTATTTCATGGCCTTGTTGGAGTTGATATCCATCCTGAATTTGTTGAAGTAGTTACTGTTATGTAAAGATTTGGTCTTGTACTTGAACTGAAGCTAGACAGGCTCCAGTGAGTGGCTTTCCATGTCCCCAAACCCACAGTGTTAGGCATCATGTAGTTGCTTGGAGAACTGAGTGAACAGAAAGACAAGATGACTTCAGGACTCAAGATCTTTGATACAGGATTTGTTATGGTGCTAATTTGACTTCAAATCATGATCCTGTTTTATTATATTGGGTGGATATCATTTTTACCCTAGAAAAAAAAACAGGGGTTGCAGTAACTATGACAAGGATTTTAGGTTGGAGGCCTGAGTTCTAGTTTCTGACTGACAAATGAGAAAATCAGTGAATGATTTCGTAGTGCAGAGTTGCTGTAGTCCTTGTTTTCAGCAACTCCAGAATCCTTTGCAGCCAAAACTGCTGTTGTCAAACTTCAAGGACTGAATCCAAGAGATGTAGTTTTCAAATTCTTCCTAACTGGAAGCTGCTTTTCCTTTCAAAAAAGCAGCACATAGGAATGGAGTGTCTCATTTACCCTGCCACAGCATGAAGTTCCCCATACTCTTACACCACATTTTTGCTACTTTGAGAGAGTCACTCTTACCAGATGGATTACTAACAAGGTTGGTATATGAGCTAATGAACTGCTCTGTGTTCTGCAGTCACAGCTGGACTGCTCCCATACCTGACCCTCACAGAGCTATTGCAGTGTGTCTAGGCATGTCTTTGGATCTGTGTTAGTTGCCTACATGCAATGGGAGCTCTACATTCTCCTCCCTTACACTTTCAATGTCTTCAGCTTTTTCCTCCTTTCCAACTTCGCTGATTGCATTCATACGAGGACAAAATTCTATCATTTCATCCTGCATGCTTCCTCAGTATTGGCTGCCAGATAAATAGCGTGTGCTTCCTGTTCATTTGTTGTCTTAAACACTGATTTTGCCTGTTTTAAAGGACTTTAAGGTTTGGCAAGGCTAATATTATAGTGACAGTTGTGTTCTTTCACCAAGTTCTTCCTCTTAGCTTGACTGCTTTTCTGTTCCAGGGGAGAGCAATAACCAATTTTCCTTTTTAGCTTTCACTGCTCAGCTTGATGCTAATCTGCTGGCATTTCTTTCTTTGATCTCTTATTGTCTGCCCAGCCTCAGTCTTGCTTCCTTTATTCTGACAGCTGCTCCAGACTCGCCTTCTTTTATGTCCTTCACATATTTGTTTGTGTGTCATGTTTGTTGGTGCCTTTGATGTTTGGCATGACCTTACTGAGATCTCTGCTTGAAGGAACTTGCCTTTCTAGTGGCCCAGAAGGCAGTGAAGAAACAAATGAAGGGGAGGAATCATCTGGAACCAATGAGTTCATGGGCTTATTATCAGCAAATAGTTGTGCTTCTATGTCTTATCCCTTTTCCACTGTATGGGACAGTGTGCAACTCCTTACGTTTTCATCCTACACCTTGCACACTCTGTCTGCATCTGCACTGTCAAGAGTGACCAGGTGCCAAAATGGACTGGCACTTCTAATTGAATGTTTTCTTTGGTTTAAGCAACCGGTGGATTTTTTTTCCCCATTATGTTACAAACTTGTTTTTAAGGACAAACATACTTGAGATGCCTTTCACTCTCCCTTTGCAAGATGTGCAAGTATTTTTTCCCCCAAAATATGAGGTATTAGATTTTAAAATACCACATTTTTAGACCAATTGTGGTGCCATCCCCTGGAATTAAAGGGGGGTTCCAAAATTATATTTTACACAGTGAGGTTAGAATAAGCATCTCTTCACTGTGGTATTTTAAAGAGTTGATAGGCAGACTTCTACATGCAATTCAGCATTTCATAATTATACTGTATTGAATTTAGAGTATTTGGTCAAGAAATGGGATTATGAATAAACTGGTGGAGTAACTGTATAGCTAGCTGCTTTGAAGTAGTGCTCAGTCATTTAACTTCACATTAATTTTTAATAATAAATCCATCCTGTTTGTTGTATTAAATTCCACTTGGTGTGGATTCTAAGACCTCTGTGGTCTGTCAGTGACAGAATGATTTTGAGACATGAAACTGTTTACTGTCTGAACTTTCATTTGCTTTGCACTTTACTCCTTTTAATAATTAAATAATTGTTTAATACCTGAGATTGAGACTGGAAGCAGTTCTTTTTCATCTGCTTCTCACCAGCACAGTTGAAGTTTCTCAAAATAAAAGACATGAGATCTGAATACCCTAAACTATCCAAATCAGTGTACTTTTTCTTAGTGATAAATAGCACCCTGGAAGGTATCAGTCTTAAATCTTTAAGAGGTAATTTTGACAGGGTTCTGTAAATGTAGAAAGTTCAACAGAGTAACAAGAGAAAGGTTCCTAATGAAATCCTGGCTTTGGTGGTGAAAATGTCTGTCTAGTTTTAATAAAAGCTTGATTACGCTGCATGCATGAGGATTTCTGCAAGTCTGCCCTGATGACATATAAACTTTAAATTAGGCATAGTCAATAAAAGGCCACCTAATATGGTTTCATATTTTGAGAGGTTTCCCCATAATTGCCCCAGATAGTTAGTCTGTTTTCTAACCATTTTGGAATCTGCATGTGCTGAAAGAAATCATCCTGGGAAAGATGGAACTTGTACAGCTTGTAATGATGTGAAGTGACCTGACAGAGACCTCCCCCCTGCTGCCTCCTTATTTAGTGACCTTCCACAAGTGATGAGACAGCAGCCTTCTCCCAGCAGCTGTTTTCTAAATTTGGTCTGACAAATGGTATCATAAAGGTGGCAGGTGAGGTTAAGAGATCTGATCAGAACATACTCATTTAGCAGCCACCAAAAGGTACAAAAGAATATAAGGAAAAACAATCAAGTGCTGTCTCTTTATCATTGTATCAGTTTTCTCTGCATGGTCCCTTGTGAAAGCCTTTACTGATGGCTTTCAGCTATGTATCATTATAATACCTCCAATAAGCATTACATAATAGGAAAAATATGCCACATTGAGCAATGAAACTGGTGTTAGCCAGTCCTGTGGCCCATATCAAAATGCTCTCACTAGTATTCCCTGTAACAACACTTCCTCAGATGTAATGGACTACAGCATATCATCAAGTAAGAGTTCATACATCTACTTTAATGTTTTTTACATATTCCTGTTACAAATAATGGCTGTGACTACTCAAGGGGAAAAGAATCAGTTTTTCCTCTCTATCATAGTCCAGACATTTTTCAAGCATATCCTCTGCCCTTGCTGTGTTTGCATGCCTAAACAGGCAAACACTCTATGTGTTGGTTCTCTCAGGCACTGAGGAAGGGGAGAAGACACAGTGATGATAAAACCCAAGAATTAACTAGAACAACTGGGTAGACAGTAGCAACTGGTTTTTATTGGTTCTCTTACTGACAATTCAGTAGATTACAAGTTGTCTCCTATTCATGGTGTGGTTTATAAGAAGAAATTTGCAGAATACGTGTATCTGAGGTGCTCTGAGTAGAGTGGCAAATCCTTATTTCAGAAGCACTTCAGATGTTAGAAGCTTTGGAAAGGGTCTGTAGAGTGATATATCAGTATATATTTGGGCTGGAAATACAAAGATGTCATTAAAATCAGACCTGCTGACTGAATGTATCAGACCTTCAGTTAAGGATAAGTCATGAATTCAGGTGCTTACCTGAAATTGAGCTCTTGTACTCAACTTCTGTCATAAAATGATTCTTAACTATTTGAATTCTCCTTACGTTAGAACACTGTACTCTTTAAGGTGCTAACTGAAAAAAAAGTCCCTCAGGTATCTTTCTTTGGATGGTTATTTCCTGTGTTTGCTTACCAACATTAAAGCATAGAAGTTACTTTCTGCATGGGATTGAAAAGTTGCAAGCTCTCTACAGGTTACAGATTTTTCAGTTGTCCTTTTGAAGAGTTTTGAAGACTATCATTACAGATACAGGTAAAGAGGATGTATGTAGGTTTAGAGATCTTTTGTTATAAAGCTTCAGCATAAAAAGTACACTGAAAAACAAAGATATTCCAAAGGTGTTGAGTTATAAAAGGTACATGCTTCTATGTATGAATGATAGTTTTGGCCAAATGCAACATTATGAAATGAGTTGATGATTAGATTTGTCACATTAATGACACAATGAATTCTAGCACACAGGCATTGTAAAGGGGAAGGTGGCTGGCGACAATGGAATGGACAGATTGACTTTGAAATGCTTGCAGTGAGAGCTGGAGAGGACCATTTTTGGTCATGATTTTTTTTCATTTAAATTTTAGATAATTATCTGAGAGAGTAAATTGGCCCCACAAAATAAGTTATGACGAATCATAACTTAGGGAGGATGGAGAAAGGCATTATTCTGTAGCTACAAACAGGGTCCATCTGGCACTCAAGACCTGAAGAAAAGTTAAAAGTTGTACCTGTAGCCATGCATGGTGTTTGCATATAGTGTAGGAATGATCTATTTCAGCTGGTTGAGAAGCTCTGCATCTGCAGAGTGCTCATGGGTCATCACGTTCTAAGCACAAGCAGGCACCCATCCTCGTGTTCAGGCCTTGCTCTGCTCCTGCCAGGCAGAGGGGTGGGAAAGGCAGCCCGTGGGCCATGAGTGCATCACAGCAGTGACTGCTGTAAACATTTATGTCTGCTTCAGCCTGCACATGGGGAAGCAGGACATAACAGAAACCCAGCTACAATCTTGTTTACCCAGTCAGCATGTCTTAAGATATAAATATTTTTATTCTTTTTTCTTTTTTTTTCTTTTTTTTTTCTTTTTTATATTTGTCAAGTGCATTTTGGGTTCAGTGGGAAATTTACAGTGTAATGTTTGGTAGCAGTTGTATATTTTGAGGATGGTGCCATGAGAAACAGGATGCCCAGGTCGTACCTTGTTTAAACGATCTTTCTCGGTTTTACTGCCATGCTTGACACCATGGGATACAAGTGCTTCCCAAGCCCTCTGACCTGCAGAGGCAAGGGCTCATAGGCACTCTGCCTTAAATTTCTTAGGGATGGAAGTTAGAGGCCTTTTGCTCTGTACCTTGGCAGAGTTTTCCCTGATACAGCAGGTTTTTTTGTTGCCTGGGTTCTGAGGTAGAATTCTTCAACCACCTTAAAAGTTGTTGGCAAAGTGACATTGAAGAAAATTGCATCAGGTACTGTGCTGAGGGATGACACAATATTAATGTGGTGACCTAAACTTAAAATCCTAAGGTGGAATAGGGTGGTGGCTGTGTAAGAAGCAAGTTAACCAACCAGTGTTGTTAAGTGCCTTTGTCCAGGACATACTGAGGGGCCAGTCAAGATCTTGTGGGTGCTGCTTTGCTAAGCACAGTTCCAATTTGAACAGGCCTTGTCCCACAGGGCTTGTGGACAGTATCAACGGAAGGCAAAATGTGGGGAATGCAAAAGTAAAGGCAACTGTGCTACACATGTGAAATCAGATGAGTGTTAGGATTTTTGTTGTGTTAGTGGTGAAATAGCATGGAGAAGGAAAGGCTGTTTCAGTGAAGAGGAGGAAAACCAGAGGGAATGAAGCCAGAACAGAAAAGAGCAGAGCATGCGGTTAATGGAGCCAAGAATAAAATAATAAAAGAGGGTGCAGAGGTTAGAGGAGGCAGAGAAATACCATGTTTAAGGAAGGACTAAGGGTAAACCTAATGCTTGTACTACACTGTAGATTTTGAAGAGTGCATCCTGACCTGCACTCCTAAAATAGCTTCCTCTGAAATGTTTTATTGGAAAGGATGGATGCTGAACTGTCCAAAGGACAAGCAGAGCCTGCTGAAAGTCGTTGTGCCCATTTGATGAAAGCTTGAGCTTTGGCATGTTCAGTCACTGCATGGGTCTGGAAGCAGCTTTCCTTTTTCTTCCCAAGCTCAAATCCTTCACAATCAGAATTCCTATACTGCAGTCACACTGTTAAAAGAAAGCTGCAGACCTCATGTATTGTTCCTGTGTTGGCTGCAAGAAGAACTGGAAATTCCATAGACACCAATTTCACTGAGACTAGGAACCAACTACTGTCCTACAGTCTGTCCCATGTCCCATGTTCCCCCTCACCCCTGGCTTTGGAGTCCAGCCCTTCACAGCTTTCTGTCTCTTCTGGGTTAGCTTGATCTTCACATAGGATGAGTCCCAAACTCTGCAGGTCCCTGTGTGCCTCCAAACAAGCCCTAGCCTAGGCCTGCATCCCTTCCCAACTTATCCCAGCCTAAGATACATCCTAAAAAAGGGGCTTTAGACCTTTTTGTCTCTGCTAAATGAAGGATTCCCTTGAATAGTCAAAAAAGTAGAAACCTTAGGGACAGAAAAGCAGCACTTGATGTGGACTTTTGGTTCAGAAACAGTTGAATGTGTTTCTGTGTGTTCCTGGCACTGTTGCCTCCTAGTAGGATACTCAGAGGTCCTCCATTGTACGTGGGCAGCTTTGAAAGTGTGCCTGTAAGTATTTGCAAGGAATAGAGAAGGTAAGTTGTAAAAACCTGATGGCCACTAATATTGATGAGGGTGGGTGAATCTCAGGAAGAAATTTAAGGCTGTTATAATCTTTTTTGTCCTGGTCTCCCCTCCCATTTTGGCACCCAGAATTTATAAAATGAACCAAGTTAGAGAATTAGAGTGTTTCCAGATTTTTTTTTTTTTTTTTTTTTTTTTTTTTTTTTTTTTTTTTTTTTTTTTTTTTTTTTTTGTGTGTGTGTGTGTGTCTGTGTGTA
Organism: Corvus brachyrhynchos; assembly: GCF_000691975.1. Taxonomy (NCBI): domain Eukaryota; kingdom Metazoa; phylum Chordata; class Aves; order Passeriformes; family Corvidae; genus Corvus; species Corvus brachyrhynchos. The sequence goes on from NW_008237619.1 coordinate 6,379,013, forward strand.
AATTGTGCTTCTTCTCTTAATATCCTGGAAAGACCATCTGCACAGCCTGTCCTGGTCTCCCACAGCTGTATTTCAGTTGAATAACAGCACCATACCATTTCAGCCTCCCAAACAGTTGTCCTTGCCAGTCTGTTGCACAAAATGGTGTTTTTCACCCTTCATCAGAGATGGAGACATGTGTGTTGCAGCACTACAATAAATAGTAAGACAGTTTGTTTTCTTAACCTTTGTCTATCTGTATTTCAAAACTCACAATTTATCTAGTAACTTCATCAGGAGCCTGGGATGTTTCTAAGGCAGTGTAAGCAGAGATACCACATAACTGAGTTGGTTGGGAGAGCGTGACTAATGGATATGAGAAGATCCACCATGACTGGGGTTTTAACTCCCAGATTTCCAATGGGAACTTTGTGAACTGAAAGCTGCCATCACCTTCCAGGCTGTGTCCTTGCCCTTGGTGTGCTGGGACCTCTCTGACTCAGGGCTCAGCACACACCCCACTATGTCCTCTTCCAAGCAGCTCCTGGTTTTCCTCCCTCAGCTGTATGCCTGCTTCAGCTCAGGTGCTTCTGTCCCACAGTGACAAACACAGCAAAGAGCTGCAGTGCAGGTCTGTAATTGGGGATATCTGTTAAATCTTTGCAAAGGAACAAACTGCAGATTTAAAGTACAGAAGTGAATTACAATGGGTGCTATGACAGAACCCATTTTTACTTTTGCTTTCATTAGCCCCGAATGGATTTAGTAATGTTTCTTTTCTGTTTTTATTTTGATGGTTCTTTTTTTACCTTGTCTATGCAAGAATACTACATTCTATGAATATATAAATTCAGCCTACAAAGCTGAACATGCGCACATATCAGCGGTGGGAGAGTTGGGCTTTTTTGAGTTGGATGTGTGAATTGGGTTTAAAGTATCCAGTCTTCTGGTCTTGAAGACATTTGGGATGGGATTTTTTTTTCCTCT
>NW_008237619.1:6379995-6401470 GCF_000691975.1 Corvus brachyrhynchos
AGGAATAGAGCTAATAAGAAAATAATGAGTTTTGTATTTGTGTGCTGTGCTGCTCCCTACTGAATTGTCTGACTACCAAATACATTAAGGAGTTAACAACTGAGAGGTGTTCTCCTGGAGGGGCGCTGATGGAGCCTGGTAGTTTTACAGCTGAAGAGCAGGGGTTTAGAACCACCTGTGCCAGCATAAGAAATTTCTCTCTCTATTCTTATCATAAACTATGGTAAGAATTATCATAAATTATCATAAATTAGTTATGCTAAGGTGATACTCAGCAGAAGGCAACTAGCAGTGAGCCCAGCTGGGTCTTTAGATGGTTAATGTCAGGGTAAAGAGGAGGAAAGGTGATCTTCCAGTTTGTGCTGCATGTTCCAGGGGCCCTTTCTGTGCAGCAAACAATCCCATGGTCATAGTTGACTGTCAGTAATTGACCATATTTGGATTCTCAAAACAAAATGTTTAGTTCAGCTAAACAATGTTTAGTTCAGCTTTGAATAGCAAACAGTTCCTTATGGAGCTTAATTGCTTTGTTTACATGCAGCTAGTTAACTTATCATGTGGCAGGAACAATAGGCTGAGTGCCTCGCTTAACCCTTGATCAGAATGAGATAAAACACGGAAGACAGTGAGGCTGTATTTCTTAAACAGACCACAGGTCAGATGCAGCCTCCTTGGCTGGTTGTCTCATAGAAAACCTGCTGCCTGGCATACCCTTTGTCTCTCCAGCAGCCGTGTGACTTTGCTGTGTTCTCGCTGTCTGATCTTCAGCTAAAAGCAAGTGGTGTTTCCTGGGTCTCTCTACTTCACATGGAGCAGGCACCTTCCTGAGAGCAGTGTGACTCACTGACCATTCCTGGCACGGTGCATGCAGTGAACATCAGACCATCACACGAGGCTTTGACCTCAGGTTACCCCACAGCTTAACCTGGACCATGCCCAGTTTGCAACAGAGGCAGCTGGCTTTTCTTCTCCCTATAAGGAGGCAGGGCAGGTCCTTGGGGAAGCGTGAGCCTTGATTTCTCAACCAGCCACACCTGTATTGTGGGTTGAGGAGCAAAATGGAGCTTACTTCAGTTAAGCCAGATCTCTGCCAGTCATGCCTGTTACTGACAGGAGACCTTTCACAAGGGTGCTTCAGCCATGCCAGAGCACTTTTCTTGTTGTCATGCAGTCCTCCAACCACAGGCAGTACCCCGTGATCCAGCATGACAGGAGTCTGTGACCCAACACGTGCTTTCCCTGCCCAGAAGCTGAGAAGTTCATTATCAGGTCTGCCAGACTAATAGAGACAAAAGAAATTTTTTGTTTGGGACTGCAGCTCTCACACCCTCAAGGAGTCCCTTTCGTCTTGGGGGAGCGTGGAGCTCACGCCAGCTCTCCCTGCATAACTGAGTTTTCCTGAGCTCTGAGCAGAGAGGACATTCCAGAGATTTTTATCTGTTTGCTTCTCCATTTCACTGGTGGCTTTTCCCCTCATAACATCTGAATTAAAGTCAGAAAGTTTGCTGAGAAAGACTCCTAGTTTGTTCCGCAGGTAGTTTCTTTTGGCAGAAGGGAATTCTCCATCACACCTGCTTGTACCAAAGGAGAAAGGTAGATGTTCTCCATTAATTTGCCTAAAGTTAAGTAAGCTTCAGCCTTGTGACTAGCAGACACAGGGATACCAGCTGTGTGAGCCTTGCTGCCAACCCTGCAAACTGGAGAACAAGTTGCTAACATCTCTTATTTTGTAAATCTGTATGCAACTGGGAATGAGAGGCCTTTGAAAATATGCACAGAAAGTTTAAGTGCACGAGAGGAACCTGCAAACCAAAAAGCTTCTTTATCTTACTTTTTCCATGAGTGATTTATTAACTGGCACAGTTGTGTGCTCAAATCTTATGTACAGTTTACAATTGTCACTTGCACTTGAAGGGGTGTAAATGGAGTCTGATGTCCTTAATAGCAGTCTATCTCCACAGCTGTTCCTCTTCCCTCTGTAGGCAATCTCTCACTTCCAGAGGTGATGCAAGGCAGAAATATTTCCTATTTGTGTATGTTTGTGGTACAGGAGAACCAAATCATGCAAATAACTCAACAAGACCACAATGACAGAGGTATTCTAGAGAATACTACAAGTTATCATTACCTTCCCAAGCCTTTAGACTATGAAAATAAACTTTAAAAGTCTACTGAAGATTTAAGCATTAAGAGCCCTTTCCCTTACACCACTACCTAAATATAATAGGAGCTGCTTCTAGAGCTGGAGGCCTCCTCAGTAAGACTACCACTTGTTTTGAGCTTATACAAGCATTTACAGCTACCATATAAACTGAAAGGTTAGCATGTCTGCTCTTGCCTTGTCATTCTTCCGCTTGTGTAACACAGAGCCCAGTAGTAATCACAAAAAAAGAAAACCTTCAGAAATATGTGTTTGAGGAGGAAAACTCCACACAAGGATCAATTACATTCCTCACAAGAATTCAACATTTGAGTCAGGGGTTCCCAGAGACTGATCTGGAAAGCTGCTAAGTATGTGACCCTCAGGAAAATTTTCAAATTGTGGCTGTTCTACACTGTCCTGCTGATTTTTTTTTTTTTTTTTTTTTTTTTTTTTTTTTTTTTTTTTTTTTTTTTTTTTTTTTTTTTTTTTGGTCATGCAACCCCTATCCTGATGTCCCACCCATTAGGTTGCCCTCCATGAACAAAACTGTGGGAACTCCTGAATTCATCATCCAAGAAAACCTTTATTTTGGAGTACAGACTGAAAAAGATAATCTATTTTGTCAAGTGTTTCCCCACCTCTGTAAACATGCAGTCTCCTCGTCCGGATGATCTCATGCATATATTCATCAAAGTTCTTACTTTGCTTTGAGACGACATTTGCAGCAAAACAGTAATATATGCAATATAAAAAGGTTTTGAGTGAGATCCAGTACAAGCATCTCATGGTGAAATCATTCTTAGTATTATTTAACAGCTACCTGGTGTCTGATCCAGAGAAGCTGGTCACAACTACACCTTCCTTTAGATACTTAAGTGAATGGCACATGTGAGCCTAGGATGTTATGTGAATGTAGGGCAAGGAGGACACGGATCATAATTTGTCTCTCACATTGTCAAGCACATTCCTCCTCCATTTTTTTTGACAGTGGATTGTTGATAGAGTGATAGCTGCTGAACAGGTACGAGCTTATCAGCACTCCTTACCAAGGAGACCTTGTGTGGAAACTCTCACCTCTCTCACTGGAAGTAGAGGGAAGGAAAACTGGAAGTCTCTGGCTTAAGGAAAACCATTTGGTACTATAGAAGTTAAGTGAAGATCAGCTAACCTGCTGGAGCATCACAGGCTGGAGACCTGAATGTTCTGGCAGATGCCGTCATTTTGGCAACGGAGCAGGTGGCAGTCCTGCAAAGTCCTCATGGTCTTTATCACGTAGTAGGAAGTGGCATTGCTGCCCTGGATGCAAACATCCTAAAAAAGAGGTGATTAGTCGGTGACTCCGCAGAAATAGATGGTTGGGTGCAGTTGATACCACAAGTATTGGAGTGCAAGGTCACAATACGAGTAGAAGGAGTACCGGTGTTCCCAGTGACAGATGTAATACTTACCAACGATTGTCTTACAAAACAAAAAACCCCAACACCAAACCCAGCAGCCTTACAGAGTCATTGCTTTTCAGCTTTCAAAACTCTTCTGGAGAGTTTTTGTAAATGGGTGGTCTAAAACTTACCAGGCTGATTAAATATCTGCTCTGTCTCCTGTCACCTTGGAAACAGGGAATGCCTACGGTGAAAACGATCTGAAGGATTCAGGATGGAAATTCAGATGTTCATGTACAACAGACTTCTGTGCCTTTTTTATTGCTCAGATCAATGATACGAGAGTCCACAGCAAGGTCTGCATTTCCAGCTGTGTGCACAGTGTAACAAGTGAGGTGGCTTATGGCAGGCAACACTTCATGGTAAATGCTGCATTGGAACTAGGAGTGCCCATGTGTCTACTGCTGAAAGTAGGGAAAAACCTTACTTCCACACTCCATAATGCAGAGCATGCACCCAAGCAGTTTTAGCTCCTTATTTACTGTAGCCAGTTTATTGTGGGCCACGGTAACTATCTGTTATATGTCTGTTCTTGCTTGCATCCCTGGGAGATAATGAGATTGTGTAGAGGTTATATTGACAGCAGGATTTCTTTCCCAAATTCCTTTGCTTCTGTTCTGTTCTTCATGCAGCCCACTGAAATAATCTCTTCCTATACTGCAGAGTTCTTCCAAGAGGTTTTTCTTTTTTGTTGGGTACATCCATAGAAAACAAGGAATTCTACCTTGCAGTTTTGTTCCCTCAAAACATCAGTCTACATCCACCCATTGAAGTCATCTTACTTTTGTCCCTAATCTGTCTTAATATCTCCAGGCAACCGAGAAACTGGCCTTTCATCTATCTTGAACTCTTGAGAATTGCTCAACAGTTGCACAAAATTGTTTTTCCTCCTCCTGCTGTGAAGATCGTACCAAATTAGGAGTGTATAATGGGCCAGGCTTTTCCCATTTGCCAGGGACTGTGATCTCGTGGCCTAAAGATGGAGAGATGTTCCTTGCTGTGCTTGTCATGGAGGCCTGAGAGTCCTTTGCTCCTTTAGGCATTTTAGGGTTCTCAGTGTCTTACAGGGACTTTATTTCCCACCTTTTCTGACACTTAACTCTGTGTGGCCAGGTAAATATTATGGGATCTGCACAGCCAAAGAGTACAAAGAGACGAAGAAATGGAGCTAACATTAGGCATGATTTTCTTGCTCCTTTGTCAGAGGCCCTTATGGATTTAACAGTTTGTGGTAACTAAAATGTTGCCCTTCTAATCCTATTTTTTCACTGAATATTTCAAGAGAGATGCTAGGATTACCACCTTGGGTTTGGTTTGGGGATTATAGTCTCAATGCTTGCGATTACCATAAAGTAGGATCCTCAACTTCAGTTCAGTGCTTTATGTCCTCTTATACTGGAAATTAAGTTATGCTAATTTAAATGTCTGCCTCCGGTGTCTTTCTGAGATGCATAGCTTGGTTTCAAAGATAAATGCTTGCCATTTTGGGACAGACTGTGTGCTAGGTTTAAGTTCACTTAGCAAAGCTTTTTTCATTGGAGCAGCTCATGTAACTTGTTAGCATGCAAGAAGTTATTAAGCTTTCACTTCCTCCACTCCCATTTCCTGTTTGGATGTTAAAAGGAAGCCCTGACTGCTAATTTGTGATTAGCCAGCAACCCAGAGTGAACTTAATCCTGTGGGTTTGTGTAGTGCTTGCCTATGCAGACATGGCCTCACTCAAGAGTGGGTCTGCTGCAGCTCACGTTTCATGGGGAGAGGTGTAAACAATCGGCTCTTCTTTCCGTGGATGCATGGCCTGCCTTCTGAGAACAGAGGCAATGCCCGGCCTGCCAGAGCTTGGGAGGTGACACTAAAACGTTGGATGCTGCCGGAGAGAAGGGACACGTGAGGGTGTTTTTCCAGTCTTGCTTGCCCAGGAGGTGGCACTGTGCAATAGTGGGATTTTTACCTGCAGCGTTTGTCGTGTGACCCGACTGTGGTTGTTTGAGACATGACAGATGAGTGAAGTTCCTTAGTCGGTGAAAACAGGGTGACTTGTACTTCTTTTAGGATGCCTCAGCTCCCTCCTGTGGGAAATGCATCGTACTATCTGCTTTGCACTCCTGTGTTAGTGAACTGACCTTCGTACAGGTTGTGCAGTCAGGATCAGAACTGGGTTTGTGGGTGAAATTGTTCTGGCCATGGAATAAGTGGTGTTATCTTTGGAGCACCTTTAATTCCAAGTCTTTTGTGCAAGTCCTTTGTGTCCCCCTTGGTATTTCCCAGACCTACTGACAAAGCAGCCAAAACAAAGAGGTATATACATGTAGTATGTGCTAGAAAATTAGAAAGCTTTGAGGATTCTCTGTGGGATCTCTAGCCTGCATGCATTGTGCTATGCTCCTGTTAGAGTACTGGTTGCTCTAGTTCAGTGCTTGTATGTAAAACACGCAGAGCTTTTTTTAAGGGATCTGTGACCCCACCTGCAAGTGCCTGACCTGATTTGTGCTGCCAAATGCAGGCCAACACAGCTGACATAAATCTAGAAAATCTTCCAGGTCTTCCATTTTTATAAAGGTGATAAACTGAGACCATTTTCATTTCCCTCTCCAGTAACAGCCTGAGATTAGGAGCACATACAGATCTGTCGGTAATTCTGATCTTGGAATGGATATACTACTTTACAAAGTCTTAGGCAAGCTGATTAACTTTCTTATTTTAATTCTCAAAAAGGTGAAAAGGGGTAATGCTTTCTAAATACAGGAACATATTTGTAACACAGCCTAGCAAATATGTTCACAATATACCTTGGAGCTAGAAATGTTACATGAATGCTAAATACTTTTGTTATTATTAATCGAATTTTAAGTGGCCTATACATCTGTAACAAAGGCCGCTTAGCAAACACGTCCTTTGAAATAGCCTGACCCTTTCCACTTTTTCAGAGACATTAATAGTTTCCTGGCTCAGTGTTTTAGGAAATGTCGTCATAGTCTGGAGGAACCAATAAAAACATAACTCACCTATTTTGTCTGATCATTTTACGCCAGGATATTTGAAGCTGGAAGCTGTGGAGGGGTAGGAGGGGACTGCTTCATTTGTGTGGGTGGAAGATGTAGAGATTTTAATACTGCTTTAGTATAACTTTACGTAGTAGGACTCTACGACTGTGTGAAAAATAGTATTTTTTGAGTTCATAGACAGAGGCTCTAGATAGTTTTTGTAACTAACAATTTTTCCCCCTTCCTATGCCACTTATTGCTTCAGTGCCTGGTGAAAGGAATGATATCTTTGGGGAAGAGTGTTCTGTTGGTTTTAGGCTTACATTGTCCTCTAATAAAGGAGTAATAGCTCTTAAGAAACAGCAGTGCCTTAAAACAATTGTTGGTAGCTGATTATGGCAATATTGGTGGGACAATAGCTTATTTGGTATGGTCAAAGCAGACCATTTCCTACAGGCAGAAAATGCAATTACTTAAATTAAGGAACTATTACTGTATGAAATCTCAATACAAAGCATCGTTCCATGACATTGTGAAAAGCAAACCATGAGTGTCTGCAGCAGGCATCCGGTGACACTTCGTTCTCCATTATAAATGCCAACATTTACAGTGGGCCAAGCCCCGCCATCCTTCCATGGTTTTGATTCTCTCTTTTTTGAGGCAAAGCTTCGAGCAAGTGTGTTAGTCCTGACTATGATCTCTTGGCTGGGGAGAGCAGACATGTATTGCAGTTTTTCCCCTACTATGGTGGTGTCTGCTGCAGCCTTCACACAGCCCCTCAGAAGTAACATCTCTGTTACTGTTAATTTATGCTTGGCTGCATGGAGCTGGGAAAGACAGTTCTGACCCCATTTATCCTCTGTCTCTTCCCAGAGCTGACCAATCCTCTGTCCTCCAGAGAGGACCAAAGTTTTTGCCCGTTTTTGGGAAGTCGTGCTCTGTGTTTTCTCTTCTGTGTTCCATCAGGGTTGGAGACCAGTGTAATGTTTGTCAGCAGTCTAGGGAAGCTGAAGGATAACACTTACTTCATCCTGCATAGCTATCTTTACAGAATGAGCTGCAGCACCAAGAGAGACAGCCACGACCACTGCAAGCTACACCATAATGTATTATGTGGACTCTTCTCCTCACCTGTCCCCCAAAATAGAAAAATCAAGCATGATTTTTTTTCAGCTTCTGCTATAGCCTCAAATGGAGGTATGTGCAGCTATCAGAGGTTCACTAAGAGTTCAAACCATGTTCAGGCTGCGGTTCAGGATCTGCAAACACCCACAAAAATGTGCTTCAGGATTTCAGAAAGATGCAAAAGGAGGACATGGGTACCAAGATACCCTGATTGGAGTCCAGTCCAAAGGAGAAATTGCTTCTGATCTACTGCATTTGTGTTTTATGATTCCAACAAGGTGTTATCTCAAGACTTATACAAGAAGCTAACAAATAAACCCCACAAATGAACCTTTTTGTTAACTCTTGCCAGACATCTGCCCTTTATGTTTTTGGAGGCTTTTCTCTCCACCTTTCCATTTAATGTGCTGAATGGTGGTTCTTTTTTTTTTCCCACCCAAGCTGAGTGTGCATCAGCCCTGTGGCAAAGAGACTGTGTCCTGTTACCTTCCACTCATGACAGCCACTAGAAGATGTTGCCTCAACAGAGGTGTCCCCTTTGTACCTGTCAGTATGGCTTATCGGTTTTTGTGTCTATTTTACCAGGTCAGGCCTAGACTTGTTACTGTGAACTATGCCATGAGATAGCCCTTTAAAATTCCTTCTTAAACTGGAGCTGGATCTCTGTGTGGAGGTGTCCCTGGAGTGTCAGTATCCCCGAACACTTGGTGATACCAGGGTTGTTGCTTTGTCCCAGAACACAACATGCAATCAACAGCCAAACTGTTTGCTCAGTTTTTTTCCTTCCCCCTCTCAGGCTCAGTTTAGAGGCATAGAAAGGCACAAAGTTAATTTCTGGGCTTAGGGCAGCAACATGGGATACACATCATAAAGTCACCCCAAGACACTGAGGCAATTTCTTTCACAAGTAACACCCTTGGAGACCTGAAGAAATGTGCATTGAGTGGAATGTGTAGGTGAAGGGGTGAGTACAACATTATGCCTGTTGTTGCTTGTCCCCATGACAAATTCAGAACAAACGGCCCATGTCAGATGCTCCTACCAGCTACTCGGGGGCTTCAGAATAGACAAGTCTCTCTTTCTGATTGCTATCTTCCATGCTTGGGTTTCATCTCAGTCATCAGGGACTTCTCCTGATGGGAGAAGTGTAGCTTTTTCTCTCCTCCCCGTTTCTTGGGTTTTGAGGCTCTAGGAAAGGCAGAGCTCTTCTCAGTTACATCCTTAGTTCAGTCATTTGCAAATGGGAACTTCTTAATTTTAGTTGGTGTGTGGTTAAACTGTAGTGAGCTGTATCCATTCTGAAATAAACACCTCTCTCATCCAGCAGAGGAAGTGTGACCTCAGGAGGAACCTGATTTAAAAACAAGACTATCATTTTAATCCTCAGCTTATGCCCCTTTCCCCTCAGGGCTTTGTGATGATAGCTGGAACTTCTTCATTGACTGTAGGATTTTTTTCAATAAACAGTGAAATTCTCCTGAACCAGAAACTATCCAATCCTACCCAAAGAGATTTAGTGAAAGTGAAACTGCAGAGAAGATGAAGGCAAATTATTTCTTATATTTTTCTCTTATTCCTGTGTCCTACCATACGACTTGGCCATAGCAGTCATGTGAAAATATGTAACCTGTTTTGTAAAGCTGAATACCCTGCGGTCTCTGTGTTTATAGCAGATACAAGGAAAAGGTTTTGTCTTCAGGCATGTCTGTGCAGGGCCTAGAACACTTTTGGCTCTACATAAGATACAATAATAATAAGGCCAAAACCTCTCTGCCAGCTAGTGAAATGAAAATGCTGTACTTCACAGTTATGTCATTGGAGAATTATATTTCATTAGAGCTGATATTAAAAACCCTGATGTCAGTTGTGAAATGTGGCTGACTTCAAATTTGCAAAACACATAGGAAATTTTTTCGTAATGTGTTGTCACTTTAGAAGTCTGGCAGTCCTTCAGGTTCACTCATAAAAGTTTAAGCTCTCAGAAGGGGAAAACCCCAAGGCTATTTCCCCTAAGCTTTATAAGCTTTGCTTTTACTAGGAAATGCCATTTTTATAAAGTATATGCAAGTAATGTTCTGGATGCTTCAAAGAGCAGCAGCTCTTAGGACTTTCAGGTTGAAGAACTGGATTAAGTAGTCATGAGAAGTAAGTTATTCTAGATGTTTAAATGGGGGCTCTTAGAAAGTCAGTGAACAGGGTAGAGAATAGCAGTCCAAACTGTTTCTGGTTATTAAATGCAAAAACACGCCTGTTGTTTTGTCGTTTTCCCTTCCCATTTGGTGGCTCACAGGCTTGTGTTACTGGGAAGGACTGTGTGCACAGCAGTTGTATTGAGTTGGTTCCAACAGGTCACTGAGCTGCAGAACAGTTTCCACATTCATTTTCACAAATTTATGAAGTACTTGTAAATCAGACTTTTGTCTTAGTCACAGTAAAGACATGAGGGGTATATGTCAGTATATGTATTAGCTCTTATTTTTGCTTGCTAGACAATATTTAAATGTCCAGTGCAGTATGTAAGATTGTTTCTGCTACAGTTACATTTCTTGTAGGAGATGGTAGATGATACTTGATTCTAGGCAGGATTTTCTGGTTTTGTTTTTTGCTCAGATGTGGAGAACTTGTAGACATACATACATTGTCATTTGCTAATAGAAAAATATATTATGGTTAAAAAAGCAAATCCAAACTGTTTGTGGCTTGCAAATATGAAAATTACTAGTTGTGTGTCCCTTTCTGCTTAGATACATCCAACTCTGCACTGTTCTCCTTATTGAATACTACGCTGGGCAGTAGCCATTGTCTGCTACATCCACTCAGAAGCTGTGTTGGTGCTGTACCACCAAATAAGACTGACAGTGGCACAGTTCACATTTGGGGGCTTTTTCCCTACACACTGATTATAATCTCCTTTCTCCGCATTGATTTTACACCAGATTTTTAGAAGTTTACTATTTTCAGGACTTCTCTCTTTCTTTTGAAATCTGCCAGCAGTGATAAGGGACAATATCTTATAGACAATTGTAAAACATCCTGTGCAAGATTTTCTTTAGGAAGGCATCTCCAATCAACCTGGTACAACCTTTCTTACAGGTCTATCCAATTATGTATAGCATTTCTTAAAAATTCGCTGCAGTTAATGGCATTAAAGTGGTGAATCTTAGTAATGTGAAAGCTGTTCAGTGGACAGACAGGGCTGAAATGCCAGTTAATCCCTGGCTGGGCAGAGGCAGCTGTTCCTTTTTGAATTTGTCAGCCTACTTGTGTGAGCAGGTCATTGTCTCTTTGGTGAGACAAAGGAGTGGGATGCCTTTGTGTAAGGGTTAGATCAGCCTGTGGGATCAGGGTCCGGTTAAGGGAGTTTGTTTTTATCAGCACATTTTGAAGCAAGTGGAAACTGGATGGCTTGGATTAGGAAAAGTCCCTGAAGTGTGCATATGTTCAGCTTGTTGGCTTCATGTACTTGGGGACTGTGAAATCAGTGACAAAACCACCTTTTTTTTTTCCTTTCTTATCTGTTTCTGGGGCTTTTTTTGTTGTTGTTTTGTTTTGTTTTGTTTTTTTTCTTGTTGATTTTTTAAAAATTTTGGTAAAAGTAGTAAAGGCATTGAAACACTTTCTGGAAACAGAGAACATTCCCAGCTTTTATGGATATGTGGTCAGCCAGCTCTTGCTCATTCCCTTATAAGCAATATTCTTAATGGGAAGAAGTTGCTACTATTTCAGGTCAGTGTGTGTGTTTTCTGTTACAGTTGCCATGGCACTGGTAAGACAGATACGTTCTGTAGTTGTTTGTCTTGTTATTAAGATGTGAATTTTATTTTCAGCACTGTATTTGCAGCATAATAGCATGTGCAGTAGTTTTCCATACCTCACCAAAGTTGCCCGTGTTGGAGTTACTGCACTCTATTTTTTCTTGTTTGTCATATAGTCTGTTTTACCTGCCCACCTTTGGTGCACTAGAGTCAGTAGCTCCCACATACAGCCTTTGAATTTTGGGTATTCTATAGCCTGGTGGGTACTTAAGGTTAGAGACATTATGTCATGGTTGCAATCTTACATAAACACAAACCAGAAAGCCTAATCTAGTAGTTTTTTATACAGCTCAATATACTTGGCTGAGCTACAGCTTATCTTCTAAGCAGGCGCCCAATACTGATTTAAAGACTTCAGGTGATGGAGAGTCTAACCAAGATTAACTGTAAGTTATAGCTACTAAATTTTACTGAGCTGTGTCAGTGTTTAAAAATGTAGCTTTACTTAAAGTGCAGCAAAACAACAGCAGCAGCAGCCACAGCCAAAATCTACCATCTCTCCTTTGTTTTCCTTGTGTTTGCTAGTGAGATTTTTTTAGTGTGACTTCCAATCACACTGATTGGAATCAAATGTTGCGGTACTCCAGCTTTTACTTTTTGCTATTACAGAAATAATTCTAGGTGAGTCCGTAGGGTATTCAAAGTAAGTGTCACGATTTGAAGTGTGTTGGCATAACTAGAAATGAGTCAAGCCCAGGACACACTGACACTGGCGTTGAGCCCCAGTTTTTCCCTGCTACGGGTTCTTGTTGCTTTGATGACACCTGTCGTTGGTTCCCTGAGAATCAGCTTTACTGACTGACATGAGTCTGTTTGTCATACAGGAAACTGGAGTGAGGTGTCTGCAAGTGTCACAAGGCTGTCTTACTGTTACCCCTACACGTGGCATTCGGGTGGAATATAGTATTGAAGAAAGCCAGAATTTTTGTGTTGCTGTGTTGTGGTTAGCCAGATCAAGTAAAGCAAACCTGTTTTGTCTTTGCATCTCTTTGGCCTTGCCTTTTTGGTTTGTTTTATTTGTTTGCTTGTGGGGGTTTTCTTTAGGTTTTTTTTGTTTGTTTTTTAAAATATCTGAAAATATGGATCAGCTTTGGAGCAAATAGTGAAAGGGAAGAAGCTACCAAAACAAACTTGACTGATGCTGAGTCATGAGAGAGGAGTAGACCTGTTCATCAAGTTTATTAGCAGTGCATGCAAGACAAATGTAGAAGCATTTTCTGCTGTTGCAGAATGCTGGGTTTGAGAATAACAGAAATTCAACCTTTTCAGTTACACCAGTGACACAGCCAGAGGCTGGTTCACAGGTGGCACCACTTGTATATCTTTTTCCCAGGGAGTCTATAATTTAATCAGGGAGAGGGCTACACAAAACACCCACCTGTCTGCTTAGTTAAATTTGCTCCTTGTTGGACATTGTTTAGGGGGTTCTGAATTAAAAATAGTTAAAAATGCTATTGCTGCTTTCCACTGTTTTTTTACCTTGCTGAACTGAAGTCATCCCTTAGTAGATACAAGGGCAAAGAAATGCTTTGCCAACTAAAGCTGTTTACTGAAGAGGGAGCTCATGTTTTCTGTCACACCTGTTTGCATCAGTATGCCCTCATGGGTTGTTTTCTTTTAAGGTTCCATGAGATGAACAGAAGAGACTGGTTTTCCTATATATGTATACATGAGTTAAGTTTCTAAACTTGAGACATTGGTTTTCTGAACATCAATATGATCAGCTGTCATTCAAGTTAGTAGAAACTTGACTAAGAATTGACCCAAACTCAAGTTACAGGGACAGCAGGTGGGTTGGTATCCTCTTTTTGGGTGAGTCATTTCTCGTCACAGAGGTAATCTGAAGAGTATTGCCATTGTTTTGTCCCTAATTCATATGCAGTTCATAAGCCAGTTTTTGTACCCGGTAAGAACATGTGGTGTTGAACCATTTTAAGTTTGCCAGGATTTGGAGTTTATTACTGCTGTAAAAGGCTTTCATAACAGCCCTCTTTCAGTTGGTTTTCTGTATTTATTTTATGCTTATTATTTTGAAATTAGTACGCATCACTGCCATTTCCTGACAAATTATGAAACAGGCTTTCAATTAATCAATATTCTATTTCTGTTGAGAGGGATCCTTCTTAATTGTTTTCATTTTCTTTTCTTGGCATATACATCTTCATTCCATGGTACATATTTATATTAAGTGGTATAAAAACCAAGAACTTGACTTCTTCAAGGCATATGTTACAAACAGGCTGTAACAACAGAGTGTAAATCAATGCAATTATCTGCTGGCAGTTTAGAGGTTAAGTAAGTTTCCAGTTTAAGAAACAAGGTGGGAAGGTTGTCTGAAGACACTTGGGGCTGTGTCCTTCCAGGAGCCACAGGTCAGCAGAGCACTCACTGTCCCATGGGATGACCAGGTGCCCCCTGTACCTGGGGCTTACACAGTTCAGTGCTGCTGCTGCTTTTTGCTATGTACGACTCAGTGTCCCTCTATTCCCAAAAGTTGCCTTCCAAACTGTACCTCAAACTAAACATCTTGCTTGATCCTAATGCTATAGAAGGCATTTAGGACTGTGATGTAACTTTTTGACAGAATCTGTAGTCAATGGTGGAAGCCAAAAGAGCATCAGAATGAAAAATGTTTTGGCTCCTTAACTTAAATGCTAATGTTAACTCAGCTGAGCTCCCAGCTTCCCATTTGGCAAAAGACAGATTACATAAGCAGCAGTAATTTTCCCCAAGCTTGGAAAGAATTGGTCGAAATGCTTAGCAACTCCCCACAAGTGCACCGGGCTGCTGCCTGCAGTGCTCGGTCAGAAAGCAAAAATACCTTCTGGCAGGAATGTGGTCAGCCAGGCCAGCTCTGCCTGCGTGGGCCAGGGAGGCCTGTCTGCTGTGCTGGCCACCATTCCTCCTCTTCTCCCAAGGGGATGTGCTGGACTAGCTGAAAGCATCCCATGTGCCAAAGCCAGCTTGGGAGCTCTGCGTTGGGCCAGCCTGAAGGCACCCATGGTTAGGGTGAATGTTGAATGGGGTTTATGGAGTTCTTTGCCTGATAGTAAACTAACAGTTTTAAAAAATCACAGACAAATGCTCAATGCATCTCCTTCTAAAAAGAGAGGGACTGACTTTGGAAAATTCACCTTTGCATTTGTTTGTAATTTATTTGCATACTCTCCGTGAGGATTGTTTAGTCTGATCTCAGTGCCTCTGTTTGTGCTTCTAATACAGATGCCTTTCCTTCTTCCTCTAAATTATACCAAATGCTCAGTAGGAAGAGCAGATATTCACCAATTACAGAAAAATAAATTAATTGAAAAGAAATCTGGGGGTGGGGCAGGGCATTTTAGTTGCAAGGTCAGTCTTGCACGGGACAATCTGCTACATTTTGTGAGCACAGACAAAGGCATTCAGGGGATCCCAACTGGTACCCTGTGCTGGGCTCCTCCCAGGCCATCACTGGGGCCATCAGCCCACCAGAGTCCCACCTCCACAGGCCCAGAGGAGCACAGGAGCACAACGACAGGCAGAAAACTTAACTAAAGACACAAAGGAAGGGACGCCACGTCTTGAGTCCTTTCCAGGATTGTCTGAGGAGAGCCTCAGCCCCGGGGTCCAGATCTGAAACCCATCAAGATGAGTCAGTGCAAGAACACTTTTTGCACGTATCTGGAAATCTGTGTGACAGTCTGTGCCAGCAGCTGGAGTGGGCTCGTTTGTCTGGGTGCCAGCAGCTGGGAGGACTGGGATCCAGAAGTGGTTACTGGGCAGACTCTGTGAGCCCAGCAGCTGAAGGAATCTGTATTGCCCATGTGTGTGTGTATAAATATACACATACATGCATAATAAGGACACATCTATACATATCAAACAGACATATTGTGACTAGCAGACCCCTTCTGTTCAGGCGAGGAGGGGCTGTGTGTTCCTTAGTGAGAACGCATTTTCAGCCTTGCTGCTGGTTGCACCTGGGAGTGTAGGGCTGTGCAGCCTCAGTTCTTCTGACAGCATTGTCAGATCAGGCCTATTCCAGGTATTCTCCTAATGGGAGACACCTAAAATCAAGTAGATCAGGAACATGCAAGCTGAAATTTTTTAGAAACTGGTAACCATGTGTGGTTTTAAACTTTGTACGGTACCAGGTGAGCAGCAAGAGCTTGAGCTAGTGGCATGGATAGGCAGTGAAGGAAATGATACGGCCAAACTGACTTTTTTGAGCATTGACAAGCAGTAACATCCAATTGTGCTTCCTTGAAGCCTTTTCACTCTCCTGTGAAAGGATGGCCTTTAGTAACCTTTTCATGCCCCTGTGCCTTAGCGTTTTGACTGTTCCTCATAATGCTGTAATCAGTGTCCAAAATACTTGGATAAGAGGATTAGTAACACTACAGCACAGCTTTCATCTCTTGATGGACATGATCAAAAATTCATTGCAAAAGATGCAAATAAAATCTGACCATAAATTCCAAAGTTTGTTTAAAAAAAAATCTTAAAAAAATGTGATGCTTATTTTGCAGCTGGATGCTATCACCTCTTTCATTTATCATTGGTCAGTTTGGCTTGTTAGAATTTGCCTAGTGGCTAGGTTTTATTCACCACTGCTCTTGCAAAACCATCTGTTAATCACAGTTACTTTCCTTTGAATTTTAAAATCTTGCTTGTTTGGATAACCCATATGTCATACATTTTTAAAAGTTAAAATTAAAAGCAATTCCCTTGCCCCAAAACAGGTTTCTAGCTTGACTTTTCCTCCGTTTGAAAAGCTTGTGGCAGTTCAATTAGGAAAAAGATGGAAGAAACAGACCTGTGTGGAGAAAATAAAACTAATTGCTCAGGTATCACCAAAGGGGAAATCTGATGAGGCAGATACAATCTAAACTGGGATTTGAACAAGCTAGCAGCTGCAGAAGATGGATCAGTGTCTATGTTTTATTGCAAATAAATGGCCAAGGCTGAAGTTTTATGTCTTTAGCAGAAGACAACAGCCTGAAGAGCTCAATGGAGGAGGTAATATGGAAGAAGAACAGCTTTCATCCTTGCTTTAGGAGGAGGAAGCAGTAAATCTGCAGCATTGATTTTAGTGCCATATGAGGTGAATTCACCCATGCTTGCTTGCTGAGATCACATGAGATGACTAAGTATGTTTTATGATAACACACGCTTTTGAGGGCTTTGTGTAAGCTCCTATATAAGAATCCTTTAGTGCATGTCTGTCTGTTTAATACTATCCTATCAGGTGCTGAAGTTACATTTGCCTCCTACTTTTGAAAGGTTTTGATGTTGGATTGCCTGGAATTTGTGAGCCATGACCTCTGGAAAAGTGTTATTTTGAAGCCTGTTTTTACATTGATACTAAAACCATTAAATTTGGTAACTGCAGCAGCATTTGTTTTTATTCTAGCAATGGAAGCTGGATTTAGAACATTGTTTTTATAGCAATTAAGAAACCCCTTGAGGAGGAGCCCTACAACATCTTATTTAGAGGGTTAACTCCTTATTATGTTAGTCAGCTCTCATTTAACTCTGGTGATTATGTGGGTTTTGGATTAGCACAGTTGCTCCCAACACCTTCTGGCTGTGGAAGGTCTAAGTGCAGAGTGAGGACTCATCTAATGACAGTGCCCACTGCTCCTTCACTGCTTCTTACAGAAATCTGTGCACTTGGATTTTTTCAAAGGATAATATGGCATGTGTATGCTTTATCCTAATTTTATACATGGTTAGCTGGATTTATGTTTTAGTCTTTTCTGGTCATCTTTTCCCAGCTTGCCTGCATAATTAAGAATTGACTTGAAACACTTCTGCACTTCAGTTACCACTGACCAGGACCAAAATTAAACCATGCAGTACATCTCATTGGGGAAAACTGACTTTTGTTTTTTCATATTCTACCTGAAGTGTTTTGCCTTCAGTGTGTTAAAATATGAGAAATAATAAACCCAGTAATGGTCAGTTGGTTTGTTTGTAGTGTACAATTGATATTAGTTGTCTCTCCACAAAACAGACGCAGCTTGACTGACTTTGAAATAAATTATCCCAGTTTTCAGGGCCAGTAACCAAAATCAAGGAATTCTGTTTTCTTCTGGAAAAGCCGTAGAAAGAAACATCTTAATGAAACAGCTAAATTAAATATTAGCATCTTTTGGAAACGAATAACTATCCAAAATATGCAATAAAATCTGCAGTTATGGTTACAAGATTATCTAACTAACTTTCATTTATATTTTGCAGAAGCATATAAGGCCTGTTGAGGCAAGTACAGCCATGTGCAGAAATTTAGGAACTTATTTAATTTCCTGTTCGAGTTTCTTGTTTTGGTCGCTTTGATTTTGGCGGGAGTTTGGGTCTGTTTTTTTAAAAAAGCTTGTTAAATATCAGTATTTTCTCTGAGGAGTTAAGAAATAATGTTCAAGTTATACATTAAGATCTAAAATGCTACTTTACCTTTGTTGGGGCAAAGATTGACTTACCTATTTAGAGGAAAAACTATCCAACTGATCACAGAATTTGTGAATTCACTTTCTTTGAGAGAAGTTTGCTGTATGTGATGGATTTTATATGTGGTGTGTTGTTTCATGATGCTAAGATCTGCTTGTAAATTACCAAGAGTGTGGGAAGGTGGAATGCTTTGTAAGAAATACCAACGGATGTGAAATTTTAATTTTGGAGGAAAAGTTTCAACATTAGGTGCTGTGAAAATATAGCAAAAAGCTTTACCTTAGTATATATATTGAGGAAGTCTAATATCAGATTTCTTCTGTGTTTTTTAATAGATAAGTGTCTGTGACTAGAAAGTAAGTTATGAATTCCACAAAATCAGTAGGAAGTTTTCCATCGAATTCCGTGTGAGTAAGATTTGGTTTATGGTGTTTATGGCACTCAGGCTGGCTTCCTTTTCTTAGTCACACTGGTGAAGCTCAAAACCGTTTGCTGGTCGCTGCTTGTAATCCACAGCAGTGGGTTACTGTACAGAAAAACCCTCCAAATAGATGAAGCATTTAATAGGGAAAGCTTTGGAAAGATTGGCTCTGCTGGGGGCCGGTCTCAGGCCATCTCATCAGACAAAGAAAGGCGAGGCATTCCTTAACATAGCACAGCAATACAGAGAACTTCATTGATCAAAACCAGCTTTGAAGCTTCAACCAGGAATTGCTTAAGCGTAAGTACAAAATATGCTTCAAATTTGTCTGCTTTTCCTTTTTTTGTGGATCAGCAGTGAAGCGTTAGTTCAGATGTTTCTAGGAAGACCCAGCTTTATTTCAGATGTTTGTTGTGAGTCTGCACTGTCCATTTGGACAGGTCTCTGTGGGCAGAAGTAGCTGGAGCTTCTCTCATTGTGGAAGTGTTCCAAGTTGGTCCAACACAAAGCCCTTTCCAACCTGAATGATTCCATGATTCTTTGACATTTTGTCAACGTGATAGCCAAAGCAAGCCAAGTGGTTAATAATTCATCCCTTCAATTTTTGGCATTAACTAAGAGAATGGAATTGATAGACACATTAATTATTCTGTTACATTCTTTCCAAGAGAAAAATTCCCAAATTACAGTAATTTCATGGAAGTATTGCAGCAATGCTTTTTAATCAGACATCTTAATGGCAAGAGGATGAAAATTATTATCCGTATTGGGAATGCATAACAGACCACCAAACATCAAGAAATATCCATAATAGGAATTTTGGTTTATAGTTTTTTTAGTTTGAAGCCAAGGGATCTAACAATCCTGTTACACAACATACTTACGCACTTCGCTAAGTTTTGATCATTAGACTCCCCATGGAATTTGAAAGAAAGGAAATAAAAAGCCCCTGACACTAGTTTTGTTGACCCTCTTCCAACCTGCTAACAGCTCTTGTGATATTTTTATTGTTTAGGGAAAAAAATATAAAATTTTTCTTGCAAGAGCATGGGATCCCAGCTATTCTGCAAAAGATAAAAATCCTGAATATTTTATAGGATGTGAATTTCCAGGGCTAGAGGCTGTGAAATTTGCAGTCTAGTTTCTGAAACACAGCTTCAGACAGTTGCCAGTGAAATACTTTTAAGAAATGTGCTTTACCTAGAGCTGTAAATGAATCTCACAAGGCTCTAAATAACCTGTGTCATAGAGTCCCTGTGGTTACATGTGAGAATACTTCGTAATGCTGTGGTCAATCTGCTACATGACTGGCAGAGCTTCAGAAATACAGTGCTTTGGAAAATCACATTAAATATTTTCCCATGCTTCAGTTGACTCTTAAAAGTCTTCTAAAACACAAAAGAAATTGTTAGTCACTGCAAGGACATGTAATGGATCTAACTGCTGTATTGCTTCATTTTTCACATTTACTGTATTTAGCCATAACCATATGTATTGGCACTGTTTGAAGACTTCAGTCAGGATTTCTTTGCACTAAGAGAAAAATTCCTGTTTAAGTCAAAGGCACAGTAAAGATCCCCAGTAGGCTAGCTGAGCTAATAAGGTTGAGGTGTGAGAGAGTTGTGAATGATCAGGATCATTCATAAAGGATGGGAAAAGTTGGCAGATGCAGGATGAGAGACTAAGGGAAAAACAAGAGCCAGTTTTATATTAGATTACACAGTGATGCAGAGTGGTACAATTACAGATGTTAGACCTTCTTTTACTACTTTTGGGGTTTTCCTCCCATGTCTTCATCATCCTTCCTAACAGAATGGATGGCAATTTACTTCCTTTACAGTATCACTGTTTCATCCTGGAGCCTTTTACCTGGATAAACCAACTAAGATGTTGCAGTAGAAAAAGGTTCATGAAATACCACATAATTAGAGTTTTTGAAACATAAGTGAGACATTTGCCTACCTGGCTCTGAATGTACTTGCCTGCCTGCATGACCTAAAAGTCCTGACATGGTGATGCAAGATGTTTCCAGCCTACAATTTATTTAGGTAAGTGCTACTTCTTTAGGAAGGCAATTTATTGGTTTTGTGTGACAAGCAGGTCAGAGCTGTGTACTGTCTTAGACACAGTGAGCTGTGTCTCTTTGCCACCTCTGAATGAAAGATAGAAAAACCCACCACATCAACCTGTAGGCTTTTTTGCCCCACCTTGTTTCTTCGTGGCTGACAGAGGTGGTGGATCTCTACAGCTGTTGCCAAGGAGTGATCAGAGGGTGTTACCATGAGCCAGCTGTGAAGAGCTCCTCTTTACATGTAAAGTCAAGTCAGTCTGCAAACTTCACCATCTGTTTTTACTGCAAAGGCATCTTAAGGAGCTGGAGTTCAAAGGCAAGTTAAAAGTAGAGTGAAACAGCCCTGTTACAAGTAAACGTTAGCAATACACAAGATTGTTTTAGACTATGTGAATATATTTTTCCTCATTTGTACTTTGAATGAAATAACTATTCAAACGAGGTTTGGCCTCGAAATTAAGTGGTTAGACAAAACCCATCAAACTATATACATCCTTGTCTCTTTTAAGACAAACATCCATTTTTCTGTGTTTTTATGTAGAATGTGCTTTAAACTGCTTGCTACATTTCTGTGGGATTTTAATTTGGTTGGGATTAAATTTTTCAGATGGAGGGACTGTCTTATTCCTCTGAATTAAACATTGCATAACAAAACTGAGCTGCTCAGGGCTTGTGCACTGAGTAATAGCTGTACTGTTGCTTTGTTCCTACATAATTATACACACTTTCTTTGCCAGTGGCTACAGAAAAGTTTCATCCATTTATTTAAATTTCATCTTTGAGATGTCTCATATTCCTAATGACTGCATGATTTGTAACTCCACATTCCTCACCACCATGCCAATAAAAGAAGTGTTATTTCTGTTTTGGGATGAAACTGTTGCTTCCAAATGGTTTTATACAGACCCCCCACATATATCAAAAGAGCTGAAGGAATTCTTTAGACAATCAAGGGTAGGATCTAAAGAATTTCCTTTTGATTTAAAAATGTGTGCCCATTTTCCATCAGTTCCTTTTACTGGACTGTACAAACAGAGCTGCAAACTGG
>NW_008237619.1:6401545-6441591 GCF_000691975.1 Corvus brachyrhynchos
CCGCTCACTATCTATGCTGAAGTTATTAAAAAAATCCAAACCCGTAAGTTATTTGGATGAGGAACTACAGAACAGAGTATAATCTGCCAGATTATTATAGGTAGGTACTTGGGAGTGTTGTAAATACAGAATGTTGGATTCGTATTAAGGGTCACCCAAGACGGAAAGCTGCTGGAGTTCCATCCCTTAGTGTCCCTGTGCATGGAGAGTCCTGCTGGCACTCTTGATCCCTGACAATA
The DNA here is from genome assembly GCF_000691975.1 of Corvus brachyrhynchos. Taxonomy (NCBI): domain Eukaryota; kingdom Metazoa; phylum Chordata; class Aves; order Passeriformes; family Corvidae; genus Corvus; species Corvus brachyrhynchos. The sequence goes on from NW_008237619.1 coordinate 6,401,785, forward strand.
TAAGAACAATACATCACTGGCCATGTAAGATCAGCTCATCACAGGAATTTGTCGTAATAGGCTGGCTAATCTTTTAAATTTGGTAAATCAAACAACTGCAACTCTGAACTGTGTTTGGTAGGGAAAAAGCATATTCTCTGTAAAGTGTATCCTAGAGAACACAGAAGAGACTAATTGCTCCATTTTCTATCCATACGTGGGGATAACAGTGTTTCCTTAGTCTCAAGCATTGACTGTGCTCAGTAGTGCTTGGTGATTAACTTCTGTGGGGAACAGACAGTAGAGGGGCCTTGGGATCCTTACCTGAAAATGCATAATTTTGAGCTATTTTGCATCTGGAGGGAAGAAAGTTCCAAATTTTGAGGTCAACTGTATTAACAAACCTCTGCAGATATATTTTTAGTTCACTGAACGAAAGTGAGATTTGGCTGGTGAAGAATGTGTTTCCTTCTGCTAAGCGTGTTAGCTGATACTTTATTACAGAATGAAGTGTTTTCTTTCCCATTTTTCTTGCAACTGGCAAAGTGTAAAACTTCCAGTTTGCACTTGGCCTTTAGAGAAGACATTCCCCTTCTTTCTCCTCATATTTCTGTATGTAGCTTGTCAGTAGCTTTTACGGTATTGTGGAAAAGTCACTGTTACTGTGAAGAAATGGAAAAATTGCTAATTCTTGTATAGATTCAAAGTGGCAGATGTTTGCTATTGTCTTCTCAAGAATGAAATTTAATTGCTACATGCTACTAGACTTTAGGATCGTCAAGGGAACATTATCTCACTATAAAAATAATTAAAACCTTCTTTCAGGATAATGCACATGTGGCTAATATAAATGTTGGCCACAGGCATTGCATCTGGGGATCTTATGATTTAAGGTATTTCTTGAGTGCCACGTTGTGATCTCACGTCTGTGGGTATAATTCCATTGACTTCAGTTGAAATTGTTCTGTTCTCATCTGTGAGATCACAGTTCCTGCAACCTAATTCCTAGTATTTTTATCATGTTCTATGCACGTCTCTTAGGACATGGGAACATGTAAATGGAGCAACTTTTGAGTACATTGAATTTTCACAATGGTGCTTTGAGCTGGTTTTACTTCAGTTATATGTAGAATCATAAAGCCAGGGGGCCAGAGCAGCAAGCAGACTTGGGATTCCCTGGAGTATGTGTCTATTCTCCTGCAGAACCTAGTGTAAATGTTTGTGCTTTCTAATGTGTGGTCTCAAAGCCGAGAGGTTCTCTGTGCTCTGGTGGTGTACCTGTCACTTGAGATTCATGCGTCCTAGCTGCTTTTGGATAGAATTCCGTATTTTTATGAATCAGGTGCTTCCAGCACCAGGATAATACCCAGATATCAGTATAGTACAGCCTGGCTACATCAAGGGAATGGTTTTTTATTATATGGGTGTGAGACTTCGGTTGCATTAGATGGAATTGACCAAAAGCTGTTTTTCTTCTTTCCGTGATCCTAAAAAGTACAATTTTTTGGTACTGCAAAAAACTAAGGGGTTTTTTTGCCAAAAACTGGTGTCTGTTGTGAAAGACTGAGTAGAGGCGTGGCCAGTTTTGTAGAACTGTGATTGATAAGTACATTAAAAAGTGCATTCAACTCTGAGTTGCTGACGTTATATAAGCACTGAGTATTGTACTTTAAAAATTATTTCTTCCTTAGTTGTTAATTTGCCTCTAAGGGAAGAAAATAAAAATGTTGAGCTCAGAGTATTGAGCATTCAGTATTCCTCAAGTGCCCAGAACAAATTGCAACGTACTGGGGTGGGGAATGTGTGGGGGAGAAATATTTAGGGGACATCACTGTAAACCTGTTTAACCCAAGCAAAAGTCTTTTCCTTGAAATAATTGCTCTGTGATGTTCTCCTGGTATCATTGTTCTGGTTTGACTTGATCTCAAGACCAGGTTGATGGCAGGGGACCAAAAGATCAATACAGGATGTGTACTGTTTGCAGGGCAGTCCACATCAGCTTGTCAGGGAGTATATGAATGGAGAACAATGCCAGCTGCCTTCATCTATGGGACCTAATGCTGCAGCTCAAGCAGCTGAGCTGCCTGTGATTGAAGGCCTAGAGATACTTGTCTTTGAGGTCATCACAGCAGGAAAAAAGTGAAAAGATTTGAATAAAAGAGCATGGCTTGTGCACTGATAGGCATGAAATTCTGGGCCCATCATATGTATCTTATGCTTTTTTTCCTATATTATTGATGTTTCTCAAATCTTTTATTTCCCAGTTAATTGCCCCTTAATGTCTGCAGCATGTTAGAACAGAAGGAAATCTTCAGCATTTGAGAATGTTTAAATGCATACTTTATAAAGTAAATTTCTTTCATGAATTAAGGGGAAAACTCAGGTGAGACTCATCTGCATGGGACAGACCTCAAAGTGGAAAAAAGCTGAAATGTTTTGACAGCTCACCCAGCTTTCTCTCAGCAGAGCATGCAAGTAGGACAGGGAGTACTTTCAGAAGTACTCATCAGGAGCTTGATTTTCTGCCCACTGAAATGTGTTGTTTGTATTGGAGGTTTTTGTTGCTGTTTTTTTTTCTACTGACTTCTCTAGGAGTGGATCTGAACCAAACTAATTCTTGCTTTTCTAATGTAGTGGCCATGTTTCTTGAAGAACATTGGATACCTGTGTCTCTAGTTCTCTCTGTACCTTCACAGGTGTGTGTGTGTGCTCCACAGGTGTGGATTTTCTTGTGGCCTGTTCCTCCTGTGCTCCCTCATTGGATCAAAATACTGCTTTAACCCCAGCATGATTTGTATGTGTGCCTTGTGTTTTAAATTTCTCTGAATAATAAGTGGTTTTGATTCCTGCTAAATGTTGTTTACTTCCTGCCTATGAATGGTAAAACCTCAATGTCTGTTTTTCATATACTGTTTCGGGAACCTTATGCGATCCTAAATGGAATGCCCTAGGGAATAGAAGATGAGGTCAGCCCTGCTGCTTACTTATCTTGGGATTCAGCCCTTCCGCTCTTGTTCTTCAATAGTAACATTCTTGGTTCTAAGCCACTATTGAAAGGTGAAGATCCCATGGAGAGCTCATGTAGTTCACCTGGAGCTGATGGTGTTGCTGTGGGGGGAAAGCCTTATTTCAAAGGGGCAGCCATCGTCCTTGGGGGCATTTGGTAACTTCTTGCACTCTGAAGTAAGGGTGAAGAATTACTTCCTTTGATGAGGATCAGACAGAATTTCAAATATATTCACCTCTCTCAGGTTATATGTTAACCTGTATCTCCGTCCTTGATCTATAGCATCTTAGCTGAAGGGTGACATGCAGTACTTTGAAGAGCATAATGGCTGAGCAAGCTCTGAGAGAGGAGAGCACTCAGCCACTCTTTGAAATGATTACTCATGTTTCTATGCAAGATCTGCTTTTTCTGATCAGTAACTTTTGAAATTTTTTCTGATGTGGTGACTTCATTGTTCCCTATTTATTGCACATCTTAACTGTATTTTAAAAGAACTTGAGCTGATGCCAGCATCAACATGTCTGAGCAGTTTTGATGCAACTTAGGTAGCTTTAGGCCTGAGGTCATATGAAAAACATTGCTTTGGGGACTAAAGTCTTAAATACTATACCAGCAGGAGTTTCCGTAGAGGTTTCAAGAGAACTGGGCAAGTAATTCTCTCGAGTTGACTGCAATAGCTTTTGTTATCTGCTTTATAAACTTTGGAATTAAATACAGTGGGTTTTTTGGAACAAGTATATTGGGGATGGGATAGGGGGATGAACTTGGCATGGAAGTTAACGTTTTGCAGAATATTGATTCAACACAATGCTGAATAACAGAACTGCTTAAATTACATTATCACTAGGAGAATATGTTCTGATTCCATTTGCAATTAAAAATACTAAAGGTAATAAAAAAACTGCAGTCTATTTTTCCAGCTAATCCCCATGTCTGTACTTCCCTATTTTTTCTCTTGAATACTTATGGCTGTTGGTAAATTTCAGATACCAGTTGGAAGGAAGTAACTGACTTTGTTTTAGAAGTGATCCTGTGAAGTATCTTGTCTGCAGATAACTGACTCCCTCCGTAATGGCAGAGCTCTTAGTTTGTTGGCACATCCATTAAAACAGTCGTGCCTCCAAAAGCTTTGCTCTTTATTAAGTGCTTGAAAGACCTGCTCCCAGTCTAGATGAGTGAGAAGCAGCCTTGCTTTGAACAGACTTGCATCCACAGCTTCCTCCAAACAGCCAGCTGTAAATGCCGTGGGTACTTCTCAAGGTGTCTGGCCTTTCTGGATGGACAAGTCAAAGGAATTGTTTCCACGTGCCATGTTGGCTGCACACATTTCTGTGCCACACTGCTTTGGGGCCTCACCTCACTCTGGACCTGAACTTCAAAGAAGAAGTAAAAAAAACAGGAAGTCTAATGTGTCATGAAAAATCACTACTGGATACAGAAAATATCTAACTTCATGTTCTTGTGCAGTGTTCAGCATAGTCCAGTTCCTGTGGAATGTTGGCATCATCCACATGTTGCTATTGCTTTAGCTTTTTAATGTCTTGCACAGAGGGATAAGGTGGAGGCGGCAATGCTGTGTTTGGATTGACTGTGGTAATGAAAAGCATGTCCTGAACACTTCTTTTAAAGTGTCACTGTTGTGTTGTGGTTGGCTGCCAACAAGTTTGCTTGACACAGTTAGGTAAGGTGTAAATGACATCAGCTCCTTTGGTGTTTTCCCCTTAAGGGAATGGCTGAGCTGTTCAAGCAGTCTCAGCTGGGACACCCCTAGCTGCACATTAGCTCTGCTAAGGCGCCATTTGGAGAATGTTGGTGGACTGCAGTCAGGGATCACTGTGTAATGTAGGTAGGAATGATAATCTCTCTCAGTCTAAAAAGTGCAAGTGCAATTGAGACCACTTGTTAAGCCAAAATCCATTGCTCTCTGTGCTGATTCACAGTGGGAGCTGACATGAAATATCAAGGAGGGATTAGCGTGCACAGCATGCTGTGGTTAAGAGCTTGTGCCACTTGGTCAGACCACGGCATGAAGCTGTGGTGAGTGTTGAGTTGTAATGTCTCCTCAGGTTACTCGACTTGGGTTTGTGTGCAAACAGAGCAAGGTGGCTGATTGGCAGGCTGGCTTCAGAGCCAGGGGTTTTAGAGCACTGCTGAAGAATAGGCCTGGAGTATCACCACTTCCAGTGCCTCACTAACAGGAGCAGCTACACTGAAGCCTAACTGAGAAAGGAGAGCTGGTCTGGATTTAAATTGATGATTTAAAAATATTTTACTGCTTTTTTCTTTCATATAGACTCCCATGTACTGGTGAGCTAACAAGGCTCTCCTGTGCTAAGAGAAGTTCAAGTGTGTTGTTGAGCTTCCCACTCAGCAGTCTCATGTAGCTATGCAGGAGTCCATGCATGGAAGGTTTTTTAAAGAAAGATTGCATTTCTCGATGTCAAACATCAGCCTTTTCAAAACTTCATATTACTGGGTAGACGTACTCTCCCATTCTCTTGCCTCACATGTGTGCCTTTCTGGGCCACTTTTTCTCACATCAGGGATCTGACCTGCTCAGGAGTTCCCTGGAGCCCGTGTTCACTGACAGTATCATGACCCAGTCCTGGCAGAGCAATTTTGCTGAAATGGATTTCCCATTGCATGCTGTGGAAGAGGCACTCTGCCCATGCTGGTGGTGGGAGACACGCCTGAAGTACGGCATCACAGAATATTCTGAGTTGGAAGGGACCCACAAGGATCATCGAGTCCAGCTCTTAAGTGAATGGCCCATACAGGGATCAAACCCACAACCTGGGTGTCCTTAGCACCATGCTCTGACCAGCTGAGCTCACCTGTGAGAACTGTCAAGAAATGCATGTTCATCCCAAGTTCCTAAAAGGAGAAGTCTTTATTGACTTGGGGAGTGTGAAAGCAACAGAAAACCAGGGATGAGAAATTAAACTGAGATCCTTGCCTGATTGCCTATTACAAGTTTCACAGATGTGTATAAACTTGTATTTTGGGCCCTTCTCTAGACCTCAGGTGCCAGATCTTTGTCTCTGTTGCAGGTCCTAGCCGCAGATGAAGGCAAGCAAATCAAACTGTGCTTAAGTAACTGGATCAAAACAATGTAGGATACTACAGTGAAGGATCTGCTCCTAAAGCTTTTTCTTATGCTGGAGTCTTTGTGGAGGGAAGGATGTAATTGTGCTAGTGCATTATTGTTGAATATCTGAACTCTTCCTCCCTGCTGCTGGCTCTCAAACACTTTGTTATTGCCAATTCACTGACCTCTCCTATGCTGATTGCGCAATACCAGGTTGAAGGTCTGTTGTGTCATCACCTGGGAAACTAGAAAATAAATGGAATAAATCACATTAAAGTATTTATAGATAGGGATTGAGCAGAGAGGGTTGGAATAGATAGAGATATATTTAGTGCAATCACAAAACTTTTTTAAACCAATTTTTAAAACAGTTGTAAGAATTCTATCAATGCTGGTAATTTCTGCTTGTGAAAAATAACATTCAGAGTGTCATGGGAGGAAGAAAGGAAGCTATCTGTGGGGTGGAGAGAAGATGGTGGTATTAGGCAGCAAGAGTGGATGCAGTTGGTGTAGGCGGACAGAGCTGTAGGGAGTCCACAGCTCTGCTGCCATACTGTGTTCAGTTTCTGGGAGGATGAAGGTTCAAGATAAGATGTGTCAAAGCTCAGTTCTTAATCACTGGTGAGACCCTCTGGGCAGTGCAGCCACATGTCTTGAGTCTCCTGTCCTCTGTTCTGTGCTGCCTGAACTGTTACCACTGCTGCTGTGGTGGGCAGCGTGTGTGATACATGCTTGCCCAGATCTGAACTCCTCAAGAGTGTGCATGTCTGGTCTGGCACAACTGTTCTAGCCTGGAAATTCATATGTCCTTTTGTACTGAGGCTACATCTTCACATAGTAAACTGCAGTGGGAAATAGTTTCCCCTTGCATTATTATGCCAGCAGGGAAGTTTTATTTCCCATGATAAGGTCTGTACAAGCACCGCCTTCCTGCTGTGGTTTTTGCTGGCCAAAAAGGTCACACTGCCTGCTTCGTCCAATCGCCTGCAGATCTCCCAGGTGAGTGGCTTGCTTTTGCTCTGTGATTGCCCTGGATCATCACGAGCAGGGTGAGCAGTAAACAGCCTGAGTGAGTAAAGGGCCACTGCCAGGTTGGTTTGTGCAGGTTTTGAACTGGGCATGGGCAGCTAAAGGGGCATGACTTGAATAAGGGTGATGATGGGTTCAGAATTCCCCTTTCTCCTCTTATTTAAGTAGTCACAGCCAGTGCTGACTGGGGATGTGTGATCAAAATATTCATAATAAATATCTGTGCTCTGAAATACAGACCTTGAAAAAGTAAACTTAGCTACCCCAAGACAGATACATTGGCTCCACCCTGGTGCTTATTTCAGAATGGATGCTGTTCTGTATTTGAATGTACATGCATGCAAAGTGTTTGAAAAGAGGCTTAGAAACAGACAGGATCCCTTACCACACCCTTTATTTCTGTTTAATTTGGAAAATACAAAATCTGCTTTTATAAAGATCCTTGCTGTGCTAGCAAATGTGTGTCGCCCACCAGTTTGCTCCCTCCATCAGCATTTCCCAATGCTGGGAAATATTTCTTAGACGAAAGAATGGAATAAATCATTCAAATGACTATGTTTTGCAGTGCCTGCCTAGCCAGATGAGTAGTTTTCTGAGCACTGGGGTTGAACATGCCTACTTGCCTATAAATTTGTGTCCAGCGGTTGACTGTGAGTCTCAGTGGAAGCTTTTCCCATGGTTGAAGAATTTGCTGGGATGCTCCCTTCTCTCTGGGATTGCACATGCCAGCCTTGCCTTTCACAAAGATAATTATAGAATTGCCTTCCTGCCCATTTTCACAAAACTTGTAAGAGCTTGCAGGAATTTGCTTTTCCAGCTTTTTGTTGAACCTTGGCTCAATGGCTGTGGGCCAAGAAAAAACTCTGGGATCAACACACAGACATACACACAGAGATATTGTGGTTGTCATATAAAGACCTTGATTCCCCAAGAAGCAAGGAAAAGGGGATGTGCAGTGGGAACTGCATTGTGGGCTCTTTGTGAGACAAGGAGTCACTAAGAGTGTCCTGAGAAATGGGGGTATTGCACATACAAAGCAGGGGGTAGGAGGAGCACAGCAGCTTCTCTTTGCCTGCCTGCTTGAGCTTCCCTGCCTATGTGCCACCAACACTATAGGGGATGCTTGGTGGCTTTCTTTTTCTTCTGTGATGTAACTTGTAACCCAAGTTCAGCACAGTGGGCACTTGGAGAAACAACCTTACAATTAGTAAGGGACAGGGAGGATTTGCCTGATCTAACCAGAAAGAGTTTTCAGAAATAAGAGAAATATGGTAATATTTCTAGTAACCCTAAGAGAAATGTGGCAACTGCAAGCATAATGACACAGGATTTTAGATGAACGAAGGGTATTCAAAGGTATGTTTCCCACTCTGGTGGAAATTCACCCTGTGAAAATAACGACCAGTTACATGTAACACTTCCCAAGGGTGGGAAAAGCATACTTCAGTCTTGCATATTCAGCATGTGAAAAATAACTGGATGTAGAGACACATACCATAAATAAGCAGAAAAGCCACACATGGGCTTGCAGATGTTTTACCACATCAGTGAGATTTGCATATTGTTTCTGGCATTGCCATTTAACTTGGCATGTGATTTGGGAAAAATCATCTTCCTGTTCTGTGCTCTGGCATATCTGTTTTCACTATAGACTGTGGCTGCCATCTGAAATCTCACTCTACTTGTAGAGAAGTTGGATTTTTTTTTTCTGATAAGCTTTGTAGTATTTATACAGATAGTATATATACAGAAGGTGCTGGGAAAAGGACTGTAATTTGTAGTTTCAGGACACAGTTTGAGCATCCTGGGTTTTAGTAGATTCTCAATCTGAGACTTAAACTCAAAATGAAGAACTAAGGGTTCAACGTTTGGGGTTTTAGCTCATGGTATAGGATCAGTTGGAGCACCAAACGAGAGATACAGAGGTTAAGTCTGAAAAAGTAGGAGAAGAGTCAGGCGTGGAAATGCAGTGGTGATTCCCAGAAGCAGCCTGACTGTCAGCACAATGGCTCATGTCATAGTGCTAGGAAACAGCATCTCAGGGTCTGAAACGGAGCTCGAGTTTACAGGAAGGCCTTAGATGGCTTTCACCTTGAGTATGGGATCTGCTTCCATGATGATATTCAGGTGTATGGCAGTTTTAGGATGAGAGGTTTATGGGCGTGTGATAATTTACTCTGCTATTTACTGATAGGCTCACCTCCCTTTGTGCAAGTGAACCTTAAAGGGAAACCATATAATCATGTTAGCAATTGCTTTAGCTGAGAGAAGGAATAGTGTTCTTTCCTATATCTTCAGCTGTTCTTGTGAGAAATTCCACTTCTGAGGCTAAAACTTCCCTGCATGTACCAGCGTTTATTTATTTTTGGCTTTTCTGAGAATAGGAGGTTTCAGCCACACTTCCATAACGAGAGAAGAATGAAATGAGATTTTCTTTGTCCCCAAAAATGTTGGTTTTAAACATCCTTTCAGCTGTGTGGATGAAATTGTAAAATCGGCATGTGACAGTGATGCTCCAGAATTCTCCAGAGGCGTTTGAGCTTGACTTCATGGTTTCATGCAGCTTTTTGTGGCTGATACAGAGCCGATGAAGCAGACTTTTCCAATTCATTTTTTCTGAAGCACACAACTAAGGAAAGATTGACTACAGAAGCATCTGCAGCTAATTTAGCAGAGTAGTCCAATGAAGGATATTGCTGCAAATTGCTACAAAGGCCTGGCATGGTTGGTGGCCAGGCCAGAGAAGAATCTTTTGCGTGGCTGTCAAAATCAGAAGGTGCCTCAGACTCTTGTGCTCTTACTTGAACTGAAGGAGAGGCAGCACTTTTCTGGAGTCGTCCAGTGGTCTGAAATGACAGTGAATTTATCAACAGTGAGGTGTGGCTTCTCCTTTGCTTTTTCCTTGGTCACCCCCAGGAAGTTTTTTGATCAGGGAAAGATAATTAGTGGAGCAGAGTATTTTGCCAACCACATTTAATGTTGGTATGACAGCTGAGTCCTCAACGCTTTCCTCAAGCATCTCAGGGTCTAAATGGGCAACTGAAAATGGTTTTCTGGTAAGAGTCATGTCCAAAGTGGTGAGGAGAGGAGAGTGCAGAGAGTAGCTGATGTCTGAAGAGCAGTGTGAGGGTTGTTTTTTGTTTTAATTTTGTTCTTAAGCTCTTTCCACAAAAAGACCTGGCTGCCATTGCTGCTCTGGTTTTTCTTCTTATCTTATTCCTTCTCTTCTCCTGGCCCATGTTTGAATGATGGGGTGTGACCCCTCTTGCATTATTCCTTCTCATTTCACAGTTCTAGGTTCTTCATATGTCTCTCTATTTCCTTCCTTAATTTTTGTCATTATGTTAAAAAAAACCCCAAAAAAACAAAACCAAAATTCTTTGATGGCACCACATGGGCAGAAAAATGTCTGGAGGATCATGTCATTCAGTCTACACAATGCTTGGATCTCAGCCATTCTCTGAGTTCATTGCTTACATGACCTCTAAATATTTATTTTTGAAATGGGTTTATAAATTGCTATGATTGATTAAAAGACTCCTGAAAAATGTGACTTCTTCTAAACACATGCAGAGTGGTGGTTGGTTTTAGCAAAATAGGACAACAAAAAAAGCAAACAACTTGTTTAATTTTAAGTGAAGTATCAGATCTATGCAAAACTGTATGTTGTTTTATTCTTTAAATCTTGTGGGTAGAAGCTGAACAACCAATATGTATTCAGAATGACCATAGCCTTGGCAGCAACTCTGAACTCATATATCAACATTTCTGGCATGAGAGATGCAACCATAATTTTCTTTCAACAGCCACGTTTTGGGGGGGTTGTTTTCTTTTGGTTTTTAATGTATTCCCCTTGTGCTTTTGCTTGGACAAATACTGTGTCTTATGTGATTAAAATCAAACTCTCTGACTAGTATGTATTTAAATTGCTTTGTCCTGTACAAACAGGCAGATCTTGGCTCCAACCCTATATTAGTATGTGAGACATCAGATTCTTAAGACCACTGGTTAATTGGAAATCACTTAATGGGAACTAATTGTCATTGCCTTGTGATGAAGGCTTAGTGAAAGTATTTTAATAGAAATACATAGGTGACTGTAAAGGTCAAACCCAGATAGGAGTGTGGGGAAGCTTATAGGCCAAAGCTAATTTGATGAGATATAAGTGCTTATCCAGTCTTCCTTTGCTGCAATGATAAACAGTCAAACAACCTTCATACATACTTGCCAGGTAAATATATAAGAGTAGGTTTGCCTTGTGGAGTTTGAGTATGGATGTATAATATGTTTCCATCTTCTACGTGGAAATCTTCTTTTTTTCAAGTACTTCATACCAGGGTTTATGCTACAAAACTTATCAGCCTGCTCCAAGAGGCATAAAGAGCCCTGTCAAACACAAATTTGTGACAGATTTTTATTTGCCATGGCTGAAGTTATGTGGCAAGTATGGCAATGTAAAAAGTGCAATATTTGAGGAGGTAAATGGCTCTATCTGCTAGTCTTTCTTTCTAAACAGTACCTGAGAGTGCAGGTGACTTGCTTTGCCAAAAACAAGCTTTAGGAAAAGTAAATTTGACATCTTGTTTTGATGGTGTAAGTGGGTGAGGGTAATACTATTCAACCAGAGTGTTTCATTATAATTACCAATTTAAAAAATAAAATGACACTTGAGAGCATGTTATTGCACTAAAATGATCCAAATCCAGCTTTCATTGGAGAGCCCAACTGTGTAAAATGAGCATGGTTTTAGAAGTTAATACTCCCTTACCACACAGTGCCTCCACACACAACAGCAGTAACATCTGTGTAATGGGGCATTTCTATTGCTTTAATCACCACTTACTACACCCTTATTGGTCATTAGTTCTATAGATTAATGACACAAATGTGGATTTATTAGTGCTGTAAACCTGTGGGAAACAGTGAGTCGAATTAGTGTCTTTTTCATAATAACAACTGATGTTTGTTAGACCTGAACATGGTGTGCCACCTTCTACAGTAAAAATGACTGCTTGTGAGCCATCTGAGGTTCCTTGAATGATGCTTCATCACTTGATTGTAACATTTCTAATTGTAGAAAACTTTTCCACTCGCTAGCAAAGTCTCAGTTCCTGATTTAGGGGATCAAAAACTGTTTGGAAATCACTTTTTACCCCAGAGTGAAATCTTTTTATTTAAAAAAATTGCTTCCTCACATGTAATGTTGACACAGTAGAGACCCCTGCATTCCTTGAGAGGATAAGATATGCAAGATATGTGTGTCTTAATGTGACTGTTCATAAACCAACTCACTGCTGGGCTGCAGCCTGAAATGCAAAACTGGTCAAAGAAACAAGTTTCTGATGCAAAATTAGCTACTGTAGTTAGTGCCCTTTGGATTTTAAGGAGTTGGAACCTGTCAAGCCATGGTTTTATATTGTACCAGTCTATACCATGTGTACACAACCATGAGAACATCTCTGAGATGGTTAGAGACTTCAAAACCTCTGTAAGTTAGTAAAAATCCCTTCTTTCCTCTTTTTGTGTGATTTGCCATCCAGTTGATTATGGTCACTTCTAAGAAGGGCTGATGAATATGAATCTTACCTGCTACCCCCAATAAACGAGTTCTTAAGTTCAAGGTTAAAGGTTGTTTCTCAATTTGGTTGTCTTTCAGTAGCAATGAACTGTGTTATTTACAACATTAGCAGCTGTGTGGTATCTCTTGGCTGTAATGCTCCACAGCTGATGAAAATAACCATAGAAATTGTTGAACCTTAGAACCAAGAACATGAAGGACCTCTAAGAGGTACATTTTAAGGAATTGTTGAGTACAGTAGTTTTTTTAGTGTCCTTTCCTGTGCTCTGAGAGGTGTGCTGCCCTGTCTTCCACTGGCTGCAAAATCTGGGCATCTCCTTCTTCTGGTCTGATAAAGACAATCCTTGTGTAACCCATCCCAAAAACCCTCAAATGGATGAGCTGTTGGGACCAGGTCCTTGTGTGAGAGAAAGTGGCACAGTCATCTTGTAAGCAGAAGACAAGAAAGGAATGTGTTGCTCCTGGGCATGCAGAGCCATGGAGGGGCATATGAATCCCAGGCAGTTGCTTTGACAGTGCATATGGAAAAGAAGAGGGGAAGGATTCTGAATCCTTAAGAAATATTTCTTCTTGATACATGCTGAGATTCTATTTCCTTGTGCTGAGCTGGAGACAGCTGGTGTTCCTCCAGACACTGAGGAAGCTGGGCGTCAGCACTGTCTGCTTCAGATAAGATTAATAATGTATAGATTCATGGGGATTGGAGCCTGATCTGTTGGGATGCCATGGCAAGCACTCCTAGTGAGGAGGAGCAGCTGCCTGCTTTGGGCCTCCTGAGAGCAGCGAGAGGAACCATCTGAGACAGACTGGGATTGGCTCCTGTTTGTTCTGCAGGCGACTTGCTCTCACCTGGTAGCAGACTGTGCTGAATGCAGCACAGATCTATGGATGTGTGATCATGTCCAACTCCTGGCTCTGTACACTTCAAAACTCTCTTAGAAAAATGACCCCACAACTGAACACAAGAATACAGCAGAAGGAAGTTTGTTTCACCCTTGTGTAGCAGATTACAAGTGAGCTTAGTAAAATACATTCTAACACAAGTCTTGACCAACAAGTAAGAACAGCAGCAGTTTTTTAAATTTAAATCCTCTGCAGTGACTTTTGCTTCCCATTTTTGATTTGGAAGTTGAGAATTGTTTGATCTCATGAATGCTTTCTGTGTTGTATGCAGGTTGGAGGCTTTTGACCTATCTCTTTTATACCTTTTTTATCAGCCAGAATATTGTTCAGAGCCATGGAGTGATAAGGCTTTGTAGGCTCAAGCTCTTTTGGGCTCACTTCTGAGGTCCTGGCTAGGATCTGCCCAAGCTCACAGTTTTGAAGCAGCTTTTAGGGTCAGCCCGAGTTAAGTGCACCATGTTATTTACCTTTCCACATCCTTGGATGCAATTAAGAGATATGGCATGAGTGAAGAACAGAAAATTAGGAGGGGAATTCTAGATCACTGGAGGCTGCAGCATGCGAGTGCTGGTATTTTCACACATTCGTAGTGAGGGGTTCCCAGTCCTAGTGCTTAACCTGAGGCAGGGAGAGCAATAGCAGCTGTTCCTTTCCTGCTGGCTTGGACACGGTGTAAGTGGTGGTGTACCCAGTGGGTGTTAAATACATCACTCAAGCTCTTCTGAAACCTGAACTAAATACTCGGTTGGTTGCCGAGTGTGAAATAAAAAAAAAGAATTAAAATGACTGAGGCTTGCAAATCTGCCTCTCCAAATAAAAAGATCAGGTTTTGTGCCCTGTGGTAATTGATGCTTTTTTTTTTTTTTTTTTGAGGTTTGCAGTCCAAGCTCTTCAAGCGTTGGTTTCACAAGCAATTACTCCTAGGCATGAATGACTGGTTTCCAGCCTGGAATAACTTTACATGCTCCAGAGAATGCCATTGCCTTTACCCAATTCTGTGATTATTTACTGTAACAAATGATTACTGTAATGGTTGGGGTAATGACAACTGTAAAATAGAATATCTGTGGTACTCTTGGGCTAGAAGCAAACAGAAGATAATGAACTGGATGCCTTGCTAGAGATGTGAGCATAGGTCTGTACCTCGCCTGCTGTCAAAGGAAATCCATTGCTTCTGCACGAAAGTGAGATGTGCTTTCTTATCCTGCACAGAACAGTTTCACCCTGGAAAACTAATCTAATTCATATTTTATTTTATTTGGGTTGTGTTTTGTCAGCTTTATGGATACACTGGGGTAAGGGACATGTGAATTTACTTCTCTTTCTTTCCCCTAGCCTCTTCAGTGCCTGTCTTTTCAAAAGATTTAGGTAACAACAATGAACAGCTGGTAGATTTGTGCTGCATTTGGCCTGGTGGTGTAGCAGGGAGGGCTTGGTACCCCTTCACAGAGGTGGGAGCTGCCGGGAACAAATGTGTTTCCACCCCTGTGGAAACACTAGCAGGGACCAAGGAACCGTGACTGTCCAGGCACTGAGCAGGGGGTGCAGCAGCTCACCGTGCTGAGAAGGGAAGAGGGTTGGGTTTTGCAGGAAACAAAGCATTTTCTACATGACAAGGAGAAGCATTCTGACTCAGAACCAGAGCCCCACATCTCCTGCCCTCATTCCTTTTCCTGCCACTGGCTTCAGTGGTGTATGCTGGCTGCCCTTCTCTTGGGTTTAGCCCTTTCTGCTTGAATACTGTCTTCAGGGTTTTTCCTGGTTCTTTCCCATTGTCTGGATCTTTTTCTGGTTTTTACATCCCACTTGGAGGAAGGTTTGGTATCTACTACTGCTGCTGGATGGGGACAGTGTACAGCCATCTCTGCAGGTCACATTTAACTGATACTGGGGACTGCAGTGTCTCAGAAGAAATGGGGAGAGTACTGGGCAGTTTAACATTTTCATTTCCATACAGTAGCAAAACACTGGTAAATTCATGATGCAGAGAAGAATGCACAGGAAAATTACTGAATTTAAAGATATAAATGACATCATCTTTATGGGTCTTATGATGTATTAGCTAAAACTTGCTTATATTTAGATCTGGTTCTTCCTTTGCCATGTGTTTTTATGCATGTTTTCTCAGGCTTTAAGCATGACTCCCTTAAGCCTGGGTGATACAGAAAATGTATATGACACTGCACCATGTGTTGAACCCTGAACATCCTGATTTTATCTTGTCATGTTACCTCATATTATTATGCTAGTTCACTGCTGAGCTTTTTAACCAAATGCTACCGTGGCTCATCTTTATTATAATAGAAACGTATTTTAAATTAAAATGCTTTTACAAAATACAAAAAAACCCCCCTTCTTTTGTAATTAGGAATGTCTTCGTGCTTTTAACTAATATAAGTATTGAAGAGGTATTTGGTTTCTGATGCTATATTTGGCATTCCACAGCCACATGATTTTAGTGATATATAGTTGAAATGCCTTTTGAAAGCCTCTATAATAAAAATAGAAAAGAAATTAGATTACCTCTGAGACTTAAACGGACCATTGAAGAATTTATTAGAGCAATGTTAAAATATGCTGTAAAATGAGTCATGTTAGTCTGCAAATTGATGTGGCATATCTGGGGATTCAGAGTGCTGTACTACTCAGATTAATTAAAATGTAGTCAGCTGAAACCTTCACTATAATCAAAATTGTTCCCCAGGGTTATACCTTCATTACAGTCCTGGTGTAGCCTTCCAGTCCTGACCATAGCTGAGCTAAGTAATTACTTCAGTTTAAAAAAAACCCCAAAACCAAAAGGATGAAATGACCATGACAGTACTTAGGTTTATTGTTTGGGGGGTTTTATTGCTATGCTGGGCTCTGTTTGATATCATTAATTATACATAGCTGTTCTTTATTCTCCCGAAGACAAACAGTGAGAGACAAAGTATCTCTGATGTGAGGGTTATGCTGTTTCCCATATTGTAAGATGTGGAATATGTTACAGTTGCTGGTTTCTGTAACTTTGGCTAAGGTGCCGATCTCCCTCTGCAGATGTGCTGCCTGTCTCATCCCTGTTGTGCTGTGGGTAGTGTTCTGCTGCACAGGGTTTCCTTATCAGCAGTCCTGCACTAAATCAACAAGGAGGAGACTGCATTTCCCACCAGGGTCTCGAAGGAAGAATTCACATCATGTGAATTGGTACAGGATGCCAGAGGACATCTGCCTTACGAGGCTGTCTCCAGAGTTCAGGCTTCAGGAGCTAGATAAAGCACTGCTTCTGTCTCTCCCACACCGTGTGTATTCTGACCCCAACTTTGCAGAGCCTGTCAGCAGTTTGTCCTTGAGCTGGATGCGGTAGTGAAACCCTCTGGATAAGGCTAACCCTTATCATTCTCTTGTGTCGTGTCAGGGCGCTCTCCCAGAAGCTGCTGAATAGCAAAGACATGACAAAGAAGCCTTTGATGGTAGCTGTCAATACTGGAACCTGGAGATTGTAACTCAGAATCAAAATGCATCCTACTGAATTGTGGCTCTGACAGAGTGAGCCCCAAGCTTGTTCTTCATATTAATGATCTGAATACCACTGGTTTAGATTCTCAAAAATACTTCTAAAAACACTCTTACTTTTTCAAGGGTTAAAGAAAGGGATTTCATGTCCTTTCTGTCAGAATATAATAAACAACTATTATATTCTCCTATAGCACTTCCAGAATCCCATAGAACTTTGCATGTGTTATTTAGGCTCCAACACACCCCATTAAGGGGTATTTCTATTTTTTTTTTTTCTTTTCTGCAGTAAGACAAACTGAGATGGAAGAAGTGCTAGTGGTTTGCTAAAGGCTAAGCAGTCCCCCTGAGATGAGTCCCTCTCAATGCATACTCCCAAGCTCTTCAGTATAACAAAGCACATACATACACCTGACTTCCATCCAAACAAATCCTCTAGAATTCCCTCCTCTGACCACGTGCACTGGGCATTTACACAAAGGAAACACAGCGTATCTACTCATCTATGTAGTACCTCATCAACAATTGTGAAGTTTAATATTGACTGCTTAGTACCTGTGACAGCTTTGCAGTTTTAATAATAAAAATGTCTTCAATGTTAACAGCTCTATTTAAGTGACATGTCACAGGAAAGGAGTAGAGAAGAGGCTAGCTGGACCTTCTGCAGTGACTGCTCCATACCCTGCACTGTTTGATGAAGCCTGGCATTTCTTCCTTTAATTTCAGTGTCAAGGAGCGAAGTTGAAGGGAAACCTGCCTTGTACATTTGTGATGGGGCAGTCTAAAATGGAGGAATATCTATGCTCCCAAAGAGACTTGTGAAATTCTTTGCCCACGTAAGGAGCCAGTCTCTGGGAAGACTCAACAAACCTATAATTAGACTACATGCTGTCCACCTCAGACAGCTGGAAGTCAGATGAAAGATAGTGTGAGGGGGAACAAAGGCTCTGTTTTTCCCCCTTCAGGAGCCTCAAGTTGCAAGAAAGGTCATATAATTTCAACTCATCTGTGTGGAGCCTCCATTGCAGTCTGGTTGTCTCTCCTTCTAAGTGGGTTGGTGCTGGTGAGTGGGTGAATGTACAGCAAGGGAATGTGCAGCCCCTGGGCTTGGTTGAGTGAGAGGAACTACACAGGAACAGCAGGTGCTCGAGCACACGAGCCCTGACACATCATCTCAACCCTTCATTTTTCTCACATACTGACAAGCTCATC
Organism: Corvus brachyrhynchos; assembly: GCF_000691975.1. Classification (NCBI taxonomy): domain Eukaryota; kingdom Metazoa; phylum Chordata; class Aves; order Passeriformes; family Corvidae; genus Corvus; species Corvus brachyrhynchos. The sequence continues at coordinate 6,420,076 of NW_008237619.1, forward strand.
CTGTACAGTCTCACTTTCTTCCCAAGTGGGACTTCCTTGCCTTCCCCCTTTTTTAGGCAGGTGTTGTGAGAGGGGACACACATCAAATTGCGTTGGATGACATCTCTAAGCGTTGTGTTAGCAGAAGAAGACGCAGTGACAGGAAGAGTGGCTGCTGCTCATTTGCTATTTAAATTGAGTGTTCTTAAAGACTGACAAGATGATGTAAAATGCCTATTTTTACTGTACTTCGTACATGATTTCTAAATTGTTTCTTTAGGGAGAGTATCTAAATTATTTTACATCCATTTAGAGTTTTTTTTCATCTTTCATTCTTTTATTCACCTTTAGTATTATTAGTGGTTAAGAAAAGTGCATGAGGACTATGCTAAAATAAAAATACTGATTTTTATTTTTTTGCAATGTTATTTGCATGCTAGGGCTTGGATGCTGTTCTCCCGTTGAAGTGAATGCCTGCAGATCAGACTGGTATACTAAAAAGCTGGTTATGAGTGAAAAGTAGGAAAGTTCACCTCCAAGGATTTCTTTTAACAGGACTATGTTTCATTTTATGTAAAATTGTAATTTACAGTTTTGCAGCTGTCTATATGCACTTTCACTCTCTGGTTTTTGAGACAAAAGAACTCAAGTGTTGTTGGATTACTTTCTGTGGCATTTTGGTATCAGTAGTGGTCACTGTGAATTTGCTGCAATTGAACGAAGTTAGGCTTATGTAACAGAAGATAAGAAATTTGTGTTAGTTTTGAATAATCCAAGTTTCTTCCTGCATAGCTTAATGCCACATTGTATAGGTGGGATTGGCATTGGAAATCGTCTTAAAGTTGACAACCCTCATCTTCTCACACAAATTGGTTGTATACCCATCCTGAATAATCACCAAAGTAAGGACTGAGACCCAGAAAATTGTACTGAGTGGGACCACAAGGATGTCTGGGCAAGAAGTAGGGCACTGAGTGTAGCAGACTGTGGTCTGCTGGCAGTTTTCCTGAGTTTAGAGCTGGCACTTGCACCTGCCAAGCAGCGTGGTGCTGCAGGCCTGAAGAGTACCTCAGTGTTCCAGTGGATTTCTTGTTCTGTGCCTTACTGTGCTTAGTTGTGAGCATGAAGATTTTCTGTGCTTTTAGTAGACAACAGTAAATTTACCACAGTTAAAAGTAATATTCTTAATGCAAGATGTGAAAACCAGCGTTTGAGATCTTTCTGTCAGTCCCAACACTTGTATCAGACTGAAAGAAAATGCAAATGATGAGTCTATTCCTCACCTCAGGGCAGACTGTTTTCTGCAACAAGATATCACTCTACCGCCGGTGCACAGAGAGCAAAATACAGCAGGGCACCCTATGGAAAAGTTGTGTTGTTGGGTTTTTCCTTGCTATTTTTGAGAGATGGATTTGCAAAAGCAGGTCAGACAAAGGTTGGGGGTATGTGGCTGCTTGTGAGTATGAACTTTGATTTCTTTCCCTGTCCTGGTTACGAGTAAGTCTCAGGGGAAAGTACCGTTTAGCAGAATGACTATAATTATTTAAGTAACTGTTTGCTTAATTATAGCTTTGTGATTTTTCTGTGTCTATAAGTATCTCTCTTTCCTATACAGCATGTGTTGGCATATCATCTTCCATCCCTTCCTGGAAAGTATATTCAGAAGTTGTTGCAGTAGTCACTAAAGGTTTTGAAAGAAAATTTCAGTGCAGGGTTTAAGGCAGAGCTCCTTCAGCAGTTGTAGCAACCTGTTTTCTTACCAAATGCTGTGTTCCTCCCTTGTCTTATGCAAGTATACACATAGAGCTGTACCCAAGTACTCACAGAGTGACTCCAGGTGCCACCTTTACCCTTCTCACACTCTTCCAGTCCCCTTTGGGTGTCCCTGCCTGGATGCTGGCTGCAGCACTAGCTGTGCATTGATGGTGGTGGATGGAGGTGAATCTTGGGTCCTGCAGATTGACTGCAGAGCTGTGTAGCATTGGTGCTGTAGCACCTGACAGGACCTCTTGCTAAAGGTCCTTGTTTCAGTTTGACTGCTTTGAATTCAGTTTGAATGCTTTGACTTTCCCCAAAATCTCAGCTTGTTTCTGTGTGTTCAGCTTGGCAGGGAGGGAGGAAAATCCCAGGATTGTTTGTTGTTTGGTTGCACCAGAAGAAAGCCCCCAAGGCAGAACATAAGTACAGTGAGTAGAGAAGGGGATCTGACTGCTGGTGGGACTTATCCCCCTGGCACTGTTTGGATTTACCCATCTGGCTCTGGCCCTGCTTACACCTGTCAGCTGAGGGGGACAGTGCCAAAGCAAGGAGTGAGTGAATGTCCCCTTGGAGTTTTGCCTGGCCAGCTGGCAGCATACATCATCAGCCGAGCTTTGCCTTCCTCCTCCTCCACAGCCTTGGACGTGTCATTCAATATATAGAGCCATGCCCTCCCATCACAAGGGAGGAAAGTGGGTTTCAGCCCCATCAGTCCCACCAATAGAAATGAAGGGTTTCAGTCTTTCTTTTGTACATTAGAGGAGAAAAAATAAATTTCCTCCTTTTTATTTATTTATTTTTTAATTTTTTCCCTTCTGTGGTGGTCTCCATTAGAATGGACATATTGTGCCCATTGAAGACCACACCTTGGCAAGACAAAGCTAGTTCATGGTGCTGGAATTTTTTAATGGAGTTTTATGAGGAGAGAATAGAAAGAGGAAGATCCTACCGAGTAGGCTTGGCCTCAGAAAGAGGTTAGAAGCAGATTGAGGTTTGTCTGCCTTAGAATATGAGGCCTGTTCACTCAGATGTACTTCTTTTTAGCTTCTTCTGGTAATGCCATGCTCATATTCATCATCATACTGCCATTTTCCAAAGCTGTCATCCTTTCATCCCTATGTCAACAAACCTCCCACCAGTTTGGGTGACAGACACATTTGAGGCTCAGCTCCTGTGGGGAAGGTGTGATGACCCTCCCTTCAAAACAAGCCAGTCCCTGTCTGCCTGTCTGTGATGCAGCACTGCTCCTGTCCATCTGCCAGGGGCATCTTTGGGAATGCTGCATTAGTAAGCTCAGTCACTACTGCTTTAAGCCAACCCTACATCCCTAATGTCTTTAGTATTGATGGGGGAGTAAGTAATATTTTCCCACATGCAAATGGAGAATAGTACCACAAAGTGTCACAAAAACTAAGTTGATTCATTAAGCAATAACTTAAGGCAAAACCTGAACATCTAAAAATTACAAAGACGAATTTTTGCCCTTTTCTATCACTGTATAACAAGTGTTTATAACAGATTGTTCGAATCCTAGACTGCACTAGGTGCTTTTATACTGTGAAGCCTTTTACTTGCTGATGAATTTGATAAATACAATTGCAGTACTTCAGTAACACTCCTTTAACAGCCTCTTCTTCAAGTCCTCACAGTATAAACCTTCTGGACGAGTCTGAATTATCACACGCAACACAGCCCAAGTTGGTTCCATGGCATGCTACCATAATTTTCATTGGTTAAAGAGTCTTAGGACTGCTAGGAAGGTATTTTGTGTGAAATGGGTGGTTTTTACTGCATCTTTCAAATAAACTTAACACTCAAGACTCCAAGAATAAATTACTAAGCAAAATCAGAAGCAAAGAATGATAAGATGATCTTATGCATAGTTGAGAGTAAGCAAAATCAGAAGTTTTTTCAGCAGATAAGACTTTTGCCAACTTAGAATTTCTTACAGCCTGATGCATGGCATTGTTTAACCAGCAGCTATATTAAAACAAGACCACCCAAAATAAGTACAGTAACTCACCCAGTCACTTTAGCTGAACTCCCAGTGACTTGGTGACCTCTCTTGCTCTTTGCTTACTTTTAATCCAGAATCCCTATATAGTTGCCTTTCTTCAGTTGCTTCTGCTAAGACTTTTATGTAGTGATTATGTTGTGAAGAACATTTTGGTGCTGTCCCATCGGTGTTTCAACCATTGGATCAAGTGGATCTTTCTACCCAATATTTTCAGGTTACCATTCCTGTGTGCTTGCTGTGGTCATGTTGCATTAGAAAGTGTGTGTGTGTGCCAGTGCTAAATCCATGGCTCCAGAGTGTCTTTACATGACAACATTCTCCTCATGCTGGATCCACACTAGAGTATCATGATGCCCATGTGACCTGAAGTGTGCTAGGATCTCTTTACAGACAGGTATGCAGTGATGTATTCTGCCCAGGGCTTTTTTTCCTTAAGAATCACAACAGTTTAAAATGGTGCTGAGGAAAATGTTGAGCCATGTGTGTTTTTAAAAGGAGAAGCAATGCTGAACCAGTGTACAGCACACAGTGGGAAGGAAACCAAATACAATATGATCTGTAATACTGCCTGTACTCTGGAGCTGAGCAACTTCTTTGGAACTATAAAGGGATTTGAGCACGTGTTCCTTTATTAATTATTATTTTTTTGCTTATATCTGTGCCATAGCAAGCCCTATATCACAAACTTGATGCCATACTCTCTCATAATGTACAAAATAACGTGGGCTAAAACATCACTCAGCACATCTAAATGCATGCCTGTATATGTAATCAGTGTGCATATAGCCACACATATGGGGTTCTCTCATTTTCAGAATGTACAGTCTGTCAGCATGGCTGTATGCTTTTTACAGTAATTTAGGCAGGTAAAAAGCAAATAGTGTGTATTCTATTGCACATGCTGATATCCTTTTATCTTCCCATTTCCTATGGACAGTGATAATGAGAATTGATGTTTTTACATGAAGCATTGCATTATCCAAAAATACCCTTAATGCTGGCATGCAGAACTAGTGTTGCAGAAAAAGCATATCTGATCCAATTGCTCTGTAATTACAATGACAATACAAAAATGAAGCAATCTTACCTTATCTCAGGAGAGTCTTTTTGCTCTATCCCAGGCAGTTTCCTCTCCTTATTCAACTGAAAAGGGAAAATCCACTTAAATAACGGAAGATAAGGACTAGAAGAGTGAGGGATTTAAGGAGTTCTCATCTGAACTGCTGATCCACTTGTTTTTAGCAAATTGCAAAAAACCTCAATCCAGCAGTAGCTCAGTGCTACTTTCCTATCCTTGTGTGTTCTGTGGGCTGAGAATCTGCAAGAATAAACCTGAGACGGTGCTGCAAGAGAGAGACAGCGGGGGGGACCTTGGCACGGAGTTGGACCAAACTCTAAATATAGCCCAACCCACTTTCTGTGCAATTCTCTTCATACTCTGAAGGCAGATGACCTTGTCAGAAAACTGACCTCCCAGTATGTCCCTCTCTTAGAAGAGAGGATCTAAGAGAACAGGACTGCAGCACAAAGGGACAGAAAAGCAATCCACCATCTGCTTGAAGCAAATGAATTTAGGTATGAGCTCTTATTTTCCTGGTGAGTTAGAACTGATTGACTCATAATGTGCTTTATTTGATCATTTAAACAAATGAGCTGAATGTCAGTTCACAAATGCCCTGTACCGATGAGAGATTGCATTGTAATTGTTAGTCTTAAGTAGAGAGCACTGACATAGATGACAAGCCCGATGCCTTTCCTCCTCTCAAAAACCTTAATGCATCAGAGTGTGCAGTATTTCCCTAAATGCTTCTGACTATAAAAAGTGATCCCTCCTTTCATTCGCTCTTATAGTAAGAAAGACTTTTTGGAAAAGTGATCTAAATCCACAAATGTATATTCTAGTACCATATAAATCTGAGATACTAGGATAGCTTGAAAGGGGATGAGAACCTGCAACATCAGAGTTCAAACTGCAGAGAAATCTGTAGTATATGGAGAGGAGGAGGAAGCAAAAAGTGAGAGGCATAGAAACATAACCCTTGTGCCTTAGACAGGGAACTGGTTTTCAACAGATGTTTTATAATCCAGGGAATTTGCCACTCTAACTCTATGTGGCAACATGTCAGGGTATTTTGTTCTTAGCCTGAAGGAGAGTTTAACTTGATATGAGTCAACCTGATACTCTGTCAAATGGGACCTGATACTTCTATGTCATATGAAGGCTTCTAAATTAAAAAAAGCTGCAGAAATCAGAGCAGCTCAAAATGTCAACTCTCATGTTGTGTGTAAAGATGGGTAGGAGAATTGGGATAAAAGACTGCAATATTGTTCTTCAGTGGGATATATTATTTGGTGGTGACATCTATCTGAGTGTATGCTACGTTATATACATGCATGCAGTTTTCCATACTCAGAGAAAACCTGAGCAAAACCAGGGCTGTGATAACTGCATACTACAGATATGTCTGCAAAATATCCATGAGCAAAAAAGGTGGGAATGGTACCAGTAGTCAGTAAAGTAGCAATGTGTATCTGTGAACAATAATTTGTGCTGTTAAGTTTTTGTGAAGTGTGCTATATATCCTTTTTAATTGCAGCCTACTATTTTTGGCAAGTTCCACTGTGTAATTTTATCATGATCTATAGACTTGAAGTGCACAGGATCAGCCAGACTCTCTGTGTTACCCTTACAGCAAGAACTACAGCTGTGAGCCACAGCTGCTTCCCAATATAGAGAACAGTAAAAAAGCGCAAATCACTGGCAGTATTAAGGGGGACATCACATCTGGGACCATGCTACATTCCTGGCTAAAACTTGCTCATAGTCAGACCTAGGCTAGACCCTACCCATTAAGTAGTTTTATGGATTTATCCAAGTTCATCTTTCCTCCCAGTTTACCTGTTTCTTCCTCATTAACAAGAATAAGTGTTTGTCAGAAGTTAATATTATAACAAATGAAGAATGCTGGTGTTTGATTTTGAAGAGAGGACCTGAAAAAGGGAAAAGTCCACCTCCAGGTGTATATTGAATAGCACACTAGCAGTGTGTAAGTAGGGAAATTCTGAATATATGGGTCACCGGCACCATTAAAGATGGATGGCATTGTGCTGTCTGTGCTCCTGGGTGGTACCCTCATGAGAACCATACCAACCACCAATTCCAGCTCCTCAGTGCCACTGCCAATTCTACCCCTCTCTCTAGTGCTAGGATATTGAATTCACCGTAGATCCCTTTGTTCAGACCATGAAGGTGATGAGGATAAAGGAGGGACCATATACTCCTCCCCAGCATGAGGAGTATACTTTTTACCCTCTTTTTCACCAGCTTTTCACCCTGTGCAGCAAACAGCAGCTTCCATACATTATAGATGGGTAGGTCTTAGAAGGAATCACGGTGCTTGGTGGGTCTTAAAGCACAGAAATAGTCATACTTTGCCAGGAACTGTGACATGCACTTCTCCCATAGGAGTATTGTGGAGAAGGAGTGATTTCTTCCTCATACAAGTAATACAGTGGTTGGGTTTGGGCAGGGAGTTAATCTTTGGGGAGGCTTTCATAGAGTGGTGCTGTTCATGTGTTCAGGGCTCTAAATGTTGCGTGACCAACCCCAGTGATGCAAACTTCCTGGAAGAAGGGGAAAAGGCTTTAAGAGTGGTTGTATGTGTTTGTCAAAATGGATGGAAAAGTGCTTCGTTGGACAGCTGTGAACACTCAAGTTTTCTTTAGGATGACTTTAATTTTTCTGCCTGCACCATGAAGAGGAAAATGCACTAGAGGGTTAGGCCCTAGTTTGTGCCTAGCTTTTCCTGAGCTCTTAACTTGTGTTTTCCTTATGATTCTGAATGGTTTTTCTGCTTATTTGTTGACAGTTTTTAACCGCCCAGCCTTCTTTGGTAGCATTTCCTCTGGAATGAGTCGGGTCTGACTCTCCAGAGCAGTTTCCTCTCCCTGGCCAACAGATGGCTTGTGCTGGGGTTGAGACTTATTTCAAGCCAGAATTGTGGGATTCTTCCTCAGCGCAGTAAAACATTCTATAACTAGTATATGTGTGAACTGATTTTTCTTTTGATTAACCCCAAATTCCTAGACATTTGTAGTTGTTTAAATATCCCATGGAGCATTTACAAGGTGAGATTATAAACCACAATGGCTCAGACCATTTCCAATGTGGTCAGCTGTATCCTGGCTTGCCCTGTTCCTCTGCTTTTCAGAGTTGGATAGCATTGTCTTAGGAGCATAAACTGTTGCACAGTATTGCTGGCACCCTTTTGTGTGGTTTCTAAACCGACTGTATGGTGTGCAATGTGTGGCATCTAGCAGGAAGAGAAGCTCTTTTTACAAGGTTAATGTTTATGATGTTCATCCAGTAGATTTGAAAATAGCCAAAACCCCATGCTACTTAGACAAAACAGGCTCCCATCTCCCCCTCTCTCTAGAAATGTGCGTTTGAATTTCATTTGGAGTTATAAGGAGATTATTTGAAGTTTCAGCATGAAGGATAGTTTTTGAGAGCACAAAAGAGTAGAAGTGATTTGTGGATGTTATCTCAGCCCTCACTCATGATACCATTGGTGAAGCATAGAAACAACAGAACTGATTTGTATGCTGTGCTGAAATGTTCATGTGTCTTTGGGCTCTGCTTGCTCTTTCTTGGCAAGCTCATAATGAAGAAAGTAAATTGGATGGCAAACAGTAAAAGGACCTGTCATGTTCCTATCATGTCAATCATTGTGTTTGTCCTTTGCTTACCATGGGTTTTAAAACTCCAGTGACTAAGTGACTACTGAGTTCCCCTTGCTTACCTTGGTGATGCTTGTTTTCATTGTCTGAGGCAGCAGTGGGATGTCAAATTCAACCTTTACCTAGCAGGTGAAAAAGTTATTTTTGTTAGAAGGGGAGTGGCCTACTACTTTTTACCTCTGATCAGTCATATTCTGTGGCTTTTCTACCATCTTTCTGTCTTATAGGCAAAATATAACAATGAAAAAGTCAAATTATGACTAGGGTGAGGTTGTAGCTGTACTACAAGCTGGGCCTAACCTTGATCATATAAAGTTTATTCTTCTCTGCTTACATGTGTACAACAGAGGATTTCCTCTGGTCTTATTCTCTGATATGCCCTTTATTTTGTCTTTTAATTCACTCCCAGTCAGCAACTCGTGTCAAAAATTAGTTTGGAAGTACCTATTTTGAGTATTAAAGTGTTTTAAAAAAGGGAGATGTAGTTGTTAGAAATGTATTGTGGGAGATCCTTTGCATCGCAGACAGTTATGTCTCTGAGCTAAAGATTTTTTATCATATCCGAATATAGTGAAAATTAACTTGATAGTATTCCATTAAGACCTGTTCTTTTTTGCTTGAATGGACAGTGGTTTTAATTTAAATTATCCATCACTGTAAAGAAGAGGAACCTAAACTGAATATCCTTAAACTGAATATAACAAGATTTATCAGGCAAAAATAGTTGTTTGGGCTAGATGTGCCTTTTGAACTGCCCCAGGAAGGGGTTTGCCTTTTTAGAAGAATGTTGTCTTTGACTATGTAGTACAAGCTTTTGGCACTACTTAGAAACTATTGCAGGGAATTGCTACAGACTGGCTTGGCACAGGCTTAGGCTGTCTGGAGTGTGAAGTTTATGCCCTCTGAATGTTACCTGTGGGGACAAAGTTGAAGCTCATTTGATTCTTTGGTAGGACACTGTGCTGAGCTGCACATTGTCTGCCCTTCAGGTGTGCCTCACAAGCACACTTGGAAATACCTTTTTTCAGATACCTTGGGAGCAGGTAAAGTCTGCAGTTCAAGGCATCCTCGCAGATATCAAAACTTACTGTTGTTCTGGAATGCACCTGTTCTGGGAAAGGACTCCTTGGTTCGTAGAGATTGGAAGGCAGAATTGCCCAGACGGTGGGGACTGTGGATGGTTTGGGATGATGGAGCATTGGCACCACGTGTAATTCCTATGGAGGTTGTCTCAGCCTGAGCAGAGAGGCAACTCTGTTCTCTGCTGCAGTAGGCTGATAAAGGCAGAGCAATGGTTACTAACTGGTAATAACCTGCGACAGAGCTTTCTGCGCAGCTTCGTGCTTCCTAGTGACAACAACAGGTACCAGTGCATTCACAGTGTTCCCTCTTTAGTTCTAAATGGTCAAAACACCCAAATATTTTAAGGCCTTATGAATGAAGGCATTTCATTTGATTCATGTGCCCATTTTGCAAAAGCTAAACTGCAAAAATTGCGTAAGTTTTCCACTAAGCTGTAGTATTATGTCTTTTGATACAATTCAATACTATTTTTTCATTTCTTTTATGTGTTCTTGTATTGATTTGTAAGACTAAATCTTGTCTTACTCTACTGTTTTAAATGATTTAGCTAATCCATATTCAAGGAGGTAAGGAGATGTTTTGTTGTTTGGGGATTTTTTCTGTAATGTGTCACCTAGATTTCTCAGTTGTGCCACTCACTGCACTTGATGCATGCCTGTGATAGGGAGAATTACTTATTTTTCTTGAGTTGTCAGGGGACCCTTTCTAATTTAGCCAGAGCAATTTGAGAAAATAAAAGGGTGCTGGCACTGTCGTAGCTATTTTTAATGCAACGCTTATGTGGTGATCTTCCCCAAGGACAGATTACTTTTGTCTCCAGTATTTTTATCTCATTTACTAGAAATTTTTGAAGTATTGCCATGGTAAAAGCCAGCAACTGGTCTGAGGAACCATATTAATAATAAAATATGCATTCTTAGCCATTCCATGGTCTGGAAGTCCCCAAAAGAGCTTCATAGCTATTGCTTGGCCAGTTGGCTTTACACCATGGGCTCCAGGGTATCTGAGCCATCGTTAGGCTCCTCAACAGGAAAAATCAAAGCTGTCCACTGCCTACAGAGAGGGTTGACCTGGTAGACATGAAAGAGATCCTCCTTTTGGGGTTAGCTGTGCTGGTGACACACAGCTGAGTAATTCGAGATTTGTCCAGGAGGCGTTTGGGCTGCTGTGAACCGCTGAATTCTGTACCTCCTTCTCCCACTGCTAGGCAGAACCTTTCCCTTTTGTCAGGGAAGTATGTTAATCCTTTTTTTCTCAGTTAACTAGCCCACCAGCCAGGCCTGTTGCATTTCAAAGAGCTCATCTGTTGTTTGGGTACTGGTGGGCAGCGTGGCAGGACCTGCCTGAGCCCCGTGTTCTCTGCTGCCTCGAGGAGTGGTGCCATAGGGGTGTGTTAAAACCCTTTTAGCCCAACTACTGTGATCAGCACAACTCTGCTGGCAACAGGAGCCCTCTCAGCTGAGCAAGGATGAACAGGGACTTGGGAGCAAATTTTGCTGACAGCTGTTACATTTTGCAGAAATTTAATTGACCTTGCACTGTGTGTACCTGGTGGGACACGCAGGAGAAATGCAGTGAGAAAAGTTCCAAGTAGTGCATTGACCTTGAGGTTACTTAATCTGATTCACTGAAGATTGAGGCCAGTTTTTAATAGCAAAACTGAGAATAATAAGGAAGTGTCAGAATGTTTTTTTCTCTGACCTCATCTCTGCCCCTCTTCTCCCTTCCTCCCAAAGAAAAATGGCAATTAAGTCTCAAGATGTGCCCAGCACACTTGGCATTTTAATTAGCATCAAATATGTTTCAATCTACTGAATTTAGAGGTGGGAGCCCTGAGAAATATTTTCCCCTGCCATTAATGTACACAGATCAGTACAATTTAATCAACCAGTAAATAAAAATACCACTTGAAAAGCAGTCTGAAATTAATCCATCACAGCACACCCAAACTGTGAACTATGCCCACCGACAGAATAAATACAAGCACATAATTTCCTGTAACATATCTGAAACTAGAAAGAGAGCATAACAAGTATAAAACCTGTTTCCACAGCATACTGAGCTTTTTGTTAAAAAGTAGAAAACAGAGGCTTTATTTAAAATCTGGTTTCAGATATGAGACAATTTTAGAACAGGCAGAGAAGGATGGAAATCAGGAAAGGGGAAGGGGGGGGCATAATAAATTTTGTACAGCCTTTGTTTTCGTGTAATTCCAGTTTAGTACTGATACATAGCCCTGATGAGAGCATATGGGGAAAAGCAGGGATTTCTGACCCCGAGTGTGTCTGACTGCAGGCAAATACTTCAAATAAAAGTTGAGGGATTCTCTCATGTGGGCATGTAAAACAGGTTCCCTCCAAATTTTGTCACAGAGATTAATTAAGTGGTAAGAAATGAACTTGTCCTGTACTGGCCTCTGTCACTGGGAGCCTTTTGGACACCAAATAGATGCCTGATCTCACTTTGCTTCTGGATTAAAAAAAAAAAAACAAAAAACAAAAAAACAAAAAAAAAAAAACCAAAACAAAACAAAAAACCACCTAGTGGAAATTATTCTCTCACTTATCTTTGGATATTTAGGACATATTTCATTTCCAAGCTTTCCTTTTAATTATGTGTTGGTTGTTCCTACATTATGAAGAGTTCTAAGAACCTTGTCTCCTTTCTCTCTCAAAAAGCTCGTTTCCTTCATGTTCTCATCTTGTTACAAGCCTCCCATGATTGCCATTATTTCTGTGAGCTGCCTTTATCTTTATTTCAGTCATATGCTGGCTTGAACCACAGGTTGTATTTCCCAAAGAATTTTAAGATGATTTTCAGTCATAACTTTTTCAGTTAGCCTTGGTTCTTACAGGAATGAATTATTTACGTTGTGGTCACTATACTCCTATGTTAATAATTTCAGTGTAGAAAAGAGGCATGTGAAGGTCAGAAGTCTAAGTAATGGTGAATCAGCATAGCAAATGCAAATTTGTATGCACTAGCTATTTCGTATGAACAAAATTGCATTTACATCAAAGCACATGTCATTACATCCTATATCACTAAGGTCTTATTTACCTTTAAAAATACTATAGTAAATAGTGAAAAAAAAAATGTATTCTTTGTGAATATGTAAGTTAATAAAGGTGATTATTAAAGGGAACCTGTTAAATTATCTACATATCTCTGTACTTTTTTATGTGAATGTGTATAAACATGCAGATGTGTATATATTAATATGTGTGTTTACATGTATGTAATTAGTACACCTATTGATGTACTTAGACATACATGCATGTGTTAATATTAAATTTGTAAGTTAGAAACCAGTGCACTGGATGATTTTAAACAGTGATTGATATGAACGAGAAAGTCTTTGTCTGTGTGTCTGTCTGTGTGTGCGTGTGAAGCAGAAATGGCTTTTTCCATTTTTACATGGTTCAGATATAAAGACCTCATGACTGGGAAGCCTGTTAGTATGTGCCATGTTGCTGATGTAATACCAAAGCAAAGCACTTGAAGAGTTGTGGAATTCCCATTTATTTTTCTATATTGAGAGCATTTTGTGACCGTTCTGGTGCCTTTGATGACCTTGTGGTTGTGTAAATGCCGTAAGTCTCAGGAAAGCAGAGGCAGAGAATTGCTGTGCTCAACAGCATCACCCTCCAAGCAGTGTGTCCTGTCAGCGCCTGCCTGCCCGCTTCTTTGCACCTCAAGCCAGATGAAAGTCAACTTTGTATTAATCAATTAGGTTCCGCATTTGCAGCAGCTTATTATTAAGGAAGGATTTGTGAATTTTCCTGTTCTGGCAGAGAGTAGTCTCCTGGGAAGCTCAACACCTCAAAGTAGAGCAAACAGTGCTGGTCTGTTACAGACATGTTTGTGACCTGTGAGCTTCTGCATTTATCTGCTTCAAGTTATGATTTATATTGTGAATAAACCCACTGACATCAAGGTAACTATTTACAGAGAAAGGTACATGGTTTAATGTGAACATGGTTGGCAGAGTCTGGCCTGTGGTACTTTAAGGCCAGCAACAAAATGCTCCTGTCATCACAGGAGCTGTCATGGTGTCACAAACAATTACAGGTTGAGATGAGCTGCTGTCCTGCCTGGGACATGGCTGGAATAGATACAAAGTTCTCCATTGTATGAAATAAAAACGCTCAGGTACTGCAGAAAGATGCTCAAACTTGAACTGTTTTTGCTGATGTTTGTTGAGTCTGAGTCTGTGCCCTCTTCTCTCACTTCTTGCTGAGAACAGAGGACATTGCATCATGAAGTGCTGTCCAAAACTCAAATGAGCAGTGAACAGGTGGTACATTGTCAGGCTATTTCAGATCATGGAAACCATTTGTCCAGTTTTAGATTGCTATTGCTAGCAGTGTGTCTTTTAGTTGTGAGAAAGAGAAGAGGTTATTTAAAACTAGCACGACTCCTGTTTGCCTTTCAGAGCGTGCCAAGTGGGATTTCAGAAAGAATGCTTGCAGATCACAGGCAGCTTCCCCTGAATCTATTTGATGCAGTTCTCATTTATTTTCAATGTGAAACATCGGAAAGAGCTCACACAGCAGTTCAGTTCAGTGAGACATGCACAAATTCATTTTGGAGTGGGTTTGGGGCTCAAGTGCAGTGAGGAAGAGGGACGAAGAGGCAATTCTGATTTCTTTGATGTACTTCATTTATATCACCTCTCCACAGCCTGCATCAATGCAGTGTGTCCAAGACCCCAGGGGTGTGGAGCTGGTGTGTGTTAAAGCTGGTCACACTTTCAGTATCTCTGAAGTCAGTGATGGGTCCTTAAGTACAGAAGCTGCCCTACTAAAATATAGCACAATAAATTTGCCAGAGGAAGGGATACACAGGGAAACAAGCCCATGGTAATGGCCAGTGGTAACACTGAATTACCAAGACACCTTTTAAACTTTCTGGAGTATGCCGAATGATGTGATTTTTCAGGTTCTTCTAACAAAGTGTTGTATCTGAGATTCCAAAGTGGCTGGAGGTCATAAGTGGTCAGTGACTCTGGAGAGAAATAGGCAGGAAAGATCTGCTGCGCAGGGACAGCCATATGGTACAGGAGCGCTTGGACATCCTCTGGAGTACGATATTTGGCCTGTAATGTAAGGAAAAACTTTGTCTCACAAACTTTGAGCTTTCTTTGTTCCCTGTTCACGTGCTGCCGTGTGTTGGGCTGTACAGGACTAGGCACGTAATTTCTGCATGGGCTCTGGCACTCGTGTGGCCACAGTCCATTCAGCTCTGACCTGAGGCTGTGCCTGCAAAGAGAATGAAGCAGATAGGCCAGCTGAGCTGTAGTGTTCACTTGCTGCACATATTCCTGCCTTTGCTTTAGAGCTGGAAAGCCAGGGCTTTTCTTGGTGAATTCCTATTTTAAGATTTCAGAATATGTCTTCATCCTATGTTGAAATACAAACAAGTGCTGTCATTTCTTCCATGGCATTTATTTTGGTCTTAATTAAGTTCATTAACATATTTATCTACCCTCTTCACTTAGGAGTCTCTTAGTTGTACTAAACAGAAAATAAATTCTCTTCTCAGTTGCTGCTCTCTTTCTAAAGCTCTTGTGGTTTGCCAAGAATCTAATCTATGTCAAGTAAGATTTCATGACAAATGGCATCCAACCTGCTAAAACATTCACTGATTTTCTTTACTATCTTTCAACTTCCTACACTTTCTCGAATTCCTAACAGCTGTCAGAACCCAACTTTAGGGTGCTGACTGTTACACAAGGTAGGAAAAAGGAGTGATTATGAGGTGGTATCTTTCCAGGAATAAATATGTATCCATTTTGTTACCCATTCTGTCA
The DNA here is from genome assembly GCF_000691975.1 of Corvus brachyrhynchos. Taxonomy (NCBI): domain Eukaryota; kingdom Metazoa; phylum Chordata; class Aves; order Passeriformes; family Corvidae; genus Corvus; species Corvus brachyrhynchos. The sequence continues at coordinate 6,435,465 of NW_008237619.1, forward strand.
CATTAGGATTTTCAAAGCCACTGCCTTGTTGCCACATAATATGTAATGTTGCATTTGTGGCTTAAAAGAGATTCTTTCCCCCCACCTCTTTCATCCCTTTACTCACCTTTCACTGAAATTCTTTTGTGTATTTTTCACATATCCTTTCACTTACCTTTTTTTCAGTAGGTAGCTATTTCGACCTGGAATGTGTAAATGCCAGCTATAACTGATTTTCTCTCTCTCATGTTCTCTGGCCATCAGTTTACTCTGCTCACAACTAGTGATTGCATAGATATAGTTATATCATCTGTACTCAGGGTGATGCTTAAGAAATCCTTCTACTCCTCTCTTTTCAAAATAAATAACTTAATCTTGAAGCTGTAAATTTACAACTTTGGAACACAAGAGATTGCAATAATGACTGAATACCTGTTGGGCAGAAATATTCCAATTACAGAAGTTGAATTAATTCAGTTTGATGGATGATAATGCTTCTGGCATAATCAGGGAAGTGTCCCCAGCAGAAATGTCTGTGTTTGAATACATCAAAAGCACTAGTATAACACTATTAGACGGAGCTGTTGCTGTGCATTTATTTTTTCCCCAAAGTCTCTCTGTAGATAGATGAAGAAGAGAATGGGTAGAAGCATCTGAATTTAAATAGTTGTCTTTTAAAGCATAAGCATATTTTAGTTTTGCAGACATTCTGCTCAAACCTTTGTCTAATTATTACTGAAGTAAGAGACACAATTAAAATGTACTTGCAGGAAACATGTGCATATATTTTTATACAATAGGACATTATACCTATCTTGTAATTTTTCCTCTTTAATATGTGTCAGTAAAGCATTTGGGAGTTGGAATGGGGATTTTGTGCATTTTTGTATGTGTTTGCTTGGATTTTCTTTTCCTTCATCTGCAAGACTTGTTTTAGTAGGAGAAAATAACATTATTTTGAAAAAAGTTCAGCAAACTTAGCAAGAAGAATGTATTTGTTACAGCCGTATCTATTGCCAATCATGAGATTGTATTATTGTGACAACCTTTCAGCTGGAGATTTTATCCCTATTTTTGAATGCAAAGATGGATAGATAGATTTGAAACACAGTAACAAAAACTCTTCTTTTTTTCTGATTAGATCCTTCAGATGATGAAGCTGTTGAAAAAGCAAGTGATAACAGGACAGCAACACGTCAAGATTCAGATTCCAAACCTGCTGTGAAAAAGAAAAGAAAGCAGGTTGGTAAATTAAGCAATTATTTAGCACAAAGATGATAATACATAGGGAAACATAATCTGCTTTTTTTCAGTGAAGGGACAGTTTTCTTCAGTCTATCTGATCTGTTCATGTAACAATTTTTTTGTTTAAATTATGTTGCCTTATTTGGAAGTGATCAGATTCTAGTACATTTCAGTAATAACTTCACACTTGTTTCGTGTGAGTTGAGATTGCCAGGCCTGTCCTACAAAGTGACTGTCTAGTGATGCAAGCCTGGATGGTGCTACTCCCCTCCCTAGGGGAGGCTAATATCTTCCCCTGCAATCTTTTCCTTTCCCTGCACACACAAAGTCTGGAAAGCTATATTTATATGTTGTGCAGATTCTCTACCCAAGCATGTCCCCAGTGCAAGGTCCAAATGAAAAATAATTTAGGTCTACATGGACTGATGTTTTCTTACCCTTGCGCTGCTAAAAACTTCATTTAATGCCAATAGGAACTGTGTTGTTCAGCATTACATGGAGTATGCCAGGGAACAGGCAGCATCACCCCAGTTTGAGGAAAAAAGTCATCTAGAGGTCAGCTGATTTTAAGAAGTTTCTTGTTGGAAGGTAAATTTGTTCTGCCCTCCTCATACCACCCAGGAGAATCGACTGAGTGGCTGTCGGAGAGCTAAAATTACATTGGAGGCTATCTCTCCTTGAGGTTATGGGTATTAATTTTGACCCCTAGGTCAATAATAAATTTACTCTGTAATGCCTAGGCAATTGCCCAAGTGAAAGCCATTTGCAGGGATGTTCTTTTTTTGTAACAGAGAAGTGTAAACAACATGGTAGCAATTACTATGCTTTTGGATGTCTTTCCAAAGAGACCAAAGGTGAAGTGATCCAAATATCTGAATTAGACCTATGTTTTGATTAGGAAGGAGAGCCAAGCAATACAGGAGAAAGCTGTATTGCCTTTGTATGTGCTCTACCAGGGGGTCAGATGCTGAGGAGTGAGAATTCTTATGGAGCCACTTTTTATCACCGTTTTCACTTAGGCATTTAGAAGGAGGTTAAGACACTTTGTTTGGAAGGGTTGCTTGACCTTTTTTATGAGAACATTAGAAAGGATAGCCAACACAAGTTACTTGCCAAGGTGGCCTGGGACTGCTCAGCTGTAGCAGAACACCTCCTGCTGGTCTTTCTGTCATATAAAGAATATCAGCCTGCATGTTGGAATCAGGTAATTTGATGTTTAGATGTGAAACCGTAAGAGGGAAATGCTTTATGGGAGTTCAAAGTCATGGATGGGTTATTGCACATCTTTTAGACATACAAAATGAGACGTATTTATGGGATGCTGGTGGTTTTGTAGTTCTGGTGCAAATAACATAACCCATTTTACTCATGCCTGCCTTATTCAGAGGCTGGAAGCTGTTCCGCTATGGACTTGGCACCTTTAAGCCTGTCACGAGACAACCAAACAGAGTTATGAACATCTATGTTCCCAGTCTGCAGGCTGTCCTCAGGCTTACAGTGAAATGAATAATCTGTCTCCAGTCTGAATGATGCAGTGATGTGTTTACTTTGTCACAAACTCCAAAAGTCACTGTGTGGCTGACCTGGAATGTAAACTTTCACACACATTCAAGACTGCTTTCAGTCTACATTTGAATTTCCCGTAACTTTGGCAGCATGTAAAGAAAAAAAGCATGTTAGAAATATAATACAGGAAATATTTTATGTTCTGTGTATGATTAACCAACAAGGAATTTATGGCATTTTAGTTCATAAATCAGTGGTCTCAGCACAAATTTCCTGTTTTCTGCATTTTGAGAATTTCCATGTAAAAATAGCATAAAAACACAGAGCACAAGGGAGCCATGTCAAAAACCAGTTGGTTGTCTGCTTTGTGTCTTGCATAAGAAAAGCATGCAAATGACCTTTTCTTAAGGTGGCATGCAAAGAGCTATTGCATGAGTAGGTAAGCAACTAATGCTTGGATAAGGGTCAGAAGTTCAGGCTAGATCAAATGCTGAAATATTTTAGACTGCAGATCATCAAAGACATGCAAGTTTACAGCCATTCACCACCATGATGTTTCTCTTTTTTTATGTCATTATTTTTAATGTCTGAAAAAAGTGGATTTACTGTTTCTGGGCTAATAATATACTATGCCTAAATATATATATGTGTCAAGGTTTGATGCTGGCTAAGTGCCAGGCACCCATGAAAAACTATTCACTCATTTTCCTCTGCTATAGCTAAGCAGAGGAGAGAAAAACTAAAACAAAAACTTCATGAGTTGAGATAAGGATTAGGGGAAAAACATTTTAAGGGCAAAACAGGCTCAAAACTTAAACAGTATAAAGAAAATTTATTATTAGCAGAATCAAAATAAAAAGGGTAATGAGGACAAAAATAAACCTTACGAACACCTTTCCTTCCTAGTTCCTCCCTCTTTCCCACCAACCGTGCAAGGAGACAAAACACGGAGTTTTGGTCAGTCTTTAACTTCTTAAAAATCTTTCTTCAGTACGCTTAAGGAAAAGAGTTTCTTTCCTCTGCTGTGCCGTGGGATCGTTCCCACGGGAGATAGTTCTCTGTGAACTTTTCCAGCGTGGCTTTAACTTTCACAAACAGCAGCCTGCCCTACCTCCTGTAATGTGAGTCCCTCCCACGGGCCAAGCAGTCTTCCCACAGCTGCCCAGCGTGGGTCATTTTAGTTCATGGGGTTTAGTCTTTTAAGGATGAGCTGTTCTAGTTTGGAAGCAAGGGTTCTCTATCTCTGGAAGCAAGGGTGCTCTCCCTCTTTCAAGTTCCTCACTAGATTACAGCTTTTTAGCATCCACGCGCTCCAGCGTGAGCACCGTTCCTCATGGGCTGCAGGTGGATCTCTGCACCCCCCCATGCACCTCATGAGTTACAGGGAAGCAGTTTGTTGTATTATAGTCCTCCCCATGGCTTGCTTGGAGCACTTCTTCCAGTGCTTGGAGCACTTCTTCCCTCTCCTTCTTTTCACTGACCTTGGTGCCGCCATGTTGGTTCTCCTCACGTGTCCTCACTTTTCCTTTTCCTCTGACTTGAAAGAAAGTTGGTGTTTGTAGGTTCACTTGTTCTCAAGTTCCATTAATTGAAAAGTTCTTACAGAGCTTCGCTGCACTGAAAAGGTTTTTGTCTGGGCTCCATATCAGGGAATTGTTTGCCATGTTTTCGTTGCTGGCCACATGGTCTCTGCTGGCACCACACAAGCGGCTCTGGCTGCACAATCCCGGCCTCAGGAGGGCCCCAGCCGCATGGCCCCCAGCAGCCCCCGCCAGGATGGGCCCTGGTGGCCACCTTACCACCCCTCAGGAGAAGAAAAGAGTTTCCTGCGGTTTCTTCCTTTCTTAAATGTCATCGCAGAGGCGTTACCAACTTGTCTAACTGGGCTTGTAACCTGCCCATGGTCAGAGCCTTCAGCAATTGGCTCTGTGCCGGACATGGAAGTTTCGAGCAGCTTTTCTCCCACTCCCAACCAAAAACCAGGCTGTGTTAAACCATTACAATATGCAGTGTAAAGGAGGTAATTTTGAGCCTTACCATGCTTCTCTAAGGAAGCAAGGCTTTGACTACAAGCCTGCTGTGTGCTTGTGTTGCCTGCTATGTGTTTCTGTGTCTGGCATTTGGTCCTACTTTCAAACATTTGAATGAAGAAGTTTTTTCTTTTAGAGAAATTTTTTCAGTTGTGTGGCACATTTCATTCTTTTCTCATACAGATACCAGTTGGGAGTGTCTGAGAGTTATGTAAAGCAGTTCACGATGTGTAAGAAGGGAGAAATGGGCCCAAAGTGAATGAGTGACATTTTTCAATATGCTGGAAGAATGGTAGCACCACTGGGATAGGGAACCATCATACTCTACAGGAGGAGAGAGATTCAGGTTGGCCCTTTTCTGACTTTTTGATTGCTTGTAGGTATCCCTTTACCAAAGCAATCCAAAGGCTTGTTCTCTGCATAAAATATGATGTTGAACATAAAATTTATGATTGAAACACCTGGCAAATGGCCTTTAAGTATCTATGGACAGCTGGGATGTGTAAGAGTAGAGCAGAGGGTAGCTCTGTTTCAGCCTCAGTGTCTGGGAATGCTAATGGTAGGGCTAGGAATGAAGAAACGTATGGTGGTGTTTTAAAAACACTTGAATCAGAGTCAGGACAGAGATTTTTAAAATAGAAACAAACCAAAAATAAAACAAAAAACCTTATATTAACTCTGGAACAATTTTGTTAATTAAAGTGAGTTTCCACTTGCAATCATTCCCTTCATTTCTAGTGAAGATAATCTCTGTTTATACCTGAGAAAATGACAAGGACAGATCTCTGTTGTTGAGGCAAGGTATGATCCCTATCACAGCTTCTCATGGCTTTTTATGCAGGCTATGTTACATTCCAGTCATAGCTGTAGAGAGCTTTGCTGGCTGTAGCACGTCCCCAGCCACATCTTCTCTGGTAATTCCTAAGTTTCATTTCAATTCTCAACCAGTTTCAGAGTCACTGCTATACAATACTGCTGCCTTTGCAAGGGCAATGACTGTGGCTGCATCACAGCACAGAAAGCAAGAGGTCATTTATTTGTGTTGAGCATGGCAGTTACCTGTTTTTATAGCTAATTAGCCAGGGCAGTGGGGAGGAAAAGAGAAATGTAGGAATAATATGAACAATTAAACTTCAAAAAATGCTTCTGACGAGGCTGTGAGAGTGGGCTTGGAAAGGCAGGAGTGTGCTGGGTTGGGTCATTTAGTACCAGTTGCCATGAAGTGTCCTTCTGTTAAGGTGGGCAATGCAAGGAGGGCTCAGGAAGACCCAGATACTCAGAACTTCTGTTAGCTGTGCTTTGGCCCTCTTGGCCTGACTGAAGCTGCCTTCCCAGGGGAACTAAGGAACAGCTTCTCTGGATTTCAG
>NW_008237619.1:6441602-6448267 GCF_000691975.1 Corvus brachyrhynchos
GTCCTGCTGATACTTTTCTTTCAGGCTTTCCTCAGGGAGGAGTGCTGGATTTGCTGTTCCCGAGCTTTTTAATGCTCCATGTGATGAGTCTTCTCCACATTTTCTCATAAGAGCAGAGTTTTCCAGCCAAATGCATCATAGTAGCATGGAGCTTTTTCCTGCAGCTCAGCCTATTTTCCCATTAATCTTCATCAAGTCACTTATTAAGTTCCAAAGCCTGTCTATGTAGATAAATTTGCATTTCCATGAGGTAGAAAGCCCTAAGAAGGCAAAAGAAATGATAATTGCTGTGCTCAAAACAAGGGAAGTCTGTGCCTTGCTTCCTCTGGACAGTTTTAGGCAGCTACGGACAAATCCTACCCCTGGATTATGTGAACAGGGACTCTGGTACAAATGGACCAATTCAGCCTATTCAGTCAGGCACAAAAGAGGGTTAATGATAGCAGCACGTGTTGGATTATTCTGAAATGCACCATGTATTTTTCTTGTGTGTATTTGACCCTGCCTGCTATGAGGAGACAAAGCAAGAATGGGGTAGGACAAACTTGAAACATGTTTTCCTAAATTTTGCATTACAAGTGTAGAAGGAACTCCAGAGCATGATTGTTTCCAATTAATCTTGCCCTGTTCCATGCTATTTTTTACCATCTGGATGCTCACCTTAGACCCAGTTATTTTAGAACACTACTGGCAAAGTTTAGAAAAACTATCACTCACAATAATAGAGATTAAAAATATAAATTTGGTGGTAGATTTTGTTCATATTTTCCTCCTGGTTTTTTTTTAAAGTATCAAAAACTGCTTTTCACCATTTTATGGAATTACGACTACACCCTGAATGTTTCAATTTTCTCTTCTTTTATTCCCTCTCTTGGTTGCAACAACAATCTCAATTCCAAAATTACTTTATATGCATATAACTGTGAGAATTTAATTCCTTCTACAGGTGGGAAAGTTCAATTTTATTTGTTTTTTCCTAACTCAGCATTATAGTTTCTGTATCTCCTCTTACCCCCTTTGTCTTCCTTCAGTGACTTTTTTTACTTACTTTTTTTTTTAAATGTGTTTTGCAGCCTACAGAGTGTTTTTTAAGCCAGCCTGAAGAAAAGCAAGAGAGCACTGTAAAGGCAAAGAGGAGGAAGAAGGTATGAGTGTCCTAGAGTGTGTATGGGGACTGGGCAGTGGGTTTATAGGCTACTACAAGATGCAGAATGGGGACAACCCCGTGATGATGGGAAATAATATGGTCATAATATTGCAGCCTCTTTTAGAGAAGAACAGAAATTCCTAATTTTTAAACCTTACTCGAGATACCTATTCCCAACCTATGGCATTATGTCTGTATTGCACTCAGGGGTTGTATGTCTACACCCCACTTGAAAGTGTTGCACGCCATGAAAGAGTGACTGTATGGTAGAAAGTGGGATCATCACCAGAAATCTGACCTGTTCCTGAAGTGTGGTCAGGCTGCAGCTGCTGTTACACCTTTTGAGCCAAGGGCTGTCCTTGTTCACTCTTCTCCTCATAGCATAAGGATATAAATAAATACTCTGTATTGTCCCTCTGGCTGTGCTCCATGCTCACCCACAACAACAAACACACACTGCAGTCTAGATGGAGATTGTATGGCACCAGGCAAGTTCATTGTCTTTTGGGACAGGCTGTAAATAGTTGGCTCTCTCACAAAGCTGAGGGGTGGCCTTTTTATGTTATGTTAGCCCTCTTATTCATCTAAGGAATGGGAAGTGGGAAGAGTGGGATTTTGCTTTCAATGTGGCTCTGGCAAAGTAAGTACAGTAGTTACTCCACTGGAGCCAGAGCAAGGGCATCCCATGGCAGAGGCTGGCAAACCAACCTAACAAGAAATCCCCTTCTCAGGCAAAAAGCAGCTGCTCAGTTACACCTTTGCTTTCAGTGGGCCACTAAGCTGACATAAACAGCCTGTCAAAAAAACCCCATTAGTAAACATTTATTAGGTTGGTCTGTGGCTTCCAAACAAAGTGCTGTCTCCAAAAGTAAGAAAAAGGGGGGAAAGCCCTTTTGCTTTTAACCATCTGGAATGAATTGGAAGAAAAATAATAAAACTTCCTGCATGAGAAACATTTCCCCACAGCTCTCCTTGAAGGAAGAGAGTTTGCTCAGGTGTCCTTGCTCTTGCTCTTAAAGAATTTCTTGTTTTATCAGTCTTCTCTCCTCCAGAGGCCCATAATTTTTCTGAAGGAACCAAGTGGCCCAGTGAATGATATAGTGGTCCTGTGGAACACTGTCTTATGCTGAATTACCAAGTAAAATGAGCCTGATAATTCTATCTTGCTGTCTCCTAAATGAGAGGTTCCCAAATGTGGCTCACTTGAGAGGCAGCTTGTGAGGCAGGGCTGGGGAGAAAGGTGTTTGTGGTTGTTGGGAAGAACAATGGAGAGGTCTGGTTGTGGGCCTCACACAGTGGCTGGTTGTGCTGCCCACAGCCGCTGGTCATGCATGGGGAAGGCACTTGGCAGAAAAATACAATAGTGGTAAGTGAAGGGAAATCTTGGGAAGGAATGCTACAGATTCAAGCCCTGCAGAAACCTGTGGAACAGCCAGACGTCCTCTGCAAAGTCTTCCAGGGACTGCAGAGGGCTTTGTACCAGGCCAAAGCTAGACTGAGAGGAAGGCATAAACACTTCATCTCCGTGTGACCCACTGTTAAAGGTTCAGCTGGGGTCTTGCAAACCCACAGGTGGCTTTTAGCAGGGGTGAAACAGGCAGTGCCAAAGTGGCAATGGCTGGGAGAGGCAGTGCCTGCTTTGCCTTTGCTGTTTTGGCAGCCCCCAGATGGCTTTTCCCTGTTCAGCATTCTGCCCCTTATGCTGCTGTTACCAGGAGTATTTGGGGTGTATTGGGCAAGAGGGAGAGACAGAGTGGTGGGGAATGGAAGAGAGGAGGGAGTGGGTGCTGAGATGGAGTGAGGGAAAGAATGGTTGGAAGAAGGTCTGTCTCTGACATTAAAATTCCTGTCATACCTCTCTTCAAAATTTCCATTGATCTTTGCTGTTCTGGACCTTAGCCTGCCAAACTGAAGGTACCTCCAAAGCTATTAAAAGTGCCTGCAGACCCACCTCATCTCTGTGAAATCCCACTTTGCCTCAAAAATACTGACCCTATTGCTCCATCCTAAACCACACCCTTCTTGTTTTCACTTCTAGACTTATGCTGCCATGTGTCCCCTTGATAACAAGTTCAATTTAGCTTACACAGCTGAGAAACCTTAAGCTGGCCTTTCAAAAACTGAACACATCTCAGCGAGAACAAGAGAGGCATCACATTCTTGTCATTCTCTCCAGACTGCCTCTATCCTTGCAAATTTGCTGCTTTCTTAAATGCTGGCAGATCATTCAGATAATGGGAACCTTGGGCTATTCTACCCACATGTTCCATTTAATTACGGGAAAAAATACAGCAACCCTTTCACTTCAGTGAGAATTCAGACCTGTTACTCGGTAACCTGTTACTTGGTAACTTGTTACATATTACATCAATAAGGTGTAAAACACAATCATTATGAACTCATGTTCAGCCTCTAAAAATTAGTAGTTTGTTGTAAAAGTTATACAGTGTGGGAGAACAAAGCAGCTGTGAACTCTTGCTGCTTGACCTGTGGTTTTGTTGCTTTAACTTATTTTCATCACCCTGGCATGGCATTCTGTGAATATAGCTAACCATCTTCCCTTCCAAATATAGATGGATAGTTACCCTATTTGAATCAAAATATAACCAAATCATATATTATCACTTGATTCCTATTGTTACCCCTTAAGAATAATAAACTAAAAATATGAAAAAAAGCCTGAATTTTCAAACTGATACCAGAGGGTAGCAATAGCAAAACAAAAAACCAGCTTTCAGTTATGTTTTTGTTACAGCAGCATTTCAGGTGAGTGGACAAGATTTTTCATGTTCAGGCTCACAGGCCATCTTGTCAAAGTATCTCAACTTGCATCTGAAGTCTGCATTCCCTTTAAAAGACAAAGGGAATCTTGTCCTACTGTAAGGTGTTTTTCCAATTAAGCCATAATTAAACTAATATAACTGTATAAAGATATGGAGGAACATTTATTTACAGTGTTGTTGTCTAGTCAAAGAGCTATATAGAAATACCATACTGAACCCATTTTACTTGGATTTTTTAGAAGAAGATTTCTGATGTTCTGCAAAAATCTGCTCCAAAACCTGGTGTCCCTGCAGATCTACAGAATCTGCTTACTCAACATTTTGGTGAAAATCGTTCCGTGATTGAAATAGAGGAATTAAAGCTGTCAGGTAACTTATCCTATATTCAATATATAAATAATGTTTTTTTCATTATACTGTTGACTTCTTTTTCTGCAGAAGAAGAAGATTTTTGGGACAGGTCTTGAGTTGTACTTTTAAATGAAAATATTTTCTTATATTTCTTTTTTACTGTATTTTAATTTGCTCTTTAAGTTGAAATGTTAGTTTCTTTGGAATAAATGTGAGGTTTCTTGGAGTTACGGAAATGAAACATTGTTTAAATGTCTCTTTTTATTGTAAAGTATTAATTTCTAGAGCTCACTTTTCTGATAGAAACTTTATGATTCCTAATAGTAGCTCCCAAGATGCTATGAGAGATGTGTTTTGTTCTTGGGATTATCTGAGTCAATCCAGATCCTTAATAAGGGGCTGACAGAACTAGACATAGAAATAATGAGGCATCATTCTCATATGGATATGAGATGTTGAATGCAATAGTTTTTCAGGGAGTGGCTTGAATTGAGGTGGTCATTTTGGTCCGTGTATGACGTGACCAAGTTTTAACCATGAGGACCCTCTTCGTTCCCTGTATCCTGCCTCCAGTTAAAAGCCAGATAGAAAAGGTAAAAAGCAGGACAGAGCAGACTTAGCTTCTGTCACTTGGTGGTTGCACTGGAGATGATGGTAACGTTGAACTTCTCTGCCTCCTATGCCTCTGTGCAGAGACACTGTCCATTATTTGTTGGTGGTACCCATGATAACCAACCTGCACTCACCTTTGGGACTTCTTGAACTGTCAGTGGCCTGTGCCCAATGTAGAAGCCTTCTAGTCCAGCAGTGCTTTTTCTTTTTTAATGCATAAGCCCATCTCTCTAGGTAAATGTGCCCTTCCTTAACCCCCATGATTCTAGGTGGACCCTTCTTTATTTCTGTGGGGCAGGTTCAGCTTTGTTACTGAATCAAGAAAACCTGGAGAAGTCCCATATAGCTTTCTTCGAAAATCTTGTGTTAAGTATTTTTTGGCACATAAGGTTTCTAGGAAATAATAAATTGCTTTTGTTTCTTTCTTATTTGAAGAGCCCTTTGGGCTACTGAAGTGATCCATTTCCATATGTTTTGGATGGAGATATTTTTCCTTAATATTTTTGCTAGGAGTTGAAGGCTTAGAGTGCCAAGGAGTTTATGAACTTGTACAGCTGTCAAGTCATTCATGTCAAAGCACTGAGTAAATAACAAGCAACTACTTTGGAGTTGTGTGTTCCTGTTCACTGACAAAGTGCAGAAGGTCAGGGTTGGTGAGAAAGTCAGCTTGGTCTCTTGCTGCAGTCTGGAGCTATGTGCTTCTCCGCCCCTTGCTGAGACTTCCATTTAAAACTGTTGGAAATACTGCAGTGTTGCTGGACTGTTGGTGAGGAGTCAGTTGATGCCTTAGGTTTTAACTTTCGTATTTTTCAAATCCTGTACTGCCTAGTGTGTATCTCTGAAGTTCCTTGTAGCCTGTTAACTTCTGCTCTCTAATGCTAGGTAGACATTACAAAGCTTCTGTAGGCCTGCTCTCCAAGGACACCCAGACTGTCCTAGGCCCAAAATGTGTAAACCAAAGCCTCTAAAGGGGGAGCAAGCTTGGGGAAACCACATCATTAACTGAAGCTTTAATTGGAGAATTAACCCTGATATGCAAATGAACCAAACCTATAAAAGCATGAAGAACCCGTGACCTGTTTTCCACCTTGGGGTCTGTCTTGAGAGTAGCCTCTGGCTCCCCAGGGTGTACCTTTGAAGGCCCTTCAAATAAATACCTACCTTTATTCCCTTATTCTTATCTAGTCTCTGTTTTTAGGTGGCCTCTTGAGGCATCACAGTGACTGAAGCTGTGTCCTTCAGAAACCACCTCTTGAATGGTCACTCATTAATGAGGCCATGTATTCAGAAGATCAGCCCCTGCCCTTCCCTACCAGCATCAAGCACATCTTTTAAACATGATTTGTAAAGTAATCAGCTGCTGACCCTTCAGTTGTGCATATTCATTTCCTTTGAAGCTCAAGTCCTAGTAAATGTCAGTCTCAGGATTTAATAGGAATCAGTGTAGAATAAAAGTTTTTAGCAAGACAACACCCACTAAATGAAAGATATGGTAATGGAGAGCAGCTGTGCTCAAGGAAGTGCACAGACAGGACTTCAGCCAGGCATTAGCTACAAACCAAGGTTGTCACAGTGTCTGTCCCTATGGAGATCATGGATTGATGCTCTCAGCATTAGCACAGTGCACCATCAGTGTGAACATGAATAATGTCTTTGAAGAAACCTCCTTTGTTTAGAAAATGTATCAGCAAACATCCATGGGCACCCTGAGGGGCTGTGCTTCATGCAAGATGCTGACAAATATGTAAGACTTTAAGGACAGAATTGTTAAT
>NW_008237619.1:6448494-6452140 GCF_000691975.1 Corvus brachyrhynchos
CAGCAGGAAATGGAGGAAGAGAAAGGCACAGAAATGAGTGTAGGTGTTGCCATTAGGGTCAATATTGTTGGGTAGGTTACCACAATATGAAAGGCCAGAAAGCAAACTTACTGGCAAGTAGATTATTGGTAGATTTTGCATTTACATAGTATGAATTATTTGGGGGATGTACAAACATATTTCATCATAGGTACATTGGAGGAACAGTCTAGCAGTGTAAGGCTTTTGGCTGAGGCTTGATTCCTTGTGGCAAAGACATATGAAAACTTTTTTTAAAGCATGTGATCACACCTGTACAGCAGCCCTGTGTTCAAGGTTTCAGGCTGGGAGAAAAGGATGGAATTGCAATTCAGAGATGTTACCTTCATTGAATTAACCCATATAAAGTTTCTTCTACGTTAATTTTTGTTTCAGAAATGGTAATTTATTGATGATGGATTTTATGAAGTTGGGATTTCATCAATATAACTAGTGGTTGTGCTGCAAACATATATTCTCCCTTTGCTGTTAAAATACATCAACAAAAATATTTTTTCCTTTGTGTTTTCAGATTCCTGTTTTTTGCCAGCCAATGATCTCAGCCACAGTTTTTCTTCATACCTGAAGGAAAGTGAGTTAAAATGTTGGTCTGGATGAGATGAAAGTTGTATGAAAAATATAATTAAGACAATATGATTGCATTTTTTTAGATGTAGCTCCAAATACTGTTCATTATAAAATATTAATCACTTTAAGGCTTTTAAAAATTTTTTTATGAAAGGTCTTGTTTTTCTGGCACTTTTGTACTCTATAACTTTTTTTTTTTGTATCAAAAATGTTCTAGGCTTTCTTTTAATTGCTAGGGATTATTTGTCAGTAATTTATTGTGGCTTCATAAGTAGGTGTATGTATTATCTTACAATAAAAGTCCTGCAGCTGTCTGCTGACATGAACCAAGAGAATTTTTATTCTCTTGTATATTTATATAGAACTTCTGGTCCGGTAAATGTTTCTTTGCAGTTGATTTTCTCTGATACAAACTGCCATATGTGGCAAATGAAGACAATGGGCTCATCACCTTAAAAAACTGTTGGTTATTAATGCTTGTTTAGTTTGTTCAGTTATGTGATATTTCTGTATTTTATTTATTTTGGGCATTACATTTTCCAGTTTCTCAGCCATGACTAAATGCAGAAGTGTTGCCAAAGTTCCAGACCTCATAGGAGTCAGCATGTGTGTTCTTGCTGCTGGCTACCATTCATCATGTACTCTAGCAATTTAAAACTGTGGCATGTAGTACTTTCTGTGTGTGTGTACAAGGGCTTTTCTGTTGCAGTCTGTCCAAAGTGGGCGAAGCTCCGCAGAAACCACGAGGAGAAGAAGTCGGTGGTGATGCTGGTTCTCTGCAGTTCTGCCCTTCGCTCCTTGGAACTCATCAAGTATGGCAATAGCAAATATTGTGTTGAGGTTGGCAGTCGGTCAGGAGTTTTGTCTTGGAACCACAGGCAAAAAGGCAAAACTGGGACACTGTCCTCTGCTAGCCAGCAAATTCACTGACTCAAACTGATGCAATATCCCTGCCGTCTTTAAACTCTGGGAGTGTGGTGTTCAGTTTTGGACTGAAGTAATGCTCAGTGCTTCAGTTGCCTGGGAAGTGTTACTTTTGTTAAAAACCAAAAATGAAGTGTAATGGGTTTGGGGGAAACATGGAACATGTTATCCTTGGGAACAAAGTAAGCCCATAAAGCATCGTGATCCACCACTAGAAATCATGGCTTTGCACCAAAGGCAACGAGGATATGGCATTTCAGGGCCTCGGCTGTCAAGCTGTGTCTGGCCTGAGTGCCTCCAGATCTGTGTCAGTGTTCTCAGCTGGCTCAGGCTGGCAAAACTGCTGGGCAGAGATGACAATTTTCAGCGTGCCCTGTCCCTATTTTTTCCCCTTCTCTATCCTCGCCCTTCTCACGCCAGAAGTTTTGATGGCTTTGGTGAATTAATGTATACCTCACAGATTTCATGGTTGTCTTCTGTGTCTTGACCCTACTTCCAGTGATTACCTGTCAGTACAAAATGAGATGGAGAGTTGAGAAGTTTGATTGCATGACACAGATATAAGCATAGATAAGGCAGATAAGTGCCAGTTGTGCATGCAGAGACTAGCACCTGAAACTTAGGTGGTTTAGATGTGTACAAACCTTTAGCTTTGCAAATTAAAAATTTAGTGCACTGCAAGATGCATGCAGAGCAAGCTGTCTTAAATGACATTCAGAAAATACTGAGTATGTTCATCTCCTGTTTGATGAATATGGAACATAGAGTTGTTACTGTGTGCCAAAATGGAGTGTCAGGAAAACAAGTCAGCGTTTCTAACAAATGAGTTTTGGTTAACTGGAATTTGGACAATCTCTGCAGTACAGACAATGTCAGCCTAGGTTTGCCCACCAGCCACACTGCAGGAAGATTGTAAAATGTAGATTGGTCCATTGATCCTTCCTTTTGTGCACACACACTCATTTTCATTAATGCCTCTATCTCAGTAACTGAATTATTTTTTATTTAGGATTTGGTGATTAACCAGTTTTGAACTAAGCTAGCTGTGAAAGCACAGGCCATAATATTGAATATTATCTGAAAAGCTATCTAAACAATATTGCCCCCTACTGATATCTTCCCTTGTGTCTGTCCAGTTGTTCAGCTCTGTTGATAAGTAGCAAAGAAGAATGTACATAGTGTTCAGAGTACAACCAGTGTTCACTGGGGGACTGTGTGTGTCTCAAACATATTGAGAAATGCCAGTTAGTTTTTCTTTCCTCATGTGTGGTCTTAAGCCCAGCCCTGATTCTTGCATTTCATTGTTCATTTTTTTTTATTGCTAGGTCAATGACAGCCTTTAAAGGAGATTGCAAAGTCCTCAAGTTGTTTGCAAAGCACATAAAGGTAGGGAATTTTAATAGAGCAAGTAAACAGCTAAACAGTGTGATGCCATTTTCTTTTTAAATCCTTTGGCAGTAGTGCCTTTCATACAGTGTTCATATGAAGTTCCTTCCTTTAGGTAGTGCTTTCGGTAACCCATTGCTGCAGAGTGAGGAATTTCACTAAGCACCATTTCCAGTAGCTCAGGTGCAACCTGTGCAGAACGTAGATGCTTGTGCACATGCTGAGTTTGAATTTTCCACACTCCCATGAAGTGCTCATTCAAATGCCTGAAGGCTCACACACATAGGTCTGTGGAAGCAAATGCCTGGATCCCCAGTACCCATACCTGTTAAAAGCACAAATTATGGGGGTGTTGGGAGTAATAAGTGGACACTTGACCTTTGATGTAAATGCTGTCAAACACATAAATGTCATTTACTTTACTTCACCTTTTTCCAGTATCTTCATCTTGAAGGACTTCAGTGTTAATTCAAGTTTGTCAGTTTTCCAGAGAATTTGTTTAAATGCTGAAGGAATCTTACTGTTCTCACCTCCAAAAATAGTTGGTGCAATAGCAGGTTTTCAAAGTTAAAAAAGATTGAACTTCTAGAGAAGTGTGATGCCCAGCTGGCTTGTTATATTTCTTAAACATTCTTCCAGATATAATCATCTGACAGTTTGAAGGACAAAAATCATTTGTTACTTGATGGTGTTCTAGAAAGAAGTACAATGATATCTTGAACTTATTTCC
>NW_008237619.1:6453008-6464948 GCF_000691975.1 Corvus brachyrhynchos
CAGCAGGAAATGGAGGAAGAGAAAGGCACAGAAATGAGTGTAGGTGTTGCCATTAGGGTCAATATTGTTGGGTAGGTTACCACAATATGAAAGGCCAGAAAGCAAACTTACTGGCAAGTAGATTATTGGTAGATTTTGCATTTACATAGTATGAATTATTTGGGGGATGTACAAACATATTTCATCATAGGTACATTGGAGGAACAGTCTAGCAGTGTAAGGCTTTTGGCTGAGGCTTGATTCCTTGTGGCAAAGACCTATGAAAACTTTTTTTTAAGCATGTGATCACACCTGTACAGCAGCCCTGTGTTCAAGGTTTCAGGCTGGGAGAAAAGGATGGAATTGCAATTCAGAGATGTTACCTTCATTGAATTAACCCATATAAAGTTTCTTCTACGTTAATTTTTGTTTCAGAAATGGTAATTTATTGATGATGGATTTTATGAAGTTGGGATTTCATCAATATAACTAGTGGTTGTGCTGCAAACATATATTCTCCCTTTGCTGTTAAAATACATCAACAAAAATATTTTTTCCTTTGTGTTTTCAGATTCCTGTTTTTTGCCAGCCAATGATCTCAGCCACAGTTTTTCTTCATACCTGAAGGAAAGTGAGTTAAAATGTTGGTCTGGATGAGATGAAAGTTGTATGAAAAATATAATTAAGACAATATGATTGCATTTTTTTAGATGTAGCTCCAAATACTGTTCATTATAAAATATTAATCACTTTAAGGCTTTTAAAAATTTTTTTATGAAAGGTCTTGTTTTTCTGGCACTTTTGTACTCTATAACTTTTTTTTTTTGTATCAAAAATGTTCTAGGCTTTCTTTTAATTGCTAGGGATTATTTGTCAGTAATTTATTGTGGCTTCATAAGTAGGTGTATGTATTATCTTACAATAAAAGTCCTGCAGCTGTCTGCTGACATGAACCAAGAGAATTTTTATTCTCTTGTATATTTATATAGAACTTCTGGTCCGGTAAATGTTTCTTTGCAGTTGATTTTCTCTGATACAAACTGCCATATGTGGCAAATGAAGACAATGGGCTCATCACCTTAAAAAACTGTTGGTTATTAATGCTTGTTTAGTTTGTTCAGTTATGTGATATTTCTGTATTTTATTTATTTTGGGCATTACATTTTCCAGTTTCTCAGCCATGACTAAATGCAGAAGTGTTGCCAAAGTTCCAGACCTCATAGGAGTCAGCATGTGTGTTCTTGCTGCTGGCTACCATTCATCATGTACTCTAGCAATTTAAAACTGTGGCATGTAGTACTTTCTGTGTGTGTGTACAAGGGCTTTTCTGTTGCAGTCTGTCCAAAGTGGGCGAAGCTCCGCAGAAACCACGAGGAGAAGAAGTCGGTGGTGATGCTGGTTCTCTGCAGTTCTGCCCTTCGCTCCTTGGAACTCATCAAGTATGGCAATAGCAAATATTGTGTTGAGGTTGGCAGTCGGTCAGGAGTTTTGTCTTGGAACCACAGGCAAAAAGGCAAAACTGGGACACTGTCCTCTGCTAGCCAGCAAATTCACTGACTCAAACTGATGCAATATCCCTGCCGTCTTTAAACTCTGGGAGTGTGGTGTTCAGTTTTGGACTGAAGTAATGCTCAGTGCTTCAGTTGCCTGGGAAGTGTTACTTTTGTTAAAAACCAAAAATGAAGTGTAATGGGTTTGGGGGAAACATGGAACATGTTATCCTTGGGAACAAAGTAAGCCCATAAAGCATCGTGATCCACCACTAGAAATCATGGCTTTGCACCAAAGGCAACGAGGATATGGCATTTCAGGGCCTCGGCTGTCAAGCTGTGTCTGGCCTGAGTGCCTCCAGATCTGTGTCAGTGTTCTCAGCTGGCTCAGGCTGGCAAAACTGCTGGGCAGAGATGACAATTTTCAGCGTGCCCTGTCCCTATTTTTTCCCCTTCTCTATCCTCGCCCTTCTCACGCCAGAAGTTTTGATGGCTTTGGTGAATTAATGTATACCTCACAGATTTCATGGTTGTCTTCTGTGTCTTGACCCTACTTCCAGTGATTACCTGTCAGTACAAAATGAGATGGAGAGTTGAGAAGTTTGATTGCATGACACAGATATAAGCATAGATAAGGCAGATAAGTGCCAGTTGTGCATGCAGAGACTAGCACCTGAAACTTAGGTGGTTTAGATGTGTACAAACCTTTAGCTTTGCAAATTAAAAATTCAGTGCACTGCAAGATGCATGCAGAGCAAGCTGTCTTAAATGACATTCAGAAAATACTGAGTATGTTCATCTCCTGTTTGATGAATATGGAACATAGAGTTGTTACTGTGTGCCAAAATGGAGTGTCAGGAAAACAAGTCAGCGTTTCTAACAAATGAGTTTTGGTTAACTGGAATTTGGACAATCTCTGCAGTACAGACAATGTCAGCCTAGGTTTGCCCAACAGCCACACTGCAGGAAGATTGTAAAATGTAGATTGGTCCATTGATCCTTCCTTTTGTGCACACACACTCATTTTCATTAATGCCTCTATCTCAGTAACTGAATTATTTTTTATTTAGGATTTGGTGATTAACCAGTTTTGAACTAAGCTAGCTGTGAAAGCACAGGCCATAATATTGAATATTATCTGAAAAGCTATCTAAACAATATTGCCCCCTACTGATATCTTCCCTTGTGTCTGTCCAGTTGTTCAGCTCTGTTGATAAGTAGCAAAGAAGAATGTACATAGTGTTCAGAGTACAACCAGTGTTCACTGGGGGACTGTGTGTGTCTCAAACATATTGAGAAATGCCAGTTAGTTTTTCTTTCCTCATGTGTGGTCTTAAGCCCAGCCCTGATTCTTGCATTTCATTGTTCATTTTTTTTTATTGCTAGGTCAATGACAGCCTTTAAAGGAGATTGCAAAGTCCTCAAGTTGTTTGCAAAGCACATAAAGGTAGGGAATTTTAATAGAGCAAGTAAACAGCTAAACAGTGTGATGCCATTTTCTTTTTAAATCCTTTGGCAGTAGTGCCTTTCATACAGTGTTCATATGAAGTTCCTTCCTTTAGGTAGTGCTTTCGGTAACCCATTGCTGCAGAGTGAGGAATTTCACTAAGCACCATTTCCAGTAGCTCAGGTGCAACCTGTGCAGAACGTAGATGCTTGTGCACATGCTGAGTTTGAATTTTCCACACTCCCATGAAGTGCTCATTCAAATGCCTGAAGGCTCACACACATAGGTCTGTGGAAGCAAATGCCTGGATCCCCAGTACCCATACCTGTTAAAAGCACAAATTATGGGGGTGTTGGGAGTAATAAGTGGACACTTGACCTTTGATGTAAATGCTGTCAAACACATAAATGTCATTTACTTTACTTCACCTTTTTCCAGTATCTTCATCTTGAAGGACTTCAGTGTTAATTCAAGTTTGTCAGTTTTCCAGAGAATTTGTTTAAATGCTGAAGGAATCTTACTGTTCTCACCTCCAAAAATAGTTGGTGCAATAGCAGGTTTTCAAAGTTAAAAAAGATTGAACTTCTAGAGAAGTGTGATGCCCAGCTGGCTTGTTATATTTCTTAAACATTCTTCCAGATATAATCATCTGACAGTTTGAAGGACAAAAATCATTTGTTACTTGATGGTGTTCTAGAAAGAAGTACAATGATATCTTGAACTTATTTCCAACTCCTTGAGAAGAAATTTTAAAACAACTGTGCGTTTACTGTGGTTTTTCTTTCTCTCTTCAAATTAGATAAAGGAACAAATGAATATGTTGGAGAAAGGTGTGTTCCACATTGGGGTTGGAACTCCTGGGAGAGTGAAGGCACTAGTGGAGCAAGGTAGGAGAACAAGAAGGGTTTCCTCCCTAGGTGTCTTATATTTAGTCTCATGAGAAGTGAAACTTCAACTGGTTTTTTTAGGTTGACATCAATATGTGGATTTGGGTACAAAACTATACAGTTCTGTTTCTCCACTCCTGCTATGTCAGTCAAAACAAGGTCAGGGTTCTAGTACTTTGTTTTATGATCACTTTAAGCTGGCAGAAGCCAGTATTAGCAGAGAAAGGCAGAGTAATGCTTCCTCTAACCTGCCAGTCAGTGCTTGCTTCTGCCCCCCTTCTTGCTCCCTGGGCAAGCCAAAGTCTGTTTGGCAGCTCAGTGAAATGACCCCAATTAAAACAAAACCAGTGTGCACGCAAAATCAGGTAATGAGCAGGCAGAGGTGGGGGACTTCCTCTTTTGGCAGGGATACTGATTTATGCTGACTTGAAAGTGATTGCAAAACCATAGTGTGAGATTTAAAGCTCCAGGAAACCAAACACTGCAAGTAGATCAAAAGGAAGTAGCGACAGAAGTCACTGTATCATATGTCACTCTGAGCTCGGTGTAAACTTTGTGAGGGGTGGATGAAAGATCTGCTTGCTGATTTGGTCTTATTTCTCATTTGCCTGTAATAAAATTGATTATTCTATATAAATCTTATTTTCCCATATTCTGAGTATTTTTACTTACTCTATAGACAGTATGTACACAAAGAAAAAGAAACAACAGAATGACATGATAAGGCAATTCTTTCCATTCCTCTTATGCAAGACACTGTCTTGCTCTGACTGTGGTCTCTTGGTCAGGGACTGGCTGTAGATTGGGACTCTACTGTTCCTCCCAAAAGGGTACAGGAGTAACATAATTTTGTTGCTTCCACCAACATGAAATTGTCAGTGCTCAGCACATCAGCACATTGCCATGAGGGTGGTGAGGCACTGGAAGAGGTTGTCCAGAAAAGTTGTGAATGCCCCATCCCTGAAAGTGTTAAAGGCCAGGTTGGATGGGTCTTGGAACAACCTGGTGTAGTGGAAGGTGTCTCTGCCCATAGCAGGAAGTTTGGAACTGTATGATCTTTAAGGTGCCCTCCAACCTAAGCCATTCCAATTCTCTGTTAGGTGGAGGCAGCTTATGGCATGGACACAAGGTGTGTCATTTTAGCCCAAGCTCTAGTTCTTTTTTGACAGTTTAGTGTTGCAGTGCCAGGTCACTTAGAGAAGGGAGAGGAATCAAAACTGATGCCAAAAAATGGTGGGCATCATGTAGAAGACCAGGGAAAAAATAGGAGAATGGCTGAAAAGCAAGTTCAGAAAGGACCTTTGTTTTCACCACCATTTATTTGAAGGATAAAGGACTTCTTCAGCAGCACCACTGACCTGACTCATATTCACATAGCATCCAGTCTCCTGTAAGTTGCTGAACACTGCCTGTCCCTGTTAACATCAATTTTCAGGTTAGGGTGCTTGTAACTTACCAGTGACATCAGCTGCAGAAATTCAACTCCTGTGGTTTCATCAAGAGGAAGCTTGAGGAATTACTTTCTGGCAGGATGTTAAGCTCTTGACAAGTCTGGCAACAGTAGTTGTTCTGCTTTTGTGTTTATCTTCCAAAAAGGCATGGGATTATGTGGCTAAGGGAGTTTGCAGTGTCAGTGCATTAGTTTTCCAACCAGCAAATGTAGTACTTAAGTGTTCAAAGATTAGTTTCCTTGGAAACAGACAGCAAAAGATGTAAAAGCCAAAAATCATTTTGAGAAGCACATGTCATATTATCCTGGTACTGAAATTTGTGTTGCCTTTTTAGATGGCCTGTGCTTGAACTCCACAAAATACATGATTCTGGATTGGAACTGGAGAGATCAGAAACTAAGGAGAATGATGGATATCCCTGAGGTATTGTATAAGCACCTGTATATATTATATTCTGTGTATTCATTACTTTTGTTTCTAGTTCTCAGGTCTTGATCAGTAAAGCTTTTTTTCTGTAAAGCCATCTTCAGTGGTATAGAAACACAAAGAAGTCAACATTGACTGACAAGTCTGTACTCCCAGGTCTCAAAATTATCTCCTGAAAAAGAATTTTTCCTTTATGATTGCAAGTCACAGCTGTGACTTCTGTGGTTGTGCTGTGAGTTTCTCGTTTATGCTCGATGGATGTTCTGCCTGTCCCCAGGAAGTTCCCTCAGTAGGAGGACTTTGTAAAGAGTCCTAGACCTCAACAGGTGAGATGGGCATCACCAACTATGTGAAATTTAACGAAGGGAAGTGCCAGATTCTGCACCTGGGATGGGGCAGGCGTGGATGTACAGACAGACTGAGGGATGAGAGGCTGAAAAGCAGGGCCATGAAAAGGGACCTGGGGGTCCTGGTCTAGAGAAAGTTGAACCTGAGTCAGCAGTGCCCTGGCAGCCAGGAGGGCCAACCCTGTCCTGGGTGGCATCAGGCAGAGCATCACCAGCCGGACAGGGGAGGGGATTGTCCCGCTCTGCCCTGCACTGGGGCAGCCTCGCCTCGAGTGCTGGCGGCAGTTTGGGGTGCCACAATAGAAGAAGGATATAAAGCTATTAGAGACCTGCCAGAGGAGGGTAATGAAGATGGTGAAGGGTCTGGAGAAGAAGTTGTATGAGAAGCAACTGAGGTCGCTTGGTCTGTTCAGCCTGGAGGAGACTGAGGGGAGACCCCATTGCAGTTACAGCTTCCTCATGAGGGGAAGAGGAGGAGCAGACACTGATCTCTTCTCTGCAGTGACCAGTGACAGGACCCAAGGGAATGGCCTGAAGTTGTGTCAGGGGAGGTTTAGGTTGGTTATTAGAAAAAAGGTTCTTCACCCAGAGGATGATCGGGCACTGGAACAGCTCCCCAGGGAAGTGGTCACAGCACCAAGCCTGACAGAGTTCAAGAAGCATTTGGACAATGCTCTCAGACACAGGGTGTGACTCTTGGGGTGTTCTGTGCAGGGCCAGGAGTTGGACTTGATCCTTGTGGTTCCTTCCAACTCAGCATATTCTGTGATTCTGTAAAAAGTTTCAAGTTTCCTCAAAAACTAAACAAAGCTGTGGACAAACATCTACAATTCTCCACCTGAGAGTAAGATAGCATCATGTGAGTAAATCTAAAGACAGTTCCCTTGTTTTTTCTTTTCTTACTTCTCTTTTTTGTCTTTTTTGTTTTTTTGACAAGAGGTAGGGTGCAAACAATTTAGAGCCATCCATCATTTGTACAGTTCTTCTAAGATAATTCCCAATTCTTTTCAGTTCTGTAATCCAGCTTTCATATTTCTTGCTAACAAGCAATGTTTACAATGTGTTGTGGGGCATCACCTATTTTTAGCCAGATGAAGAGGAAGATTCCTCCATTAGGGCTTGTTAAAAAGCTCCCAATTTCCAGCACAGTGCCTTTAGGTTTTGTACATTTAGAGCAGGCCCATGCCTGGAATCTCCAGGGAAAAGGACTATTTTTTACATATAGACATTAAGCTGTTTCACAATTGAAACAAATTATCAGTCATTAATCCATCGATGTACTTGTCTAAGTATTTGAATGTGCTGTATTTTACAGCCTTGCATACACAAACCAAAAAAATATACATTGCAGAAATGAAGTAGCAAAAAAAACCCCTACCTTTGCTTTTTTGGAGGCAAGGAGGCTCCCTCTTGTGGTAAATACATAAGGCTTTTTTTGTGTGGTGCTTGACCTCATCTGTAACTTTTTTAAAGAACAGAAAACATGAAATCACAGACAGTACAGTACAAACTCACAGGCAGTACAAAATGTGCTGATGGAAGTGGGATGGATTTTTTAAGTCATCTGAAGTCAATATCCATAAAGTAGACCATAGGTGATCTGCCTCAAAAAAATGAAGATTATGTTGCTAATATTTAAGTTTGGGCTATTGCAAACCTGAACTAATCCTTTCAGCTCACTGTAGGCAGCATCATAGCAGTTCTGTGTGTCTGTCTAGGAATACAGGCCAAAAATTGTGACTCCAAGTCTATTTTATTAAGGCAAAATCCTAAGGCTATCTTAGCGTAAAAAGTTAAAGCTTAGTTCAAGTTAAACCCAGGTAAGTAAGAACATTACACTGCCATATATTGTGTTAGGATAAGCAATAGATATTGATGTGTGATTGCAGAATAGTGAATATGTAATTACAGAAAGGTCTTCAAAGTAACTTGACTCAAGTAACACATCATAGAGGAAGGGTTTTGACATCTTGAGCTTTGTAAGTAGAGTATCTTGCAGGTATTTATCCCACTGCAGACATCAGGCAGATCACCAAAAGTTATGTATATGGGATGTCAACAGCGAAAGATACCCAAATAATGTTTTGGTGATAAAGCATCTTAACACTACATATAAACCAATGGGATGTTCTAGCAACTTGTGAGCTTCAGATATGGAATACAGTCTTCGCCAGCTTTTCTAATTGTATAAAAAATGTCAAATACATGCTATGAATAGTTGTATGTTTTCTCAGAGAGAGGAAATACAGTGCCAATGACAATTTAGAGAATTGGCTGTTTGATGTACTAAGTTCTTTCATCCCTGTTAGTTATAGAGGCAAAATTGTACACTTAAAATTAGAAACTCAGCATATTGGCCTATTTTCAGAGCAAACCCCAGTTGTCAGTAGTTTCTTTGCATACTTAAGGTGCAACATTGATACATTTCATTGTATTTACTCCAGAAAGCAAGAACAGCTGGAAGCACATGTCCATTGTCCTTGCTGTTTTTGTAGTCACCTGATGTTCAGTGGAGAATTATGTACACAGTGGTATATTCTGATAAATATATGAATTTAAAAAATGGTGGATCTTCCCACATAACAGTTCTGTATCCCATCATATCCACACAATGGATGGTGCCGTGATCCACTGCTCTGTCAGCTGCCTCAACATCTCATTAGTTAATGCTGTTGGGTATTTTCATTCTCTGTTTCTGTCTCCCACTTCATTCATCCCAAGCAATGGAGAGAGAAGGAGATGAAAAGAAAGCTCCCAAAGAAACCAGAGGAGGAATGAATGGGTTTATCAGACTTTGTCTTGGCACACTGGAGTTGTAGTAAAGCATAAAGGTCTAAATAAAAATGGATTGTATACTTTCTGATCTGACCAAAGGACAAGCTTCCTGCTTTGAAAGCTTTTTGTACAGAGCTTGATGGCAATACAGAGCAGTCTCAGCTCCTCAAAGTACTTGTTTGTAAGATTCAAGTGATTTTTTTTTTCAACAAAGCCCAGTATTGTGTTGTCTGCAAACAGTACACACACCAAGCCTTCAGTAAATTTGAAAATATGGAAAGTTTAAGTTTCAGACTTCATCAAAATAAAAAGGTTTGTGAGAAATGGACTTGTTATAGAAAGACAACTGTTTTCACCTTCATGTAGCACATCCAGTGTGAAACTGAGGCTGGCCAGGCTTTATTATATCATTTATTCCTCTGCAAAGTGGAGGCACAGAAGGATATAATCCTGAGAGAAAACCTGCAAGCAAGTTATTTGTAAGTGGTAAGAGGGAGCTATAAGGAAACTCTGGACTAACCATGATGATAAAGAATCTTGTGTTCCCTCTGAAATATGTAGTCAATATTTACTCTGTAATACATTTGTTTTATCTTTAGATAAGGAATAAGCTACAGCCATATCAGTGTCATAAACCAAAGTACTTTGTATGCAGCACAGGCAGACCTGACCTTCATGCTCATTTTCATTCAGGTGTCTCAGACACAGACATGGCTGTGCCCGTTGTACTGCCCTTGATCTACTTTATGCCAATGGTTACTCGGGAAAGTCCTGTGGGGATTCTGTAGCCCAGGATGGGTTGTGGCATGCTTTATCAACTCTTTGCCAATGCCAACCTTTCTGTAGCCATGGGACTAAATGGGACTTCAGGACTGCAGGGCAAATTCTGGGGGTTTTAAAAAATGGAAACATTCTAGAGGACCTTGTATAGGAAACTCTAATTTCTAGTCCTATAGTAAGGTGCCTAAGTAAATAAATAATGGTGTCATTATCATAACCTTTTATTCTTTCTTTGATTTTTGTTTTCTTCAGATAAAGAGAGAAACAATTGACCTACTGGAGAAGAGTATTATAAAGCTGTGCAGAGATGGATCTGTGAAGCTGGGACTCTTTTAATGAGTTTACCAACAAGGAAGTAATATGCAGCTGCATTTTACTATTATCCTGTCTGCAACTGAATTTTGACTTTTCAGAGGTCTCTCAATACAGAATGCACATTGCAACTTTTTCTGAGTTTTCTTTTAATAAAAACCCAGAAGCTTTGTTTGTAGTTCTAGTATTATTTTTATTTCAGGAGCAATGTCATACTGAAATTAGAGTTACACTGCTTTCACCTGCTAGATTTACTACTATATGTCACCACTATATGTCACTAGTAAGACTTTGAAGATGAGCAAACATGGGTGTGAAAGTCTTTTCACAACTCAATTTTCTGTTCCCTCCCTGTGCTGTCCCAAATGAGACGTGTTTCTCTCATGAGAGTGATAATCTAGTTCTTGCCCTTGGGGGGTCTTTGAAAAAGTTGTGTGAATTTCAGTAATAGGTCAAGAAGGTATTTTTCACCTATCTGTTCTAGAGCTGGCCAAATGCTGTTTTTTGCTTTTACATGATAATTTATCTGTATATTATACTGAGACTTTATTTTGGTTAAACTGTTGAAGAGTGCAAAAAGTATTCTTATGTTTGTCCATTTAATTTAAAAGGGGGTGATCTCTGGGTGATTCTTTTGTCATTGTGGACAGTAGGGAATGGATGGATTCTTTTTCAGAGAACAAGATGAATAGAGACGAGGAAATCATCGGTATCTTGGAAAGCCATTGATCCAAACTGCGTATTTTAAAAATGAGTTGTCCTTCTGTGATAAAGAGCACACAACCTTTTTACAACCTTTAATCACATCTCAGTCAATAGCAATGAATGTAACAGGTTAAGAAATTTGATTCAGTCTTCCAAAGCAATGTTTTCTGTCCAGTGCTGTCTGAGCACCTGCAGTCCTCCCCAGTGGAATTCAGCACAACTGGAGTAGAACTCCTTTCATTGTATGCCATGCCTGTTAGCTGGGCAGCTATGGAAGTGAAGGGAGAGGAAACAATGCATCTGATATTACACAGAAATTCCAGTATAGCTGACAGTATCCCTGGAAATGAGTAAGACATAAAAAATCCTACTGAGTTGTGGGGAAGGAAAAATATATCTAAGCTTTTCAAGGAGGAATGAACTGGACACCCTGATCAAAGTACACAATCATTTGATTGGTACAAACTGATCATGGAGATCCAGGCACAAATACAGAAAGCAAGGAAGAGAGAGATCTAGTTAATAAGTAATTCCTCACCGTAATGCAGGCTAGAACAAACAATAGTCTCCCAACAATAAAGACAGTATCTCAGCTGAAACACTATCCAGCACAAGGGTATTACTCCTTTCTCTCACCAAGAAGAAAATGAAAGGCAAGACAAGTTTTCCTCCCCAAGAAGGAGCAGCACCTCCTTCCAGATGTCCAGATAACAGTGCATTCAAACAGCAGAGGCTGCCAGCTTGGAAGCCCCAGCTCACCATTGCATCTGTGCTCTCCAGCTTCTTTCTGATAGGGGCATTCTGCCTCACTGTGGGAGTCTGCCTTGTCCTGTCTGCAAACAGCGTCAGAGAAATCCAGGTTGGTTTGGGGGTGCTGTTCTTTGATATTCTGTAAAGAGGAAACCAGGCTAGGTTTGGAGGGAAAGGGCATTAAGTTTTTGCTTCTGAATAAAGGTGATAGCAATGGCTTCGTGCCTTGGACATGTGTCCAGCAGCTGGTATTGCTGTGAAAATCTTCAGAGGCAGTCAGTCATCAATAAAATCAGAGCACTGGGTGATTACCTGGGTGGTAATATCTGAAATATGAGTGATAATTACTGCCACTGGCTGGTAATACCAAAATGCTGTCATTATTTTCTAGTGTTTTGAAGGGAAATAAGCAAATCCCTCTGAGAGTGTTTGGCACTAGAAGAACATACATATTTGCTGGGGCAAAGTCTTGAAATACAGGGAGCCCTAATGTTTAAATCCCTCCTGCAGACAAGGTTATTCAGACCTGTGGTGTTGTGAATAGATTCCTGTTAGGAGCCAACACTCAGCGCTACACCCGGGCTGTTCAGC
>NW_008237619.1:6465094-6492312 GCF_000691975.1 Corvus brachyrhynchos
GCCATGATGCATGTGGGGATTTGTCAAGCGTTGCTTGGTCAGCCAGTCCAAGGTGCAGGAGTGTTCTTCACTCAGCACTCCTTTACCAAGGAGCAGATGTGCAAGTTCTGCAACAGTCATTGAAAGGCTCTAAACCAGCTTTAAACTAGGGATAAATGTCGTGGTTGATCACTGAGGCCAAGTCTTGACTCTCTGCCTCTTCATTTTCAACAATGCTTTTGGCAGTCCAGAGTCACTTAGAGGAGAACTGCTCTGAGAAGTCTTGGAGCCAAAACACTAACCTTTTCCTATGAGCATGTCCCTTATTACAGTGTATTTCCTTGTTCACTTCTCTGACAGATAGATTATTCAGATAAATGCTCAGATTGTTCAAAGCTCCGTGAAGATTCCTCTAATTGGAATAAGGAATGCCACTGTTCTGTTAATTTCACACTAAAGGAAGATATATTGGTAAGTGAGTGCAAGAAACCAACTCAAGTTGCTTAGTACCACCTGTTACTTATATCCCTGAATTATAAAAGACACTAATTCTGTAGAGCTCCTGATTAAATTTGCTTTGTATGTTTCAAAACATGTAATGCTCAAAATTTTACACTTTTGCTTTTGTTGTTTCATTTTGGTGTCTATAAACAAGACCAGGCTTCTTGGCTGGGAGATGTCCAAGGAGAACATGGGGGTGGAGGGAATGGTGTTTGATTGTGGAGGTGACTTCTCTCTGTATCTCTCTCTGAGTCAGTGGCAAACCCTTGCCCTTGGCCTGGGGTTGGTTGTTGCTGCCCTGCTAAGCTCTCAAGTGAGAAGGAAATCTGAAGCTCTGACCACTTTACATAAGTAAACCCCTGTAGTCATTTTTACAAGGGTTGTGCTGCTAATCCTCGAGGTCCTTGAAATAATTCAAGTCTAGAATGTGATTCTGAAGTTTTCTTTTGGAAAAAGTATCCTTCATTTCCTGTCTTAAACTACCAGGTCATGTTTTTGAGACTGTTAAAATGCTTCATGTTCTGCCAAAGAGATCTTATACTTAGTACTGAATAAATGATCCCTTAAAATCACAGTGCAATTTAAAGTCACTTTAGGATTCTTCAGTATGGAGGAGGCTGTTAAAATACTTTGTAATTCTTCAGATTACAGTGATGTTTGAGATGAGAAGTTAATTAACTGAGTAATGGGTTTTTTATAGTTGCATAATTACCTTTCATGCTTGAGTTGCCTGCCTAGCATTCTTCTTTTAATGTGAAGGGTTTTGTGCACCTTCTTTTATGGAAAATGGGTGTCTGTCTCTACAAAATGATTCACACTCATTGCAAGTTCATGGCCAGCCATGCCATCTTGAGTAAAATAATTGTCAGGCATTTTTGTTTTAGGTTTTGTTTGGTGATTTAAATTATGTTTAATTTTGTGCCAAAACATAAAAACTTACAGTTAAAGATTAGATTCTAGCCCGTTTCTGCTGAATTGCTTAGGGTGGAGTTACCGACATTTTAATACGAGTTCAGTACTCCCCTTCCCTCTTTTTTAGCAAGTAATAGGATTTCTCATTGCCTTCATGAACTCTCCTTATTGAAGGGATTTATCCATGAATTCTAGGGTGACGTTTTTATGTACTATGGTCTGCAAAACTTCTATCAAAACCACCGTCGATACGTGATATCAAGAAGTGACGCACAACTGTTGGGCCGAAATGTAAATGTAAGTTTTCTTTTTACGTTGTGAGATCAGCAGCAGTTCCAGCAGGTGTGCCTTTGACCATATGGAGAGCTAACTAGGCAGAACCATAAGTGTGTTTAGGTGGCTCTAGGGAATAATAAAGTACAGATTTGCAGTGTTTGGTCCCAGCTTTTATGCTTGCTAGGGCCATTATGTCTAATAAGTTAGTAAGAGAGGAAGGTTGAAGGGGATAAATAAAAGATGTCAGTCCAGTGTTGCAGTTCTCAAACCTGCACCTTGCAGTGCTGATTAAAAATACATTGTCTTTTCAAATAAATACACAGAAAGCTTTTTCTTCTTGTGTTGTCAATCTTCTTAGCCAGAAGTGTTTTAAACTGTCTTTTTATTATAGGGCTAGGGAATTAAATTATTCCAAGTCTTTCATTTTGCCATCTGGCTTTGGTAGCAGACAAGGAGCAGGAAAAGGTTTGTTCTGAAATAAATGATCACGTAGCTTTCTAAGTATGCAATTTAGAGGTCTAAAAAGGGAGGTAGACAGCATCACCTGCAGCAGACCTGCAGAAGGAAACTGGAGAACGTAATCACAGCATTCAGGTTTTTTTACTTACAAATCTAAAGTATATTTTCTGTAGCTTAAAAGTAGCATTTCTCAATATACGCACAGTCCACATGTCCTTTCTGTACCTATGATGGTTGTGCCATGCTAATCTGTTGTTTTTATAAAATGCTTCTTACAACTCTCCAGACATGTTCCTCATTTCTATAAAGTGCTTCTTACAACTCTCCAGGTGTCTTGTCAGCTTGTTTGTTTGCATCCAGATGCAGCTGCTTTTGGCTTTTGTGCCAATCAGATACACAGCTCATTGGAGTTACTTGAAAATGTTTGTGTGTTTAAACCTGAAGATTTAGAGTTTCTTATAAACTGGGACAGGAAAGATGTGATAAAGATGAGGTGGACTTTTGTTTTTCATTCTGTATCTTCGTGTATCAAGATTTGCCCACGTTCAACTGCAGTAATGTGGCCAACTACATGTCCAGCAGTAATGCAGCCCAGGTCATAATTAAAAAGAAGGAAAAATAAGATGCTCTAGCGTAAGCCAGGGCTTCACTGGAACATTTTCAGTTGTAGCCATTTTACAATAGCAGATCCCCAAACCTGTTTTTGTAGTCTAGAGCTTGCAAGTCAGCAGCAGAATTTGGTGAAGACCTTAAGTTTCCATACCTAGATATGGAAGGTGTTCCTGAACTACAGACCCATTCATTTGGATGTCTCTCTAATGTGACCAAAAGCTACTGGAGACTTAATTATTCGGTGGCTTTTCAGAAGAAGGCATGGGAGGACACCGGCAAATTAAAACCAAACCCTGGCTCTGTGCCTGACTGTTGTGTGACCTTGAATGCAGATCCAGAGGAGCTACTGCGCGCCCTTCAGCACCTACAGAAATGGGACCCCCATGGCGCCGTGCGGGGCCATTGCCAACAGCATGTTCAATGGTACGTGGGCACCTTCCTCTCCCACCTCACTGATTCCCTCTTGAAACTGTTCCCTTGCCCCAGTCCAGGGAGTCCTGGTATTGCAAGGTCTCTTTCTCCTACAAAAGGCTTTGTTTGGTGGTGCTACTCTAGTGAATGTGGGGCTCTGCTTCCTACTGTTTAGTAACTTGGCCCTAGTTTGGAAGCTGAGGGAGATTTTCCATTTTCTAAGGCCCCCTTCCACGTGAGTGTACAGCAGGAGTGAGGAATTTAGGCCCTCTTGAAATAAGGAATGAGGATACAAGGGATTTAGTGTACTTCCTTGCTTAAAAGCACTTCTTGTACAGTGATGGGAGAGCCCAGATTCTGCCTTCCCACAATCATGTGCTTAGAAGGAGGGATTCTCCATGTTCTCCACATTGTTTTGGACCTTTGGATCTACGTGGTTTCATTTTTGTTCTTAGAATGCTGGAAGCATACATAGTCTTAACTTGATCCTGGGTTTGATCTTTGTAGTAATCTAGTGGTCATAATCTGCTTATGAGTACACTTGGGAGATTTCAGAATGTATCTTTGGAAGGAAAACCAACAAAAAAAACTGTACAGACTTTTCTCCCCTACCTCATCTTTTTTGTCTTCCAATCTCTGCTGCTTCCCACTCCCACCCTTTTTCTAACCTGTTCCATGCAGCAGGTTTTGGGAAGGCAGCAGCTCTTTCCAAGCAGCTGAGCCACCCACACCAGGGGACTTGTGAAGGCCAGTTGTGTTCAGTAACTTCTAGATCCATTTGATTTTCATGTACCTGTGCACCCACCTGGAAGTGTGATTTACTGGGTTCTCCCCAGACCTAGGCCAGCAGAGCCCAGCTGTGGGCAGCCCACACTGTTCTGGAGCATGTGAGGGAGAGTCAAGCAACTAAGCAGGCAGAGCTCAGAGCATTGCAACTCCTGTGAATAAATGGTGACAAATAGATGGGGATGTGGTGGGCCACAGAATGATCACTTGCCCAGAAGAGTGTGTCTGAGCTTTAAGGAGCTGTGTGAGCACAGGTTTTGTAGCAGGAGGGGGGAAAAAAAGTATGTTTTCATTGATGCTCATGCAGCTGAGTTGTGCTTTTCCCATCTCCTAAAAGGCAACCCCTCCCCATCTGTATCATCTGATTATCCCTGCCCATCATCCCATTGGCTGCCATGGGGTTTACAGAGATGTTAATGAGACCTATCATGTTTCTGTTAAACTAATCTGTGTAGGAAAATATTAATGGATAAAAACAAGTGCTCTTCACCCATTGAAACTGAATGACATGGTTAAGCACAATTTTAACTAAATGGTTATTGATTGAAGAAAGTGTTTGTGTCGAAGTTGGTAGGCAAGCTCTAATTGGCATAAAATTAAAGCAAAATTTTCTCCAAAGGACTGGATTCCCTTGACTGTGCTTTTACCTCTACCCTAGTCCCTGAAAAGACATCATGTGTAGCAAAATTTTAGGACATCTGTCAAAGAAATTCTAGGGAAAACTAACTAGGACAGTAACTTCTGTAACTAGTTAGAGAGCTCAAAAAGTGATCTGCAAAGAAGTTAGTCCCACAGGAGCTGATGGACATGAGGAACATGTGCAGCGTACACAGGGATTGGTAGGAAATGTTCAGTCTTTGAAACTTCAGAAGTTCTAAGACTAGTACCTTAATTCTTCTCGTGAAATGTGCAGTGCTCCATACACATGATGAAACCTTTCCCAGGATGTTCTGGTTTCCTATCCACTTGAAAGATGCTTCGATGTACCGTTTTTTTGTTAGTCACGCTGCCAATTTGACTGACTGTCTTCTGCTCACAGATGTTGCTTATTGTTTTCCCTGCAGATACTATTGATCTTTTCTACAATCGTAACTCATCTGTGATTCGAGTGCCACTGCTGAAGACTGGAAACAGTTGGTGGACAGATAAAAATGTGAAATTTCGCAATCCTGAATCATACAATCTCTCCTCTGCATTTGCAGGTAAGAATGGTTCTGCTGGTGTTCCTTATTTTTCAATGGCTTCCCTATCTTCCCCTTCATGTGTGCCCCACTCTGAGAAAAATCACCTTTGGGAGAAATACCTTCCAAAGCAGGTTGAAGGAGCAGCTTTAGAGGGTGACTGAGAGCAGAAGTCACATTTAGCCAAAATATCACCTTTTTACTTTTTTAATCAGTGACCGTAGAAATTGAGAGAAGATGTTTTTGGAAGACTGAAGTTAGCCCACATCAACATCCTTCTATATAATTTCTTGTAATGCTTTATCTGTCCAGAGAAAGCAAGGATGCAGTTGCACTTTTTTTTTCCTGTTGGCAACATCTGTGAAGGAGAATCGCACGGCCCATCTTTCCTTCATGCCTTTGCAGATTCTTGGGCAGCTGTGAGACACAAGAGGCTGCCTTTGTCACTAGTTCTTTCAGACTTGTTTCCTAGGGCTGTTTCCTGGTTATGGTGATACCTATTCAAGTGGGGCTAAAAGCTGCCCGTTCTGGATCAGGGCGGTGCTGTGCTGGATGCAATATGCAAGAGTTAATTATCTAAGTAGTTTTCATGGGACAGATTCTAAATGTCATAGGCTGTGCCATTAGACTGCAAAAAGGTGCCTTTCTGGTTGTACAGGAATATATTAATGTATAAAAATGAAGGCAAGCTCTTCGTTACAGAGAACGTGTTGCTTGCTGAAGAGGCAAGAATCCAGAATAAACAGTATATTCATTTGTGCAAGTCACTTTGTTTTTCTTGTGCTTGAAGGGTCTAATGTGTAGCAGCTCCTGGGTACTGTTAAACCATTAATTTGTGTTTCAGGTGAGGAGGCATGCTTGGAGATGCTATTATCTGCCATAATCATTTTGAACAGTGTCTTGTGTCTCTTCTATATCTCATATTCTGTTTTGGTTGTGTGAGGCCCAGAATTTCAGCAGCCATTGTTTTTACTGACAGTATGTCTTTCCTGCTTTGTCTCTTTGTCACCAGGGACAGCAAGACCTCCTTACTGGCAGAAACCAGTGTATCTGTTAGATGAGGATGATGAGAGGAACAATGGTTATGTGAACGATGACTTCATTATCTGGATGCGAGTGTCGGCCTTCGCTACGTTCAGGAATCTCTACCGTCGTGTCAGGCGGATACAGCAGTTTGCAGAGGGCCTGCCAGCAGGGAATTACACCTTCCAGATTTCCTACAGTATCCTTTCAGATTCCCTAGGACTGTTAGAGAGTTACACTGAGGTGGAAGTGAATAGGACTTGTATGGTCAGCTGACAAAGAAACTGCACAGAACACCCCTGTGTCAGCAGAGCCCTCTGACGGATTTGGGGCATGGCCTGACTTACAGGAGCTTTTGTGCTGGTGCCACTGCTCCTCACACCCAACAGTGGGAACTCTGCTGACTAAAGCACTCCTTTTGTCAGCAGGAGTTATGTCAACATGACCATAAATTTCTCTTCTTTCTCAGCTGAAAGAGCTGTGTTTTTAAATGTTGTGTCATGGTTCTATTCTGAAAGCTTCCATGGGAGAGATGAAAGGTAAACTCATATAACATTCTGGGCACAACATATTGGGTAGAGGTGAGCATTTATCCTCACAGAAGCTATGTGGAGTGTCACGATAAGCTTCCCAAAAGGCCCATTTTCAACTGAGCTTTCATAGCAAATTAATGCAGTAGCAGTTCTATAAATTATGAATCTGAAATTTACAATGTTTAAAGAAAGAAAGTATTTCCATGTGCACATGAAGACTGTATCTAAAATCACTGGGTTTCTTACCACCAGCTGCTTACCACCACCGAAAAACCAGCTGGGTTTTTGGATCCAGAATAGCAGAGACATCACCAGTCAGTTAAAGGGGTTTTGGCAGCAAAGGCAGACCTCAAAACTCTTTATGCCTTGGAAAGCTTTTTGAGCATTTAACCACTACTTTCTCTTCTCCTGGAAATAACGTACACTTTGTTAGTGAAATCTTAACATCCTTCTCTCAGATTTCCCTGTTACCAGGTTCAAGGGGAGGAAGCATGTGATTCTTTCAACCGTGGTGTGGAGCGGAGGAAGTAACCCATTCCTGGGAATTGCCTACCTGGTTTCTGGCACAGCAGCAATCCTGACAGGTTTTGTCATAACTGGCATCCACTTAAAGCTCAGGAAAAAGAAAACATACTTTCAGAAACAATAAGATTCACCTGCCTTTCTGAACAAAGACAAAAGTGTGCAGTGAACAAAGAAGGTGCAGCACAGACCTTTCACTCTTTCCCCTGAGCTCTGGACCATTTTCAGTGTCAGGTTTGGTGAATGTACGCACACTGAGGGGGAGAGCTACTCCATCATCTGAAACCAAACTTACCTGAGGTGTCATTCTTATTAATGCACGTGTGAGCCTAAATTTGTTTCCTAGGAAACTTGTAGTGAGGTGAGCTTCAAACAGCAGATAGCACAGCGGATTAGAATTGCAATGGCAAAGAAATTATGTGGTACCAATGTCTGGCCAGAAGTCAGGGTCCATATTAATTTCTTTCTTGGCCCATAATTCAGACATTTCTCTTAACTGAAATGGAGCTTTGGATGGGTAAGAAGTGAGGTCCTGATCCAACAAAGAACTTGAGCAGGTAGAACTGATGGCTAAAATCTGCTTGTGGGCCACATACATGTGCTAAATGGCTTGGCTTGGGTTTGATACATCTTTTTCAGATATGCTGAAAAAGCAACCAATTTACATGACTGTATTCACTCCAGTTTGAAACCTGATTTTTAATTGAATACAGGGCATTTATTAGGAGGTTGGAATTTGTTTAGACCAAATTTATTGTATTTATCTAGCTACTGAGAGCTGGAGGGCATCCAATCACTGATTTACATTTTTTAAATGGTTTAATAGGTATCTTAAATTAGAAGTTCCTTTAATGCAAAATATTTAGCAGAAACATCTACCTCATATAACTATTGGCCAAAATTGCACTCCTACCTACCCTACCCTTCCATATGAAAGTTCACAAATTCTTACATGACACAGAATGGTAACTTATTGTCAATAAAAAATAAAGCACCAGAAAATCTGTCAACTTAATTTAAAGCAAACGCTGCAGCTCATGAATAGGTTCACCAATTTTCATGTTCAGAATTTTACACATTTAGGACTTATTTCTAGTCTCACAAAATGAAGGAACAGCACTGAAGAATTTAGGTCAAGCATACCATGGTAGCTGTGAATTTTTAAAAATAATTTTTCTGTTGTAAAGTGCAACTGGAATAAAGCACTTAAATTCCTTTCATAAGTATTTCATGTGCCTTGCCTCTCTCTCTCCTAAAAAACCTTCTCACTCACTAGAACAAGAAACAAATCACAGACTGGAGCAGGAGAGAGGGATGTGGCACAGGGCGGCTGCGTGCCACCGTCAAGGCACCTGCATCTGCTTTTGAGAGTGTCTGGGGCTGGGGATCTGGTGACCTGTGACAGATGGCCCCTGGTGAAGGGGTTTGCAGCCTCAGAAGGTGCAGTTTCCCTGAAGCTCTGCTTCGTAGCTGAGCCATGAGCAGCAGAAGGGGAGCTGCTCTAGTTCCCAGCCCGGCCTGGGAGAACAGTCCTGCTCCACCAATGCTTTGTGCTGACTGGGAAAGGTGCCTGTCCCCTCTGCTCTTCTGGCTCGGGGCCTGTCACCTCCATCCAGAAGCTGTAGAAACAGGGTTCCTGGATTTCAGCCCTTGCACCTGGATCTGTCAGGAGCTGTGGAAGAACCCCACCCCTCTCTGGGCTGGACAAGACAGAGCATGAAGCAGTGCATTCAACAATGCTTAAGCTCATTAATCTAAATCACTTTTAACAGTGAGACATTCTCCTAAACCTTTTAAGTCCTTTTGAAAATGTGATCCCATGCTGCTCTCTGTGGGATTTCCTGACAAAGCTGAACTTATGTTTTCTGGCTCCTAACAGACCATAGGAACTTCTTTATTTTTCTCTTTCTCTTTCTTTTTTATGTGGGTTTTTTTTAATCATCTGAGAAACTGACTTTTGAGAAATGATAGGGGTGGTTAAGTCACGATGCAACTGTCACTGATTTTATTTCTTCATGAAGTATCTGGTAAAAGAGTTAGTAAAAGGAGACTGAATAATGAGGTATGTATTTCAGTGAGTCAGTGTCTACCAGGAAGAAAAAGCTCTATAGAAAACACAGCCCGGCAAGTAGTGTTTGCCCATTATCTCCCAGAGTTTTGTGAAAGAACCTCTTCTCTTGAAATGTAGATTGTCTTCAAACCCCTCCATAGGGAAGACCTGTCTTCAAACAAGTCTTTCTGTTTTTCCAGAAGTTGTCTAAGTCTTTGTTTATAAACGCAAAATCTCATTTTTCATCTTACCACAGCTTTAAACATGCCTTACTTCTTTCTGGTACCCTCTGAACAGTGTCCTTGGAAGCTGCTGCTTCAGCTCCAACCATTTCTGTTGTTAGCTCTGAGAAGCTCTGCAGTGTCTGTCTGGTTCAGGATGGTGCTGCCCAGACCAGAGCAATGGGAATGGCAGCTTTGATTAATTACTCCCAGCAGATGGATTCTGCCTTGTTCAAAAGGGTGGAAAATAAGTGTTAACAACCTCCTTACGTTGCCTTTTGTGCCAGGGCTGCAGCCACGCTGTGGGCCTGCCCCCTGTGCCAGAGCTGGCACAATTACACCTTTTCAAGAAAGCTTTGCAGGTGTGTTCCTCAGTGCCCACACTGAGAACACTTCTCTATCTACATGAAATGTTTGTTGAATATTCTTATGCTGCTGCTGCCTTATTCCCTTTCATGCAGGGGCTGGAACAGAAGTGAGAGGCTGGGCTGAAGGACTGGCCTAACCTAACAGAAAGATGGTAAAAGCCATCATTAACTGCTCCTCGTTGTGCCATGTCCCAGGGGATTGTCCCCTTTTGTCAGCTGCTGGTAGCAGCAGGAGGCATGAGTCCAGGCAAATACAGCGGGATTTGGAATTCATTTATTCTGGCTAGTAGGAGATCATTAGGACAGCTGGATCAGGGAAAGTAACACTGAGGTTTGGAGGGCAGAGGTATGAAGGAACCAGAGATGTTACACTTTTCTGAGGTACAAATTGCTTTCAGAATACCTGGAGTGTTACAACCAGTATTGTGTCTTTGACTTATCCTGCTTTTGCCTTGTGCATTTGATTTGATGAATTAAGGTTATGTGCCTTGAGTAAAAAGGAATTTTTTTTTAAGAAAGTGCCTTGGTAAAACTTCCCAAAATATAATTTTAATTAGCTTATCTATCAAACATACTTTCACCAATAGTAAGTGAGCTCTTATCTCAGAGAGATTGACATATGTAGCCTTGACAACTCAGTGCAAAGACGTCTGGGTTTAGGATTGCCGAATGACATTGAGTTATACCTGAAAATTCTCTAGTCAACAGCACCACCGTGCGGGCTACAACATTAAGCCATAAAAGACTAATTGCCATTATTTGTAATGTCTTGGCATATCATAATTATTAAATTGTCAGTTCCTTTGTTACTACTGCTTAAAGCCTCATCTTGTATCATTGCTGCATTTTCAGTCCCTTTGAGCTAAATGAAATGTTGCAATTTTCTTCACTCTCCACAAAAGAAAGACTCATGTCAGAAATGGGGTTTAGGTTTGGTGAACTGAAATTAATGATGTCATAGATGCTGAAAGTACTAGAAAGTGATTTTTTTATTTTCCCTATCTTTTTTCCTAGAA
The DNA here is from genome assembly GCF_000691975.1 of Corvus brachyrhynchos. Taxonomy (NCBI): domain Eukaryota; kingdom Metazoa; phylum Chordata; class Aves; order Passeriformes; family Corvidae; genus Corvus; species Corvus brachyrhynchos. Next base: position 6,475,945 of record NW_008237619.1, read on the forward strand.
CAGATAAATAAAAGAGGATATTTAGTTATTAAGTTTTTTTCTTTGGGGGAGTGGATATTTAGTAAATGGAAAACTGGACAAAGGATTCCTGTTAACAGATGTAATCTAAATTCATACGGTAAAAGTGGTCTAAAATAGATAAGTCAAATGGGATATATGTTTCTGGGGTTTGTTTATGATTTTGAAGATGGCAGTTACATGTGGGAGCATCTTCTGGGGTTCTTCAGTTTTTAACAGTGGCAAAAATATCTGGAGGGAACAAGATCCCATTATTATGAAAAACCTACCTGCAATTTAAATCTCATTTCTAAATTCCAGGGAGGTATAGGAGACATCTATATTTTAATGTCAAAAACTGTTGTAGTGGTTTTGGTTGCCAGCTCCTTTTGGGATTAAATTTCATTAATGGATATAACTCTATATCTAGAAAGAGAGACATTTTTATAAACCCAAAATCTCATTTTTCATCTTACCACAGCTTTAAATATGCCTTATATCTTTCTGGTACCCTCTGAATTAATCAGGATATTTCAGAAGAACTTCAGTTAGAGAATTTTTCCAAGTCTTCTTCAGGCTTTACAGTCTCATGAATATATGTCCAGTATTTTTCTGCCATGGTTGGTTTTTCTGTTTCTAATCACACACATTTGCTTTCCTCTAAAAATAAAGGGATGAGTCCTTCATGTGAAACTGATTAGCATGATCACAGACCTATAGAATCTGGAAAAGCTAGTTACATGCTGCATCTGTTTTATATTAACAGCTGTGTTACATGCAGATTATCAATATTAATGTGTTTGGATGATGTATTTTAGTGATGCACTGCAGTGTAAAAGCTTCCTCTCCTTCCTCTGCAAAATGAAACTCATACAAGAGTGAAGTCAAAAATGGCAGTTCAGGGAAGGGAGGGCTTTGTAAGCTTTGACAATGTAAAGAGAGGTTGCACAGCAATTTGGATTTGAGATAGATCTAAGAGAGGAGAGAGCATTTGCCGGTCACACAAGAAGGTGCTGTCATCCTCACTGAGAGCAGCAGGGTTTGAAACAGCTGATTTGAGAAAAACCTGTAACCACAAAATGAGGGGAATGGCAGAAGGGGAAGAAGTACTTTTCCTGCTCTTGGGTGTGGAGGCAAAGAAATTTGGCTGAGCTGCTCAAGATGATGGCATATCCTGACATGTGATCTGGAAAGTCCATATGATTTTGAGCAGCAGCCAAGTTACGCTAAAAAGTTTCTTGGTTTTTAGTGCAGTCTGAACTACAGTGCACAGGTTTTGAGCTCATGTGTTTTGACTGGGTTCTCTGTAATTGCATTACTCCCTACAATTCCAAGAATAATTTTGTTATGAGCTGGAAGTGCCTTGGGCAACTGCCTTCAAGTTGGTTGTCTCTTGTTTCCAAAAGAGGGATTGTGGAGCATTTTTGTTCTCTTTGGGTCCTGCTTTTTCCTCATGTTATGGAAGCCAGGCAGGGGAAGTGTGGGGCTTGTTTTGCTTTTGCTCACATTTATGAATGAATGGAAAAGGTTTTCTCCCTTTTCCCATGAAGCCGCCTAGGAGAGGAGAAGGGCTATAGGGCTGATTCTGGGCCAGTGCAAGTAGAGGCAGTATTTAGATGACATCAAATAGTAATTGTCATAGGTGAAGATACCAAAATACCCTCTCGTTAGCCATTCAGGCGCTGGGAGGGGCTTCCTCCGGTCGTCGGAGGTGCTTTTAGAGAAGGCTCTAGGGAGCGCTGCGAACAGGAGCAGGTAAATAGGGGTGTGGCACGGCAGCTCGCACAGGCAGGGCAAGCTGGCAGAGTTTCAGCCATCCTCCTGCTAGTGGGGTTTTTATTTTATGTTGGGGTTTTGGTTGGTTGGTTGGTTGATTTGGGGATTATTTTTTTTTCAGCAATGGGCCCCAAACGATCAAAAGCTTGTTCTTTGTTAAAATTGTAATACCAAAGCAGGGAATTATATTTGGTTCTTTCGCAGTTATAAGGAAGGATCTTAGAATTTCAGTAGAATATTTTCTGTTTATTAGGAATACATCAATTTAATAGCATCAAATTTGTGTTATAAATATAATGGCAGTTACAATCCTATTTAGATTGTCTTTAATTTGTTTTCTACAGAAATAAATTATTCCTGAGCCTTAGACTTCTTCCAAAGCTATCCCATAATTTTTCTTGTGTTACCATTCCATCCTTCCAGAAGCTGATTATTGCTTGCAGAATTGTCTGCAACACTCAAATTTACTACCTAAATTCTTAAGTAGCAATATGAAGAAGTCATATGAAGAAGTCATGTCTCCCACAGTAAACTCCTGGAAAAGCTGGCAGCCCATGGCTTGGCCAGGAGCACTCTTTGCTGAGCCCCCCTTGCTCCTTACCCATCAGGATGACTTGTTAGAATCCCAAGTTCTGTTGCAAATATGGGCTGAGATGCATTGTCTCATGTTCTGGAGATTTTAACAATAAACAGAAAGAAAATGATAAAATTGAATGAGGAGCCTGAGAATTACAGTAGCAGGTACAGGTATGGAATGTTTGGAAGTCGTTCATTTATCTTTATTTAACTTCAAAGCCTGAGAAAGTGCTGGCTCTGTAAAACTGAGCTTTACTTTATCCATCTAGAAGTTTAGGCATCTTCCTTTTCAGTACACTTCTATACTGTAAACACTACTGGAGCAATGAGTGGATGTAATACTACATTTTCCATTTTTTAGTTTGCAGTGGAGGTAGATTTGATCAATGGCTACATTTGGGAATGAAGTGATTAAGAAATCTTAGAAAGGAAGTGAGGTCATGAGTAAGAAAAGGGAAAACAAATAATTTATAAATGAGAAACATGGAGACAATAATATTTAATCCTCACTGGAATCCCACAGAATCACACAGTAATATTAAGAGGCCAAATTTCTTCTCAGGGCTGCTGGTAGTATATAATTTTCTAATTTATGTTGCTAGAATACAAATATCTGAATTCTGTGTATCTTCTTTTTCCTCCTTTAGAAGAAGCTTCAGCAATACAGGACGGTAACAGATGAAAAGCTGATGTGTCTCACACAAGCATTTAAAGGCCTCCCTTTGGTAGAACCTGGAAGAGAACAAAATCCAAAATATTTTGGAATTGCAGGCAAAGGTCCAGCAGGCAGCCAAGGTGTGTACGTGAATGTGTGAAGCATGAAAGAGGGGTTGTGGCTAGTTTATCCCTGTAGTGGAAAATCTCGTATTTAATAGATATCTGTTTGCACAAGTACCTCTTGCATGAGCTTGAATGTCACTTCTGTAAATTCCCATGCCATAGGTTCTGCTGGGAGCACAAGCAAAGGAGGAGAATAGCTTTCCCCCATTAAGATGGCTTCCAAAGTAATTTTCGTTCTGAGGGTCCCAAAAAACCCCCAGAAACCCAAAGAAATCAAACCCAACAGAACCAGGATCTCAGCTTCTCTGAGATTGGTGTTTCCATAAGACACTGGAGGTCGCTGCTGGCCAAACCAACTGGTCAGAGAGGTCTGGTACTTGGTATTTGTGACTTTGTGAGAGGGGAGTGACCAGCTGAGTGCTGTGTGACACGCAGACAGGCTAAGATAAGCCAGTAGCATTGGTGGCCAAACTAAGCAAACGTGATTCACCTTGAACTTCTAACCTTCGTTCACCACTGAGTTTTCTCCCAGCTCTCTTTCCTGGTTTGTTGTTGAAATGCATTGCTTTTGCTCTCAAGGTCAGTAACTTCTTGTGAATCCCAAGATTTTGGGAGTTACTTGTATTCCATAGTCAAATGTTGGTTTGGGGAATCTTTGTAGTTAAAAATTTTCTTCCTGGAAGAATTTTCTTCTTGGGAAGAAGCCACATACCAGATCCTTTTTAATTTTTTGAGATTGACCCAGGCCTTGTAAAAGCAAACAAAAGGAAATTACCCCCCAAAATATAAAATCCAAACAGTCAGAAAAGCACCCCTCAAAAAAACCCCAGCCTAACACCCAAACCTTCACATTCAACAGTTCTGCAGCACTAGAATTTTCAAATAGTCTTTCCTTACTTTACTTAATTAAATACAGAATAACTTTTTTTTTTTTACTGAAGAGATGTCTCATTTAAATTAAATCGTAAGAAGATCAGCAAAGAGCTCAAAAAAGTCTTGAATTGTTTTCTATCCAGTCATTGTTGTCATCAAATTTATAATATGGGGCATTAGGACAAGTGCGTAAGTCTGATTTTCTCAAGAAAATGTCACCAAATCAGCTCAAATACCTGTTCAAGTCACATGAAGTAAGTCTTGTGCATGAGCTACAAACGGATCTCATACTACTATCCTGAAATTGTGAGGCTGTGTGTAAGAGTTCTTCCTGTTCTTATAGCCAGTAAAGACTTACAGCATGCTTGAGTGAAAGAATTCTGTACCTGGGCATCAGAAGAAAGTTAGGAGTGTGTATGGAAGATCCTCTAGTCTGTTTTTTCAGATACCTGAATATAAGAGTTGTTATTGAGATTTTTCCTATTTCACTATAACTAATTTTTGTTGCCTTTTTGCTTGTTTGTTTGGGTTTTTTTGTTTAACTTTTATCCCTGCTTTGTCTTTTTCTTTAGAAAAACCTGTTTTGACCTATTCTGAGCCCAGGACTTATGCAGGCAACAGGGAAAATATGGGGAAATTTCCACAGGAAGAACTACCTTTCACGTTTCCCCCAGGGCCAGGTGCCTTGGGTGATACGAGACCTGGTGGAAGCTTTCCAGCTCACATCTTCCAGCCAGCTGTGCTGCTGTCACCACCACAGCAGAAGAGCAGTCAGGAATTGTCTTCCCTCCAGAAAAGTGAGATCTCTCTGACTGCCGTAGACTTAGGAGTCTGTGTTGTGTGTTACTGTTTCAATCTCACAGTACCTTTGAAGATGTATTTTCTATGGAAAATTTTTAATCTGTATGCCTAGACATATTGGCCCTATAGCTGGAATGTCCTACTGCTGCACCCAGATATGCATTTCTTTTGTTACTATGCCTGCTGCTAGACAGCCTGTACACTTTTCCATCTCCTGGCAGCAGTCCTGTCAGTGGCAGTCCAGACTGACATTTTTATTTGGTATTCATTTTGATTATCATATCTGTGTGATTGCTGAAGCTCTTTGTCGATGACCTACAGCACATCATTTCAGATTTCCATCTGCTGATGGTGTAATCCAGCCTCCACCACCTTTAATGGTGGGACCACTGAAGCCTGGAACTTCTCTGTTTCTGCAATCCATGTTGCAGACACACCAGGATGTCTGTAGGCTGTGTGCTCCTGCTTTGAGCCCATCTTCCCAGCAAAGGGTTTTTTGGAAGCTGTGGGAGCCAGGCTCCCATTGGGTTTCATTTAATACACAGGAAGTGGTTGAGGGAATTTTGGGTGAAATTATGTGGTGCCAGATAACCAGGTAGCTCAGTCTTGTGTCAGTATCCATTGGCTCTAGGAGTTTCATATGTTGGTGGCTCACTTCTCATTGTTGGGAGGAAGAAAGTTCATCAGGGTGATTAGGGAAGGCATTTCTCATTTATCCTTACTGAAGTGAGCAGAAGGAAGCACCCTTTGTGATTCTCAAAACGAGCTGTTTTCTGCTGCAGCTGTCACTGTAACCACAAGCATCCCACTGAACATGCCAGGGCCCTGCATAACACCCTTGTTGAGAGGCAGATAATTACATCTATGGCCAGCTGGATGGTTGCTGACAAGAAGGAGGGTACAGGAGTGGGTTTTGGGGTTTTCCTGCTTTTTCCTCCCTTTCAGCTGTGTTGTTTTGTAAGCCTTTTTCAAGTGAGAAAAATAACCGAAAGTCCTTTTGATTTTTAAGGAGCTGGCAAGGCAATTGAAAGTTTATATTTAATTCAGCCACTCAGCAGGCTGCTGTGCTGTGAGGAGGTGCATAAAAAATCTGGAGGAAATGAACCTAAGGTCTTGTTCTACAAAGAGCAATGTCTGGTTTCAGTGCCATTGGGGGCTGTCAGATGTCTTCTGTCATTTGAAACCACAGTGCAGAACTGTATTCTGAGAATTCTCTAAAATATATTGTTACTCTCTTAAGACTGATGCTAAATGGCTCAACAAATGTTAAACTTAATGAATGTTTCTTTATGCTCAATGATTCATAAAACACACTTGAGTATAAATTTTTAAGTGCTCTTCTCAGCTCAAGAGGCAAGAACTAAAGCTTGTGAAGGAATGGGCTATTTGGTGTATGAAGCATAGAAAATCTATTTTCTGTTTTGATCACAAAATTCAGCTTGGACTTAGCATGTAGCAGCTGGCAGTGCTGTAACTTTAGTCATGTCTGTCTGGTGTGTTATCTCTTTGCGGATGATAACCACAAAAAAAAACCTAACTACTTTTGTTGGCCACAGTGTTTCCTCTTTAGAGACTAGGTAGTTAGTTTATTATCATGCCAAATGTCTTGTATTATTTTGTTTTAGTATCCTAAAAGTTTTGTTAATAACCCAATATAAATATCAGAACTGAAACAAAAACTTAGTTTACCAGGAAAGGTAACTGAATTTTGGAAAATGGAAGACTAACTAAAAAGTAGTATTTGATCTATCAGCTAAGAAATTCAAAACAATTTATCATCTTCTCAGTGAGTTCTCTGTCTATCTCTGATTAAATCATTTAAATGTAAGAGTGTTTGCAATAGGAAATACTAACCTAGTGAGTTCTTACAGCAGGATATTGCATAGAGTGGTTTTGATCAGTAACATAACACCATTCAGGCCAGATGTTACAATTCAGATTCCTACTTGATTATTAGTCACCTGATGCAATAATGTCCGTGTTGGTTTCCTCAGTGAGGATCACATGTCCCTGTCCTTACTGTTCCTTCATTTCGTGTTTGTAGTGTTTGCAGCCATTTCCCCATCTACTGAAAGAGAGCCATGCAAGGAACGGAGCTTACCTTCCTCCCCGAGGACACAGAGCACAACTGAGGAAAACTGTCCCATCTCTAGAAAGCAACAGCTCCTCCTGCAGACAAAGACGTGGCGAGTTCCCATGAGAAAATCAATCTGTCCTGCCCAGGTGACTCTGGGAGAAACAGCACAGCTGAAGAGTTACTTCAAAATGGTGATCTGCTGGGACAGATAGCTGAGCTCACACGGCAGAATGCTCTAATTAAAGCTCAGCTGAGCAAATTCAGAGGTGTCTCTGGAGACAAAAGTGATTGCCTACATCAGCCAGACCCGACCCAAAATGCACCTAGTCCAGACTCTTCACAAGGACAGGTCAGAATTTAACAGAAGAGGAAAGCTGGATCTCCTTCCTGCTGAATGCTGATCTGCTTTCCCATAGTTTACTGGGGCTTTTTTGTCTTTCATCTTGTCAGTTACTATTTGCTTGCTTGAGACTTGTGATTTTTTAAAATTATTCCATTAGCAGATCAGCAGTAGTTTCTCATATTGGCCCCATGTTGTATATGGGTGCTGGAAAGTGTGCAGCACATTTATAAGGTTATGCTGCAAAAAGAGGTGGTGTAGCAATGTGATCCAAGCTCTTGTAGTTTGCATACTAGAAGCAGTGAAAGCACTGCACCAACCCACAGCTTCTTGTCAAGCTTGTAGAATGCGTATTTAAAGCCATGTCATACATGTCTTCTGCTACTCTGACCCAAAAGCACATGAGATTAAACTTAAACTTGGGAGAGATCTTGAAGGCTTCAGTTTACATGGAAGAACTTTAACCTGCCACTAAGCAGTTACTCAGTGGCACCCCAGTGAGTGAAGTTAACATCACAAAAACATCCCTGCCCTTGCTACTGTCTTGCTACGTGTTCCATCACAGTGACTGACTGACTGTCTGTTCAAGTAAGGATCCTAAAGATTTAAAATTTCCTCAGTTAAATATAGGCTGAGAGTGTTGTCACTTTCTAATTGTGTTATGTTGTGTAATATTTAGTCATTTGGTTGTAGAAGGTGATGCAAACTTTTAGTAAGTGTTGTTTTTGTGCAAGCAATTACTGAAAGGGAGGGGAAGGGTTCAAAGCAATCAAAACCTGGCTTAAAGATGAGTTCCAGGACGATTCTGCTTTTGCTTCCCCACACCCTCCTGAATATTTGTGTCTCTTATTCTTAAGTATAGTATATTCTTAATTATATTCTTAATTATAGTTAATTGCTGGATGTTTGGTGGTTTTGGTTTGGTTTGGTGGTTTGTTGGGGGAGGGGGTGTTTGAGGTTTTTTTTTTTCTTTCTCTAATTATGTGGACAATAACTGTATTTTTCCTACTAGAAGGAAGATCAGTATAAAATATTGTAATATTTAATCAGGTAAGGACTTAGATACAGGATAGTGAAAGGGACAAAATCAGATTTTTCACAAGAAGTGCTATATAATTATATTCACTTTCAGTTCGAAAACTAAATGCATAGAAGCACTTGCAATATATTGTATGCCCTCCTTGAGGGTGCCAATTGTAAATTTTTCATTGGAAGTAATTATCCCATTATCCAAGTAGAGTCATCTCATGGTATCAAGGAGCTTGGAGGAAAGAACAGCAGAGCTGCATGGCCAGAGCACAGAAGCACAGGATCAACTGTTGCAGTTGATAGACCAGCAGAAATCAGCTGCTGCTGACATGGTCCCTCCTGTGCTGCCTCCTGTTCCAGCCCCATCCCTGAATTATACCAGTAAGTGCCCAGCTTCAGGAGAAACAAAAACTAGTAAGACAATGTTTTTCTCCTTTTGAGAGTCCTTATCTTATTGGATCAGTGGTTGTGGTCAGCAGTACACTTGCTGTTAATGACTGTGTGGGTACAAACACGCCTTACTTCAGAGAGCTAAAAACACATCAGCTTAACCACTCCTAAAGTTAGCTTCTTAGTAATTAGTCTGCTGCAAGTACTGTGCTTCATGTTAAGTCTGTTCTTTACTATGTTCTTGTCTGAAGAACAGGTGCTACATTTGGACATTAGTAGGAATTTCTCTGCAGAAAGGGTTGTCAGGCATTAGAATGGGCTGCTCGGGGACATGGTGGAGTCACCACCCCTGGAGGTGTTTAAGGAAAGATTGGATGTGGCACACAGTGCCATTGTCTAGTGGACAAGCTGATGTTCAAAGGTTGGACTTGATGATCTCAGATGTCTTTTTCAACCTAATTGATTCTGTGATAGTCCCTGGTGGGCAGCACTGGGCTTTTTAATCAGTCCTGTATTGTGCAGAATCTTTGAAAAAGATCTGGCTTCTAAAAATCCTGGCAGAGTGGTTATCCTATTCTCAACCACATTTTAGTTTTTGTCTTTTGGGTACTCTTTCCATCAGACTGTCTTGTTAGTTACTGACAGTGTTAATAGAAAGTAATAACTGGAGCTTCCAGTCATGTAAAGAGGTAAAGTAGCTAAGGGAATATTCTTGCTGATTCAAGATTCATAGATCAGCTGCCATATCTAACTATAAAAAAAATTACTTTCCAGGAGGTCAGGGCTGCTTTACCTTCTCATGGAGTCATTGTCATTACAAGCAGAACTGCATGTGACCACGTACTCGTACTCTGTCTGCAACACCTGTCCTTTCCCCTTGTGAAACCAGAGGGATGTATAAAGGGGGAGGGACTTGGAGAGAGAAAGGGGGGCGGAGGGACCAGTGTGTGTGTGCGCATTTGCATGCAGGTGCAGGTGCAGTGACTCATGGGTTGGGTCATAACACTTTCAGTGCTTCTTTGGCTGTTGTAAATTCAGCATGGTAAGTAAAATCTTAAAGGAACAAAGGTGAGAGATCCAAAGTCTCTAAGCCTCTAATTGCAAACAACCCAGAAAATTTAACCGTGGAAGAATCATTCTATATCTGTGAGCATTGTCTGTAGTTGCTCTGAATATCTGCTCCTCATTGTCAGTCATTTTCAGAAAGTGGGTATGAAGTTTATATTTAACTTGTTGTTTTATTTCTGGTCTGTATATTCTGTGAAATTGGGAAGAGGCTGTGATGCCTCTGAAAAAAATGGCAAAACAAAATGAATGTTGTGCAGTGTTGCTGTGTTCTCATAATAATCAAGCAATTATTTATTGCCTAGAAAATGCAAGGAGGACAGTTGAAGTGTCTGTTCCCGTGGCAGTGGGTGTGGACAGCTCCAAGGATGACAGTGTTTCCCATGCCAGTGTGAAGTTCACCCTTTACTATTTCATTTTTGTTGTATCTTAATTGCCCATGCAGCAGAAATTGAAAACAATGGGAAAATTGCCATGTGTTTTTCTGGCTTTGTGGATTTTCCCTGACTTTCTCACATTCACTGTGGAAGTGGGACAAAGGTCTAACAGCTTTTTCACAACTTCCTTTGTATTTAAAATATCTGCAATCTGACATGAGACAGATGACATGTTGTTGAAGACTGCTGATGAGGTGTCCTAACTCAGGATCAGAGATACTATTCTACCATTCACTTCCATTTTTCACTTTTCCAGTCTTATTTTGACTATTTCCAGGTCTGTAGGAGACTCCAGCAAGCCTTGTTCACCTTTAAGTGCCACATCAGAAAGTGCCAAATTGACTTCTGTCAGCCAAAGACCAAAGGTGAGAACTGAAAAATCTTCAGCCAGAAAATCTGATTGTTGTCGTAAAAGGAAAAAGATCATCCTAAGATGGATGAAGGGAGGAGTGCTCTGTCCTGTTTTAAATATCCCAAGGCTGTTATTAATTGATTCATAGCAGTTTGGATTATAGACAACTGGTAGGAAGACACCTGAGAACTAGTGGCATTCATTATTTTCTGCCACAGAGTTGTTGTTTACAAGTGAATAACCCTTTTCTGCTGTGGCATCTTTGTGTGTTAGAACTGGAAACCTTTGGAAGTCTTTCCCTGGTGGCTCCCGAGAATCTCAAGCCATGATTATGATGTACTGGGGGAGCCACAGTCAAGAGGCAGGCAAGCTCTTACCTAGCTGTTGCACAAGTCAGTTGCTGAAGGATGAATAAATCCACATGTAAAGAAAAATCCCCAGTCTAGATTTCTGACTCCTGATGTGCAAGGAAAAGGACAGCCCACAGTGAGGTGCTTTCACATGGAACTCTGTAGTGGTACAGTCTGATAAACCAGTCACTGAGCTGTTTATAGGCTTGAAAGCAACCATGAGGACATATTAATAACTTATTTCCTAGTGTCCAAAATAATCTAAATTAGGAGTGATAAAGAGAACAGAGTTAGGGTCCAGGACTCCCTATCCTGACAGCAAACTATACATCTCCAGACAGGAAATTTGGAATTACTAAGGTAGATGTGGCTTGAAGCAGCTGATGTGACTCCCTCCATGGTGCCAATGGCAGACAACAATCCTAACACAAGTCTCTGGGAAATATACTCTATATGAATCTCAACTGGTTTTTTCTTTTACAGAAAAGCAAAAAGAAGGATGGTTTGCATTGTCAATGCACATTATGTAAAGGAAGCTGAGCTCAAGTCCTATATTTTTAAAATATTTTTTTACGAACCACAATTCAATCACAATCTCCCTCTACAAATGTACAGTTTAACTGTGAAGTGTTTTCATGTCAGTGCCATTAGTATGGCAAGGTCCATGTGCTTATTGTATTTGTGCCCTACAGAGCAATCTTGGCAGCCCTGGGAATGAGGTTCTGAGCTGGATACACCTCTATGACCTTACAGCTTTTCACCAAAAAAATATCTCATGAGGTTGTAAACTCAGGCTGCTGGAGCTTTACAAGTGAGCACCTGATACCTCTGTTAGGTACACTGAAGGCAGGAGGTTTTAGAAATTGCCTGTGAAACTTTCTGGAGCATTTATTTGCACAAGATATGGGAATAAAATGTCAGGAAGAACTGAGATGAGGAAAGGTACCTGCACTGAAAAGGAACCTGGATATTAGGAAGCCATTCTGTTTCTGGGGGATAAGGATTTGCATCAGAAAGAATTTATTCCTTCTGTGGTTTACAGCTGCTCCCAAAAGTTGTGTTTTCTGTGCAGTTAACATGTCAGAGATTGCATCTGGACTTGAGGATTGCTTTTCAAAAATCTCATTTAATATTTTTGTAGTAAATATAAAGTGACTATTTGAAGTTGAAATCAGAATCTTTATTTGCTATGTACTAAAGTATGTGCTCTTTGATACAACAGAAAACTGATAAATATAATTGTATTAAGCTGGTTTGCTGCGTGTTTTTATAATATTCTAATGACCATGGGTTTTATATTGGTTTTATTTGACTTTTTAAAGTAGTCATTATTTTATTAGTAATGCTTACCTGATGCCTTTTCCTGGTCTTAAAATCAAGAGTCAAATACGGTTAGAAGGGAAAAAGGGAGTTTACCTTGGTATTTATTTTAAGGATCCTTGGGCGCATTATATCCAGGTCAAATGCACTGAAGTGCACCCCGCAATGCACACCCTCAAAAGATCTGGTATAACATTATAGGTTTTACTAGTTAGCATATCTATCAAAGATTCCCCAGTGAGAGGCTCAAGTGAGCCCCCCTCCCCAAGGAACCTTCTCCTGGATGGTTCTATCTCAGTTTACAGAATGTGTTCTGGAGAGGACCTTGGGGTCTGGGGCATTCTGATCCCTAACTATGAAGATTCTAAGATGTTTAGTCTCCTAGCTTGACAAACAAGTTCAAGAATGTAGGCAAAAAGGACTAAGAATACAGAAGTTATAAAAAGGTATAAAAGGGGTATAAAAGAAAAGGCAAAAAATCATCATGGCATCATACCAATAAAATTTAAGACTGTGAGGAAATGCTTTGTTACCTGTTTCTTATCTTGTAGTAAACCTGGCCAAAAACATTTATGATGCAGATCTAGAAAATGAAAATAATTTGCAAGTCTGGGAAAGAAAATAGCTGCAGGTATCAAAAACTGATTTTGATGAAGATGCCTTAATATTTCTTTTAATTGTGAAATTTCTTCCTAAAGATAGTGATAGGGTGGAGCCAGCCTCTGTCCTTTCAGTCAGTTCAGTTTTAGGAGAATGAAGAAAATATGCTTCTCTTTTAATTTTTTTCTGTTTTGTTTTGGTTTGGGTTTTTTTTGTAAAGGAAGGGTTCTTCTAAACAGATTTAGAAAATCTAAAAAATGTGGGATTCAAAAGAGGATCTGTTCAAATGTTCATTGATACTTCCATGGTTTATTTTTCCAGTGTTAACTATGGGAAGTGAAGAAGGTTTCTATTTCTGTATTTTGTAAAATAACAGTTAAAATTGCTTGGAAGAAATCCCTCAATTCATGAAGAGATGGGAATGCCACAGTTGGGATGGGACCACATAACCATAGTGCCCACAGGTTAATGCCATTGCCTCTGCCAATGGTTGCTACCAATGCTCTGTAATTAGTCTGAGAATTCCTTTTAGAATACAGGATCAGAATTAATCTTTTGAGTTGTCTAGTTTCTTTACCATGGAAGTCTCTGGGTGGGAGGGACACTTCTACTCCAGATGTCTCCAGCCACCTCCCACCACCTCCTCCACAGCCTGTGACTTCCTGCGGTGCAGGCTGGGGTCACACAGTGTTCCATGGCTAAAAATGAGCTGTCCCTGGGATGTCATGGAAGTGTGTTTGCTGGAATGCTGAAGGCTAGTGTAAAGCTCAAGGCAGTGTCTGAGAAACTGTTAGTGCAGGGAGTTCTTTTGGGAGTTTGGTTTTTTGTCTGTTCTAGACCGAGCAACAAACTGCAGCTGTTGCTAGAACTCGACTCAGCAGCTCAAGCTTTGCTGCCTGATAAGCAGGCTGGCCTGTACCTGGCTGAAACAAAATGCTGACTCTCATTAGACTGACATCTGCTCCTGCAGGGAGCTAGTCTTCCTGCACACCTGTTGCAGGCAATAAGATTTTGTATTTCTTTGTGTGTACATATATGCATAAAAGTATGCTTTGGCAGGCTTCATGCTGACCACAAGTCTCATCTAAGTGAATTCCCTGCTCTCACTGCCCTGCTGCAAGGCTAGGTTTTGTTCCTAGGTGCATCTCAGTGAAATACCACACTGTGATATCCGTCTGTCTCATGGTCCCAGCAGCAAAGGGAAAGAAAAAAAACCAACTCCACTGTCTTCCCAGCATGAGTATTAAGTGGTCACAGCATCAAGCCTGACAGAGTTCAAGAAGCGATTGGACAACCCTCTCAGGTATGTGCTGTGATTCTTGGGGCAGGGCCAGGATTTGGAATTCAATGATCCTTGTAGGTTCCTTCCATCTCAGGGTATTCAATGATTCTATGACCTTTTGCATGTACAAACTTACAGCTTTTCAGATCACTTCCCTGGCTCAAATATGGCTAAAGGGGAGGTAAAAAAAGATTAATGTCCTGACATCACAAAGAACTTGCTTCCTTAGAAAAGCCTCCTTGGAAAAAATCCAAATTTCATCTTCCCTTCAGAAAATGTAGGCAGCATTCAGGAGAGATTAAAAAGAATATATATAGCAGCAGAAAGCTGAAAGTGGCAGCAGGGGGCTGGAAAGCTGCAGGGAGGAGGGGAAAGCAGGAAAGAAGCCACAGCAAGGGCAAGTTTGCACAAAGCCTGTGTTGCTGGGTGGTTTGGCTGCAGCTGCTGTGGTCTTCAAAGAGCTGCTGCCAGCTGAAAGGGATAACGCTTGACCACTTCAAACTCTGTGCTTCCTGTCGCAAATCTGGAGGACAAGAGAGATCCACCCATCTCTTTTGCCGCTTTCTTTCTATGTTTCAAGTGTTGCCACATCTCCATACCCTTTCCTCTCCCAATCTGCTATTTCAGGGTTAAGCCAAGCCCCTGTGTGTGATGATTGTTGCACACTGACTAATGGAAGGGGCAGAAATTTATGCTTCCAGGGGTGCTGTTTTTCTGCCTTCTTCCTTCACCTCTCTCAGGTCACACTGCAGTGGCTGAAATCCTGCTGCAGCACAAGTGTGATGTGTGACAGCAGCAGCTCACAGAAATGTACTTTGGAGTCCAGCATGAAAATGAAGATACATGGGCTTACATTAAATGAGGTAACTTGAGATCCAGTTTAGTTTTGTCTCCAAAGCTCAACACAAGCCTGAAGAGAAAAAGCTACTGGCAAATTTAAAAGAGAGAGTGTATATGCATGAAGGGAGACATTTGGTAGTGAAGGTGTTCCGCTAAAGAGTGAGTTCCCCTAGAAATGCCTTGTAGAAAGTCTGTGAGAAATCGCAGCACCTAAGTCCTCCCTCTCTGTCCCAAGTGGTGTCCCCAAGGAAGGGATCAGTGTTGCCTTTCTGCTGCAGCTGTCAGGTTCTCCGATGTGCCATCGGCTTGCAGAAATTTTGTCGTGTGAGGCTTGGGGTTGGGGCAACTTACTTATGTGTGTTTGAGGCCCAGCACAAGCAAAGGTCAAATGGCACCTCCTTTTAAAACCTCCATGGTTTTAAACTAAAAGAGGAGAGACTTAGATTAGATGTTAGGAAGAAATTCTTTACTCAGAGTAGAGTGTAGTGAGTCCTTGGGCAACAGGCCAGATGCAGAAAGTGAGGGCTGAGGATGACACCAGCCTCTGTGCCTTAATAAATGATAATAGATTCTTGGACAAGGAGCTGAAAGAACAGTACAGAAATGCTCCTCTCACCAGTCAAATGCCACATAATTTCAAATGCATCTTTAGCTGAATGAGGGAGCGATTCTGCCTAAGTTGGGAGATGTTTTTAAATCCTTTGTTGCATTTTCTGGATGAGGTTGATATAAATGTCATCTGGGTAGCTGGAAACAGTTTGCGTGGAAACAAGGATGCATCAAGTACTCCCAGACCAAGCTTGGCAGCGCTGTCACGTTCAGAGAAGTGTCTGAAACACAGCAGCTCCCAGGGCTGACAAATCCACAGCAAAACTGGACTTGTTGGTCAATGGGAAAGAAGCCAACAGTCTGTTCTACTTCTCTTTTCTTTGTAAAGTCCCCAAATAAGCCATTTTCCACACTCCTCTGGCTGCCATTAAGCTAGGCTCTGGCACTTTGACAAGTTCTCAGTTTTCTGTCAACAAGTCACCTTGGACTTTTCTGCAGTCCTGTTCACTAACGACTTTTGTTTCACCACTTTTTCAGTTTATTTGTGTCTTATGGCAGGATATCCAGAAACAGCTCCCTGAAATTATCAGAGTCAATAGGGGCAGGAAAGCATGAGGCATTCAATTCCAAATGTAATAAATGGGCTACACTCACACTGCTCACAGAGTCTAGGAAGGAAATCATGCTTTATAGATTTTTTTGAACATGCTATAAGAAGTTTTACCAATTTTCCTCCAGAAAAATATAAACGGGAAAACAGCATAAAGCTTTCCCCAGAACAGGCTAATTAGGAAATACAATAGAAATATTAGTCAGAAGCCCTTAAAGAAAAGGAAGAAGGAAACCATCAAATCTTCCGTATCTCTGTGGAATGATCTAGTGCTTAATGATAGGAAATGAGAAGCAGATAAACAGGAAAAAGAGGAAGGAGCTG